>NC_056751.1:758283170-758655670 GCF_019279795.1 Protopterus annectens
AATTTTGAGCTTTAGGTGGATAAGTAGATGTGATACAAGAGTTCGGTCAGTAATAAGTTAGGATAATATGTAGCATTAATGAGCATAGTGATAAGTAGATGTGATACAAGAGTTTGGTCAGTAATAAGTTAGGATAATATGTAGCATTAATGAGCATAGTGATAAGTAGATGTGATACAAGAGTTCAGTCAGTAATAAGTTAGGATAATATGTAGCATTAATGAGCATAGTGATAAGTAGATGTGATACAAGAGTTCGGTCAGTAATAAGTTAGGATAATATGTAGCATTAATGAGCATAGTGATAAGTAGATGTGATACAAGAGTTTGGTCAGTAATAAGTTAGGATAATATGTAGCATTAATGAGCATAGTGATAAGTAGATGTGATACAAGAGTTCGGTCAGTAATAAGTTAGGATAATATGTAGCATTAATGAGCATAGTGATAAGTAGATGTGATACAAGAGTTCGGTCAGTAATAAGTTAGGATAATATGTAGCATTAATGAGCATAGTGATAAGTAGATGTGATACAAGAGTTGGGTCAGTAATAAGTTAGGATAATATGTAGCATTAATGAGCATAGTGATAAGTAGATGTGATACAAGAGTTAGGTCATTAATAAGTTAGGATAATATGTAGCATTAATGAGCATAGTGATAAGTAGATGTGATACAAGAGTTCGGTCAGTAATAAGTTAGGATAATATGTAGCATTAATGAGCATAGTGATAAGTAGATGTGATACAAGTGTTAGGTCAGTAATAAGTTAGGATAATATGTAGCATTAATGAGCATAGTGATAAGTAGATGTGATACAAGAGTTCGGTCAGTAATAAGTTAGGATAATATGTAGCATTAATGAGCATAGTGATAAGTAGATGTGATACAAGAGTTCGGTCAGTAATAAGTTAGGATAATATGTAGCATTAATGAGCATAGTGATAAGTAGATGTGATACAAGAGTTTGGTCAGTAATAAGTTAGGATAATATGTAGCATTAATGAGCATAGTGATAAGTAGATGTGATACAAGAGTTCGGTCAGTAATAAGTTAGGATAATATGTAGCATTAATGAGCATAGTGATAAGTAGATGTGATACAAGAGTTTGGTCAGTAATAAGTTAGGATAATATGTAGCATTAATGAGCATAGTGATAAGTAGATGTGATACAAGAGTTCGGTCAGTAATAAGTTAGGATAATATGTAGCATTAATGAGCATAGTGATAAGTAGATGTGATACAAGAGTTTGGTCAGTAATAAGTTAGGATAATATGTAGCATTAATGAGCATAGTGATAAGTAGATGTGATACAAGAGTTCGGTCAGTAATAAGTTAGGATAATATGTAGCATTAATGAGCATAGTGATAAGTAGATGTGATACAAGAGTTCGGTCAGTAATAAGTTAGGATAATATGTAGCATTAATGAGCATAGTGATAAGTAGATGTGATACAAGAGTTTGGTCAGTAATAAGTTAGGATAATATGTAGCATTAATGAGCATAGTGATAAGTAGATGTGATACAAGAGTTCGGTCAGTAATAAGTTAGGATAATATGTAGCATTAATGAGCATAGTGATAAGTAGATGTGATACAAGAGTTTGGTCAGTAATAAGTTAGGATAATATGTAGCATTAATGAGCATAGTGATAAGTAGATGTGATACAAGAGTTCGGTCAGTAATAAGTTAGGATAATATGTAGCATTAATGAGCATAGTGATAAGTAGATGTGATACAAGAGTTCGGTCAGTAATAAGTTAGGATAATATGTAGCATTAATGAGCATAGTGATAAGTAGATGTGATACAAGAGTTTGGTCAGTAATAAGTTAGGATAATATGTAGCATTAATGAGCATAGTGATAAGTAGATGTGATACAAGAGTTCGGTCAGTAATAAGTTAGGATAATATGTAGCATTAATGAGCATAGTGATAAGTAGATGTGATACAAGAGTTCGGTCAGTAATAAGTTAGGATAATATGTAGCATTAATGAGCATAGTGATAAGTAGATGTGATACAAGAGTTCGGTCAGTAATAAGTTAGGATAATATGTAGCATTAATGAGCATAGTGATAAGTAGATGTGATACAAGAGTTCGGTCAGTAATAAGTTAGGATAATATGTAGCATTAATGAGCATAGTGATAAGTAGATGTGATACAAGAGTTCGGTCAGTAATAAGTTAGGATAATATGTAGCATTAATGAGCATAGTGATAAGTAGATGTGATACAAGAGTTCGGTCAGTAATAAGTTAGGATAATATGTAGCATTAATGAGCATAGTGATAAGTAGATGTGATACAAGAGTTTGGTCAGTAATAAGTTAGGATAATATGTAGCATTAATGAGCATAGTGATAAGTAGATGTGATACAAGAGTTCGGTCAGTAATAAGTTAGGATAATATGTAGCATTAATGAGCATAGTGATAAGTAGATGTGATACAAGAGTTCGGTCAGTAATAAGTTAGGATAATATGTAGCATTAATGAGCATAGTGATAAGTAGATGTGATACAAGAGTTTGGTCAGTAATAAGTTAGGATAATATGTAGCATTAATGAGCATAGTGATAAGTAGATGTGATACAAGAGTTCGGTCAGTAATAAGTTAGGATAATATGTAGCATTAATGAGCATAGTGATAAGTAGATGTGATACAAGAGTTCGGTCAGTAATAAGTTAGGATAATATGTGGCATTAATGAGCATAGCGATAAGTAGATGCAATACAAGAGAATAGTCAGTAATAAGTTAGGATAATATGTAGCATTAATGAGCATAGTTATAAGTAGATGCGATACAAGAGTTCGGTCAGTAATAAGTTAGGATAATATGTAGCATTAATGAGCATAGTGATAAGTAGATGTGATACAAGAGTTCGGTCAATAATAAGTTAGGATAATATGTAGCATTAATGAGCATAGTGATAAGTAGATGTGATACAAGGGTTTGGTCAGTAATAAGTTAGGATAATATGTAGCATTAATGAGCATAGTGATAAGTAGATGTGATACAAGAGTTCGGTCAGTAATAAGTTAGGATAATATGTAGCATTAATGAGCATAGTGATAAGTAGATGTGATACAAGAGTTCGGTCAGTAATAAGTTAGGATAATATGTAGCATTAATGAGCATAGTGATAAGTAGATGTGATACAAGAGTTTGGTCAGTAATAAGTTAGGATAATATGTAGCATTAATGAGCATAGTGATAAGTAGATGTGATACAAGAGTTCGGTCAGTAATAAGTTAGGATAATATGTAGCATTAATGAGCATAGTGATAAGTAGATGTGATACAAGAGTTCGGTCAGTAATAAGTTAGGATAATATGTAGCATTAATGAGCATAGTGATAAGTAGATGCGATACAAGACCCGGTCTTTAATTAGTTAGGATAATATGTAGCATTAATGAGGATAGTGATAAGTAGATGTGATACAAGAGTTCGGTCAGTAATAAGTTAGGATAATATGTAGCATTAATGAGCATAGTGATAAGTAGATGTGATACAAGAGTTTGGTCAGTAATAAGTTAGGATAATATGTAGCATTAATGAGCATAGTGATAAGTAGATGTGATACAAGAGTTCGGTCAGTAATAAGTTAGGATAATATGTAGCATTAATGAGCATAGTGATAAGTAGATGTGATACAAGAGTTCGGTCAGTAATAAGTTAGGATAATATGTAGCATTAATGAGCATAGTGATAAGTAGATGTGATACAAGAGTTTGGTCAGTAATAAGTTAGGATAATATGTAGCATTAATGAGCATAGTGATAAGTAGATGTGATACAAGAGTTCGGTCAGTAATAAGTTAGGATAATATGTAGCATTAATGAGCATAGTGATAAGTAGATGTGATACAAGAGTTTGGTCAGTAATAAGTTAGGATAATATGTAGCATTAATGAGCATAGTGATAAGTAGATGTGATACAAGAGTTCGGTCAGTAATAAGTTAGGATAATATGTAGCATTAATGAGCATAGTGATAAGTAGATGTGATACAAGAGTTCGGTCAGTAATAAGTTAGGATAATATGTAGCATTAATGAGCATAGTGATAAGTAGATGTGATACAAGAGTTCGGTCAGTAATAAGTTAGGATAATATGTAGCATTAATGAGCATAGTGATAAGTAGATGTGATACAAGAGTTCGGTCAGTAATAAGTTAGGATAATATGTAGCATTAATGAGCATAGTGATAAGTAGATGTGATACAAGAGTTTGGTCAGTAATAAGTTAGGATAATATGTAGCATTAATGAGCATAGTGATAAGTAGATGTGATACAAGAGTTCGGTCAGTAATAAGTTAGGATAATATGTAGCATTAATGAGCATAGTGATAAGTAGATGTGATACAAGAGTTCGGTCAGTAATAAGTTAGGATAATATGTAGCATTAATGAGCATAGTGATAAGTAGATGTGATACAAGAGTTCGGTCAGTAATAAGTTAGGATAATATGTAGCATTAATGAGCATAGTGATAAGTAGATGTGATACAAGAGTTCGGTCAGTAATAAGTTAGGATAATATGTAGCATTAATGAGCATAGTGATAAGTAGATGTGATACAAGAGTTTGGTCAGTAATAAGTTAGGATAATATGTAGCATTAATGAGCATAGTGATAAGTAGATGTGATACAAGAGTTCGGTCAGTAATAAGTTAGGATAATATGTAGCATTAATGAGCATAGTGATAAGTAGATGTGATACAAGAGTTTGGTCAGTAATAAGTTAGGATAATATGTAGCATTAATGAGCATAGTGATAAGTAGATGTGATACAAGAGTTTGGTCAGTAATAAGTTAGGATAATATGTAGCATTAATGAGCATAGTGATAAGTAGATGTGATACAAGAGTTCGGTCAGTAATAAGTTAGGATAATATGTAGCATTAATGAGCATAGTGATAAGTAGATGTGATACAAGAGTTCGGTCAGTAATAAGTTAGGATAATATGTAGCATTAATGAGCATAGTGATAAGTAGATGTGATACAAGAGTTCGGTCAGTAATAAGTTAGGATAATATGTAGCATTAATGAGCATAGTGATAAGTAGATGTGATACAAGAGTTCGGTCAGTAATAAGTTAGGATAATATGTAGCATTAATGAGCATAGTGATAAGTAGATGTGATACAAGAGTTCGGTCAGTAATAAGTTAGGATAATATGTAGCATTAATGAGCATAGTGATAAGTAGATGTGATACAAGAGTTCGGTCAGTAATAAGTTAGGATAATATGTAGCATTAATGAGCATAGTGATAAGTAGATGTGATACAAGAGTTTGGTCAGTAATAAGTTAGGATAATATGTAGCATTAATGAGCATAGTGATAAGTAGATGTGATACAAGAGTTTGGTCAGTAATAAGTTAGGATAATATGTAGCATTAATGAGCATAGTGATAAGTAGATGTGATACAAGAGTTCGGTCAGTAATAAGTTAGGATAATATGTAGCATTAATGAGCATAGTGATAAGTAGATGTGATACAAGAGTTTGGTCAGTAATAAGTTAGGATAATATGTAGCATTAATGAGCATAGTGATAAGTAGATGTGATACAAGAGTTCGGTCAGTAATAAGTTAGGATAATATGTAGCATTAATGAGCATAGTGATAAGTAGATGTGATACAAGAGTTCGGTCAGTAATAAGTTAGGATAATATGTAGCATTAATGAGCATAGTGATAAGTAGATGTGATACAAGAGTTTGGTCAGTAATAAGTTAGGATAATATGTAGCATTAATGAGCATAGTGATAAGTAGATGTGATACAAGAGTTCGGTCAGTAATAAGTTAGGATAATATGTAGCATTAATGAGCATAGTGATAAGTAGATGTGATACAAGAGTTCGGTCAGTAATAAGTTAGGATAATATGTAGCATTAATGAGCATAGTGATAAGTAGATGTGATACAAGAGTTCGGTCAGTAATAAGTTAGGATAATATGTAGCATTAATGAGCATAGTGATAAGTAGATGTGATACAAGAGTTCGGTCAGTAATAAGTTAGGATAATATGTAGCATTAATGAGCATAGTGATAAGTAGATGTGATACAAGAGTTCGGTCAGTAATAAGTTAGGATAATATGTAGCATTAATGAGCATAGTGATAAGTAGATGTGATACAAGAGTTCGGTCAGTAATAAGTTAGGATAATATGTAGCATTAATGAGCATAGTGATAAGTAGATGTGATACAAGAGTTTGGTCAGTAATAAGTTAGGATAATATGTAGCATTAATGAGCATAGTGATAAGTAGATGTGATACAAGAGTTCGGTCAGTAATAAGTTAGGATAATATGTAGCATTAATGAGCATAGTGATAAGTAGATGTGATACAAGAGTTCGGTCAGTAATAAGTTAGGATAATATGTAGCATTAATGAGCATAGTGATAAGTAGATGTGATACAAGAGTTCGGTCAGTAATAAGTTAGGATAATATGTAGCATTAATGAGCATAGTGATAAGTAGATGTGATACAAGAGTTCGGTCAGTAATAAGTTAGGATAATATGTAGCATTAATGAGCATAGTGATAAGTAGATGTGATACAAGAGTTCGGTCAGTAATAAGTTAGGATAATATGTAGCATTAATGAGCATAGTGATAAGTAGATGTGATACAAGACCCGGTCTTTAATAAGTTAGGATAATATGTAGCATTAATGAGCATAGTGATAAGTAGATGTGATACAAGAGTTCGGTCAGTAATAAGTTAGGATAATATGTAGCATTAATGAGCATAGTGATAAGTAGATGTGATACAAGAGTTTGGTCAGTAATAAGTTAGGATAATATGTAGCATTAATGAGCATAGTGATAAGTAGATGTGATACAAGAGTTCGGTCAGTAATAAGTTAGGATAATATGTAGCATTAATGAGCATAGTGATAAGTAGATGTGATACAAGAGTTTGGTCAGTAATAAGTTAGGATAATATGTAGCATTAATGAGCATAGTGATAAGTAGATGTGATACAAGAGTTCGGTCAGTAATAAGTTAGGATAATATGTAGCATTAATGAGCATAGTGATAAGTAGATGTGATACAAGAGTTCGGTCAGTAATAAGTTAGGATAATATGTAGCATTAATGAGCATAGTGATAAGTAGATGTGATACAAGAGTTTGGTCAGTAATAAGTTAGGATAATATGTAGCATTAATGAGCATAGTGATAAGTAGATGTGATACAAGAGTTAGGTCAGTAATAAGTTAGGATAATATGTAGCATTAATGAGCATAGTGATAAGTAGATGTGATACAAGAGTTCGGTCAGTAATAAGTTAGGATAATATGTAGCATTAATGAGCATAGTGATAAGTAGATGTGATACAAGAGTTCGGTCAGTAATAAGTTAGGATAATATGTAGCATTAATGAGCATAGTGATAAGTAGATGTGATACAAGAGTTCGGTCAGTAATAAGTTAGGATAATATGTAGCATTAATGAGCATAGTGATAAGTAGATGTGATACAAGAGTTCGGTCAGTAATAAGTTAGGATAATATGTAGCATTAATGAGCATAGTGATAAGTAGATGTGATACAAGAGTTCGGTCAGTAATAAGTTAGGATAATATGTAGCATTAATGAGCATAGTGATAAGTAGATGTGATACAAGAGTTTGGTCAGTAATAAGTTAGGATAATATGTAGCATTAATGAGCATAGTGATAAGTAGATGTGATACAAGAGTTCGGTCAGTAATAAGTTAGGATAATATGTAGCATTAATGAGCATAGTGATAAGTAGATGTGATACAAGAGTTTGGTCAGTAATAAGTTAGGATAATATGTAGCATTAATGAGCATAGTGATAAGTAGATGTGATACAAGAGTTCGGTCAGTAATAAGTTAGGATAATATGTAGCATTAATGAGCATAGTGATAAGTAGATGTGATACAAGAGTTTGGTCAGTAATAAGTTAGGATAATATGTAGCATTAATGAGCATAGTGATAAGTAGATGTGATACAAGAGTTTGGTCAGTAATAAGTTAGGATAATATGTAGCATTAATGAGCATAGTGATAAGTAGATGTGATACAAGAGTTCGGTCAGTAATAAGTTAGGATAATATGTAGCATTAATGAGCATAGTGATAAGTAGATGTGATACAAGAGTTCGGTCAGTAATAAGTTAGGATAATATGTAGCATTAATGAGCATAGTGATAAGTAGATGTGATACAAGAGTTTGGTCAGTAATAAGTTAGGATAATATGTAGCATTAATGAGCATAGTGATAAGTAGATGTGATACAAGAGTTCGGTCAGTAATAAGTTAGGATAATATGTAGCATTAATGAGCATAGTGATAAGTAGATGTGATACAAGAGTTTGGTCAGTAATAAGTTAGGATAATATGTAGCATTAATGAGCATAGTGATAAGTAGATGTGATACAAGAGTTTGGTCAGTAATAAGTTAGGATAATATGTAGCATTAATGAGCATAGTGATAAGTAGATGTGATACAAGAGTTCGGTCAGTAATAAGTTAGGATAATATGTAGCATTAATGAGCATAGTGATAAGTAGATGTGATACAAGAGTTCGGTCAGTAATAAGTTAGGATAATATGTAGCATTAATGAGCATAGTGATAAGTAGATGTGATACAAGAGATGGTCAGTAATAAGTTAGGGTAATATGTAGCATTAATGAGCATAGTGATAAGTAGATGTGATACAAGAGTTCGGTCAGTAATAAGTTAGGATAATATGTAGCATTAATGAGCATAGTGATAAGTAGATGTGATACAAGAGTTCGGTCAGTAATAAGTTAGGATAATATGTAGCATTAATGAGCATAGTGATAAGTAGATGTGATACAAGAGTTCGGTCAGTAATAAGTTAGGATAATATGTAGCATTAATGAGCATAGTGATAAGTAGATGTGATACAAGAGTTCGGTCAGTAATAAGTTAGGATAATATGTAGCATTAATGAGCATAGTGATAAGTAGATGTGATACAAGAGTTCGGTCAGTAATAAGTTAGGATAATATGTAGCATTAATGAGCATAGTGATAAGTAGATGTGATACAAGAGTTTGGTCAGTAATAAGTTAGGATAATATGTAGCATTAATGAGCATAGTGATAAGTAGATGTGATACAAGAGTTTGGTCAGTAATAAGTTAGGATAATATGTAGCATTAATGAGCATAGTGATAAGTAGATGTGATACAAGGTCAGTAATAAGTTAGGATAATATGTAGCATTAATGAGCATAGTGATAAGTAGATGTGATACAAGAGTTCGGTCAGTAATAAGTTAGGATAATATGTAGCATTAATGAGCATAGTGATAAGTAGATGTGATACAAGAGTTTGGTCAGTAATAAGTTAGGATAATATGTAGCATTAATGAGCATAGTGATAAGTAGATGTGATACAAGAGCTCGCTCAGTAATAAGTTAGGATAATATGTAGCATTAATGAGCATAGTGATAAGTAGATGTGATACAAGAGTTCGGTCAGTAATAAGTTAGGATAATATGTAGCATTAATGAGCATAGTGATAAGTAGATGTGATACAAGAGTTCGGTCAGTAATAAGTTAGGATAATATGTAGCATTAATGAGCATAGTGATAAGTAGATGTGATACAAGAGTTCGGTCAGTAATAAGTTAGGATAATATGTAGCATTAATGAGCATAGTGATAAGTAGATGTGATACAAGAGTTCGGTCAGTAATAAGTTAGGATAATATGTAGCATTAATGAGCATAGTGATAAGTAGATGTGATACAAGAGTTCGGTCAGTAATAAGTTAGGATAATATGTAGCATTAATGAGCATAGTGATAAGTAGATGTGATACAAGAGTTTGGTCAGTAATAAGTTAGGATAATATGTAGCATTAATGAGCATAGTGATAAGTAGATGTGATACAAGAGTTCGGTCAGTAATAAGTTAGGATAATATGTAGCATTAATGAGCATAGTGATAAGTAGATGTGATACAAGAGTTCGGTCAGTAATAAGTTAGGATAATATGTAGCATTAATGAGCATAGTGATAAGTAGATGTGATACAAGAGTTCGGTCAGTAATAAGTTAGGATAATATGTAGCATTAATGAGCATAGTGATAAGTAGATGTGATACAAGAGTTCGGTCAGTAATAAGTTAGGATAATATGTAGCATTAATGAGCATAGTGATAAGTAGATGTGATACAAGAGTTTGGTCAGTAATAAGTTAGGATAATATGTAGCATTAATGAGCATAGTGATAAGTAGATGTGATACAAGAGTTCGGTCAGTAATAAGTTAGGATAATATGTAGCATTAATGAGCATAGTGATAAGTAGATGTGATACAAGAGTTCGGTCAGTAATAAGTTAGGATAATATGTAGCATTAATGAGCATAGTGATAAGTAGATGTGATACAAGAGTTTGGTCAGTAATAAGTTAGGATAATATGTAGCATTAATGAGCATAGTGATAAGTAGATGTGATACAAGAGTTCGGTCAGTAATAAGTTAGGATAATATGTAGCATTAATGAGCATAGTGATAAGTAGATGTGATACAAGAGTTCGGTCAGTAATAAGTTAGGATAATATGTAGCATTAATGAGCATAGTGATAAGTAGATGTGATACAAGAGTTCGGTCAGTAATAAGTTAGGATAATATGTAGCATTAATGAGCATAGTGATAAGTAGATGTGATACAAGAGTTTGGTCAGTAATAAGTTAGGATAATATGTAGCATTAATGAGCATAGTGATAAGTAGATGTGATACAAGAGTTCGGTCAGTAATAAGTTAGGATAATATGTAGCATTAATGAGCATAGTGATAAGTAGATGTGATACAAGAGTTTGGTCAGTAATAAGTTAGGATAATATGTAGCATTAATGAGCATAGTGATAAGTAGATGTGATACAAGAGTTCGGTCAGTAATAAGTTAGGATAATATGTAGCATTAATGAGCATAGTGATAAGTAGATGTGATACAAGAGTTCGGTCAGTAATAAGTTAGGATAATATGTAGCATTAATGAGCATAGTGATAAGTAGATGTGATACAAGAGTTTGGTCAGTAATAAGTTAGGATAATATGTAGCATTAATGAGCATAGTGATAAGTAGATGTGATACAAGAGTTCGGTCAGTAATAAGTTAGGATAATATGTAGCATTAATGAGCATAGTGATAAGTAGATGTGATACAAGAGTTTGGTCAGTAATAAGTTAGGATAATATGTAGCATTAATGAGCATAGTGATAAGTAGATGTGATACAAGAGTTCGGTCAGTAATAAGTTAGGATAATATGTAGCATTAATGAGCATAGTGATAAGTAGATGTGATACAAGAGTTCGGTCAGTAATAAGTTAGGATAATATGTAGCATTAATGAGCATAGTGATAAGTAGATGTGATACAAGAGTTCGGTCAGTAATAAGTTAGGATAATATGTAGCATTAATGAGCATAGTGATAAGTAGATGTGATACAAGAGTTCGGTCAGTAATAAGTTAGGATAATATGTAGCATTAATGAGCATAGTGATAAGTAGATGTGATACAAGAGTTTGGTCAGTAATAAGTTAGGATAATATGTAGCATTAATGAGCATAGTGATAAGTAGATGTGATACAAGAGTTCGGTCAGTAATAAGTTAGGATAATATGTAGCATTAATGAGCATAGTGATAAGTAGATGTGATACAAGAGTTTGGTCAGTAATAAGTTAGGATAATATGTAGCATTAATGAGCATAGTGATAAGTAGATGTGATACAAGAGTTTGGTCAGTAATAAGTTAGGATAATATGTAGCATTAATGAGCATAGTGATAAGTAGATGTGATACAAGAGTTCGGTCAGTAATAAGTTAGGATAATATGTAGCATTAATGAGCATAGTGATAAGTAGATGTGATACAAGAGTTTGGTCAGTAATAAGTTAGGATAATATGTAGCATTAATGAGCATAGTGATAAGTAGATGTGATACAAGAGTTCGGTCAGTAATAAGTTAGGATAATATGTAGCATTAATGAGCATAGTGATAAGTAGATGTGATACAAGAGTTTGGTCAGTAATAAGTTAGGATAATATGTAGCATTAATGAGCATAGTGATAAGTAGATGTGATACAAGAGTTTGGTCAGTAATAAGTTAGGATAATATGTAGCATTAATGAGCATAGTGATAAGTAGATGTGATACAAGAGGTTGGTCAGTAATAAGTTAGGATAATATGTAGCATTAATGAGCATAGTGATAAGTAGATGTGATACAAGAGTTCGGTCAGTAATAAGTTAGGATAATATGTAGCATTAATGAGCATAGTGATAAGTAGATGTGATACAAGAGTTTGGTCAGTAATAAGTTAGGATAATATGTAGCATTAATGAGCATAGTGATAAGTAGATGTGATACAAGAGTTCGGTCAGTAATAAGTTAGGATAATATGTAGCATTAATGAGCATAGTGATAAGTAGATGTGATACAAGAGTTCGGTCAGTAATAAGTTAGGATAATATGTAGCATTAATGAGCATAGTGATAAGTAGATGTGATACAAGAGTTTGGTCAGTAATAAGTTAGGATAATATGTAGCATTAATGAGCATAGTGATAAGTAGATGTGATACAAGAGTTCGGTCAGTAATAAGTTAGGATAATATGTAGCATTAATGAGCATAGTGATAAGTAGATGTGATACAAGAGTTCGGTCAGTAATAAGTTAGGATAATATGTAGCATTAATGAGCATAGTGATAAGTAGATGTGATACAAGAGCTCGGTCAGTAATAAGTTAGGATAATATGTAGTATTAATGAGCATAGCGATAAATAGATGTGATACAAGTGTTAGGTCAGTAATAAGTTAGCATAATATGTAGCATTAATGAGCGTAGTGATAAGTAGATGTGATACAAGAGTTTGGTCAGTAATAAGTTAGGATAATATGTAGCATTAATGAGCATAGTGATAAGTAGATGTGATACAAGAGTTCGGTCAGTAATAAGTTAGGATAATATGTAGCATTAATGAGCATAGTGATAAGTAGATGCGATACAAGAGTTTGGTCAGTAATAAGTTAGGATAATATGTAGCATTAATGAGCATAGTGATAAGTAGATGTGATACAAGAGTTCGGTCAGTAATAAGTTAGGATAATATGTAGCATTAATGAGCATAGTGATAAGTAGATGTGATACAAGAGTTCGGTCAGTAATAAGTTAGGATAATATGTAGCATTAATGAGCATAGTGATAAGTAGATGTGATACAAGAGTTTGGTCAGTAATAAGTTAGGATAATATGTAGCATTAATGAGCATAGTGATAAGTAGATGTGATACAAGAGTTCGGTCAGTAATAAGTTAGGATAATATGTAGCATTAATGAGCATAGTGATAAGTAGATGTGATACAAGAGTTCGGTCAGTAATAAGTTAGGATAATATGTAGCATTAATGAGCATAGTGATAAGTAGATGTGATACAAGAGTTCGGTCAGTAATAAGTTAGGATAATATGTAGCATTAATGAGCATAGTGATAAGTAGATGTGATACAAGAGTTCGGTCAGTAATAAGTTAGGATAATATGTAGCATTAATGAGCATAGTGATAAGTAGATGTGATACAAGAGATGGTCAGTAATAAGTTAGGATAATATGTAACATTAATGAGCATAGTGATAAGTAGATGTGATACAAGAGTTCGGTCAGTAATAAGTTAGGATAATATGTAGCATTAATGAGCATAGTGATAAGTAGATGTGATACAAGAGTTCGGTCAGTAATAAGTTAGGATAATATGTAGCATTAATGAGCATAGTGATAAGTAGATGTGATACAAGAGTTTGGTCAGTAATAAGTTAGGATAATATGTAGCATTAATGAGCATAGTGATAAGTAGATGTGATACAAGAGTTCGGTCAGTAATAAGTTAGGATAATATGTAGCATTAATGAGCATAGTGATAAGTAGATGTGATACAAGAGTTCGGTCAGTAATAAGTTAGGATAATATGTAGCATTAATGAGCATAGTGATAAGTAGATGTGATACAAGAGTTTGGTCAGTAATAAGTTAGGATAATATGTAGCATTAATGAGCATAGTGATAAGTAGATGTGATACAAGAGTTCGGTCAGTAATAAGTTAGGATAATATGTAGCATTAATGAGCATAGTGATAAGTAGATGTGATACAAGAGTTCGGTCAGTAATAAGTTAGGATAATATGTAGCATTAATGAGCATAGTGATAAGTAGATGTGATACAAGAGTTTGGTCAGTAATAAGTTAGGATAATATGTAGCATTAATGAGCATAGTGATAAGTAGATGTGATACAAGAGTTTGGTCAGTAATAAGTTAGGATAATATGTAGCATTAATGAGCATAGTGATAAGTAGATGTGATACAAGAGCTGGTCAGTAATAAGTTAGGATAATATGTAGCATTAATGAGCATAGTGATAAGTAGATGTGATACAAGAGTTCGGTCAGTAATAAGTTAGGATAATATGTAGCATTAATGAGCATAGTGATAAGTAGATGTGATACAAGAGTTCGGTCAGTAATAAGTTAGGATAATATGTAGCATTAATGAGCATAGTGATAAGTAGATGTGATACAAGAGTTCGGTCAGTAATAAGTTAGGATAATATGTAGCATTAATGAGCATAGTGATAAGTAGATGTGATACAAGAGTTCGGTCAGTAATAAGTTAGGATAATATGTAGCATTAATGAGCATAGTGATAAGTAGATGTGATACAAGAGTTTGGTCAGTAATAAGTTAGGATAATATGTAGCATTAATGAGCATAGTGATAAGTAGATGTGATACAAGAGTTTGGTCAGTAATAAGTTAGGATAATATGTAGCATTAATGAGCATAGTGATAAGTAGATGTGATACAAGAGTTCGGTCAGTAATAAGTTAGGATAATATGTAGCATTAATGAGCATAGTGATAAGTAGATGTGATACAAGTGTTAGGTCAGTAATAAGTTAGGATAATATGTAGCATTAATGAGCATAGTGATAAGTAGATGTGATACAAGAGTTCGGTCAGTAATAAGTTAGGATAATATGTAGCATTAATGAGCATAGTGATAAGTAGATGTGATACAAGAGTTCGGTCAGTAATAAGTTAGGATAATATGTAGCATTAATGAGCATAGTGATAAGTAGATGTGATACAAGAGTTCGGTCAGTAATAAGTTAGGATAATATGTAGCATTAATGAGCATAGTGATAAGTAGATGTGATACAAGAGTTCAGTCAGTAATAAGTTAGGATAATATGTAGCATTAATGAGCATAGTGATAAGTAGATGTGATACAAGAGTTCAGTCAGTAATAAGTTAGGATAATATGTAGCATTAATGAGCATAGTGATAAGTAGATGTGATACAAGAGTTCAGTCAGTAATAAGTTAGGATAATATGTAGCATTAATGAGCATAGTGATAAGTAGATGTGATACAAGAGTTCTGTCAGTAATAAGTTAGGATAATATGTAGCATTAATGAGCATAGTGATAAGTAGATGCGATACAAGAGTTCGGTCAGTAATAAGTTAGGATAATATGTAGCATTAATGAGCATAGTGATAAGTAGATGTGATACAAGAGTTCGGTCAGTAATAAGTTAGGATAATATGTAGCATTAATGAGCATAGTGATAAGTAGATGTGATACAAGAGTTTGGTCAGTAATAAGTTAGGATAATATGTAGCATTAATGAGCATAGTGATAAGTAGATGTGATACAAGTGTTCGGTCAGTAATAAGTTAGGATAATATGTAGCATTAATGAGCATAGTGATAAGTAGATGGGATACAAGAGTTTGGTCAGTAATAAGTTAGGATAATATGTAGCAGTAATGAGCATAGTGATAAGTAGATGTGATACAAGAGTTCGGTCAGTAATAAGTTAGGATAATATGTAGCATTAATGAGCATAGTGATTAGTAGATGTGATACAAGAGTTCGGTCAGTAATAAGTTAGGATAATATGTAGCATTAATGAGCATAGTGATAAGTAGATGCGATACAAGAGTTCGGTCAGTAATAAGTTAGGATAATATGTAGCATTAATGAGCATAGTGATAAGTAGATGCGATACAAGAGCTCGGTCAGTAATAAGTTAGGATAATATGTAGCATTAATGAGCATAGTGATAAGTAGATGCTATACAAGTGTTCTGTCAGTAATAAGTTAGGATAATATGTAGCATTAATGAGCATAGTGATAAGTAGATGCGATGCAAGGGTTCGGTCAGTAATAAGTCAGGATAATATGTAGCATTAATGAGCATAGTGATAAGTAGATGCGATACAAGAGTTCGATCTGTAATAAGTTAGGGTAATATGTAGCATTAATGAGCATAGTGATAAGTAGATGTGATACAAGAGCTCGGTCAGTAATAAGTTAGGATAATATGTATATGGTCTTAAGCATGCACAATAGTGAGTATGGTATATTAGTATGGGACTAGAACGGGTTACTCAACACGCTTTAAATAATGGAGCGTTTTAAATGATATGGTATTATACTTACAACATATACCTTTTAATCTATGGTTTGAAAATCTTTCAAATAGGCTGATAAAGTTTACATTTTTTATTGTTTAAAAGTAATTCCGCTGTCTAAGGCAAGAATAAGATATGTACAACTTTAAACAGTGATGTATAAAAGAAGCGAATGAACCATTTTGATGAATCATCTGTTATATCTTAATGAATTAATTATTTAATTGGCTCATTAGGAGTTCCTATACAAGATATAAAAAGGAATGATTTAGTGCTGTTTTATACTTGTCTGATGAAGCGTGCTTTTTGGTGGCACGCGAAAGCGCTTACTTTTCCTGGGTTTTAAGAATAAAGCTTTTGCAACTTTCGTGGTGTTTGGTCTACTCTCGTTTCTAATATCTGCTGGTTGTTTGTGATAGACCAACTTCGAGGGACAGGTGTGCTTTTTCATTTGAATATTTTGTTGCTTTGCTTGGCATTCACCGGTTCCTACACGATGGATAATCCGAATGTTGAACTTGACTATTATCCAGAAAGGAGTACTTCTAATTTGAAATGGACTCAACTTATGGAACAGAAATCGAATCCTCTACTAGATATGGACATGTCTACACAAGTCAATACTACTGAAACAGGTACTGTGAATTTGCTTAATGACTTTTATCCACTGCACAAAGAACTTGAAAACGATTTATACAAGCTTTTTAGATTAATATGGCAACGTCGCCACCTGGAAGCTTGTCTTCACCATAAAGTAGTCCCCAGGGGAATGAGGGTATTATGTATGCCCTCATACGGTAACAACCACCCCATGCTATTAAAGAACTGGCAAAAATTAAATATAGAACTTGGTTATAAATATATCCAACTCATTATTGACTACTTTCAACCCATTGAAAATGAGTTAACATCTAAAACTGAATCTCTCTACAAAGATCTAATTAAGAGATTCAAAGGTGAAATTTTTACAAACAAAATTGACAACTTAATCAATCAAGTCAGTGCATATGGGGAACGTCTACAATTAGCAAAACTACGCAAATTACAGAGAGACATCTCCGACTTCTCGAACGGCCAGGTTTTTGTATGGCCACGTTACAACCAGAGGGAAGGACAGCAACGAACCGAAGGGGCTGAAAGGGAATCCAGAGGACTGGTGCATGAAAATGAAGAGCTTATTACCTCCATAGATCCAGTGTTATCAGGTGATACTAATGTGGCCAGCGCACCAAACACCCTAAGAACTGTGATAGATGTCAGCACACCACCACCCAATCAGCAAGCGTTATCCAACCCGCATGGTCTGGGCACCAGACCGAGGCTACAGCAATCGAATCTGGACGCTTTTTTACCTTTACCTGTGCGTCAACGCAGAGAATCCAGAGGGAGGTCGAAACAACGGAAGACGGAAGAGAAACATATCGGGGGAACCGACGAACAAAAGAGGTCGAAGAAGAGACTAAATGATTTGGTTTTCAACCTATCTAACAAGAGTTTGACAAAAGCGGATTATCAGCTTTTGAACAGAGGCTTGAGCTTCATTCCAGCCCAGGCTAGTAACATTTCTACTGTGCTGACTGAATTGCGTTGTTTCACACGTAATATAGCACTGGCATTGTTTTTTAAGAAAAATAATAGCAACAGTCACAATTTGATTGAGGTAAAGAGCACTTTTGAATGTTACAGGAGGAAAAGTACTTTTTCACCAGCTGCACATCCATATATAGAATGTTTCTTAAAAATCTGTGAAAATGACTTGTATAAATACTTTAATAGTAATTTTGTCATAGATGCCAAAATGTTGTTTTACAATATATCTAAAGAAGAAAGACTAGCCTTAAACACCTTATCTAATGATAGAACAGTGACAATTAGGCCGGCAGATAAGGGAGGTGGTATTGTAATCCTTAACAGAAAAGATTACATTGAAAATATGGCCACACTTTTGAATGATGATCTCACATATAAAGAGATAGATAGGAAAACAGTTGATAGGTTAATATATGAAGTGCATCATGAATTGTATGATATGATGGTGACTAGACAGATTAGTTATGACTTTTATTTGTTTTTACTGATTGAACACCCGTTGATACCATACATCAAAGGGTTACCCAAGATGCACAAGGATATCATGCCGCCACCTTTACGTCCTATAGTGGTAGGACATCAGTGGGTAACTGAAAATATGTCTATATTTATTGAAAAGAAGCTAAAACCTATAGTCAATAATATTGACACTATTTTGAAAGATTCTTATCAGCTGATTGAACATCTCAATAACATGCAGGAGACCATCTTGGAGAAACATTTATTAGTTTCATTAGATGTTAAGAGTCTTTTTACGACAATACCTAATACATTTGGCTTAGAGGCAATAAGACATATATTAAATGTTTCAAAGATCTATAGCAACAGTGAACAAATTCTACTTAATGCCCTATTAGAATTAGTACTTACTAAAAATGCCATGATGTTTAACAACTCCTATTATTTACAACAGTGGGGGGTGGCCATGGGCACCCCCTGCGCCAATTCGTATGCCAATTTAGTGGTATATAAATGGGAGACAACATGTTTATTTACCCACAAAGCATACAATAAGGTAGTGGCATATTTTAGATTTGTGGACGATATACTACTCATTTGGGATGGGACACCTGAGGAGTTGGTAGCCTTCATTAAAGATCTGGAAGAATCTACTGAATTTCTTAGCTTCTCTATTGAATTTTCATATTCAAGTATTAATTTCCTTGATTTAAACATCAAAAAGGCAAATACAGGAAGACTAGTCACTTCTCTTTATAGAAAAGAGTGTTGGAAGAACACACTATTAGCATATGATAGTATGCATCCCAGATTTATATTCTCGAATATAATTAAAGGGCAATTCACTAGAGTCAACAGAATATGTCAAGACAGTAGTGAACGCAGTATTCACTTTGATAGACTAGAAACCCTTCTTTTAGATAGAGGATATAAGCAGGATGATATATCGTACACTAAACGTAAATTTGTTAATAATGAATGTCAAGAACCGAGGGCCAGGTATCAGTATTTTGCTGGCAGTAGACAGAAGGAGATCCAAGATGGCAAACAAATAAGATGCATCATCAGCTATACCAGTGATATTCACTATATCACTGACATCATCAGTAAAAATTGGTCTATACTTATCTCTGATGATGAAATAAAAAGTTTGATAGGCAGTAGAGCTACCTTTACATATAGGAATATGTCAAACCTAAAAAGGATTTTATGCCATGAAAGGCTTAATGATATAGTTCCAAAAAGGGACACCAGAGGCACTACCCCATGTGGAGATTGTACCTCTTGCAAATGGATTTCGCAAGACACAGTTTTTGTACATTCTGAGCTAACACAGGAAGTTGCTATTAAATGCTCAGCTAATTGTGAAGATACTAACATTATCTATTTAGCTACTTGTGGATCATGTCCTGCATTTTATGTGGGCATGACAACTAGGAGGCTAAGAGACAGGATACAAGAACACCTGTATGCCATAAAGAAAAAAGATAGTAAGAATGCACTCTTTAAACACATTTCTGAATATCCAGATCACACCTTTGTATTTAAAGTACTACAGAAAAGGGTGCCTAATATAAGGAAGGGTGACAACTTTAATGACTTGGAACATCTAGAACTTGAGTGGATATTTAGAATTAGAGCACATAAATATCCAGGTCTAAATAGTTATGTTAGTATTAGATCACACTTAAAAAATAGGAAATATCATTAAATAGATATTCTATACTTTCCTAGACTGGATTTTTAATTATTAGAGAAGCTTAATATATGCCACCTATACCATCTTCTATACACTAGGTCCCTTCAGCCATATTGGATCAATTATCATTAGTTTAGGATATACATATAGTGAAGGATGAACACTTTGCTTGTTCTCCATTCAATTAGATTTGACTCTTCTATTTTATAGTTATTTGCAAAGTCTCATCTCATCATGTTTTTTCACATCATTATGTTTTTGTCTTGAAATTTATATATTCAAGATGTCATAGAGTTGCACATTATGATATATCTTCTTATCTAATATTTATTATGTTGTTAATATGAAGTATTTTTATTATACTAATATACAGTTTGATTTATTCAAATTTATTATGATATAAGAGGTTATAGAAGCAATAGTGTCTAGTGTCTTATGCCATATTTTATGGATTTGTCCTTTATATATACGGTCTATGACAGAATTGTCTCATTTTGGTTTTACATACATGTTAATATTAAACATAAAATCACATTAATCATAGAATTCACAATACATACAATTATTTATGACTAGTTATAATATTCTTTGGTATTTTATATATTTTTTTGTATTTTATACTGGTCATAAAATATTTTATTCTGACAGAAATTTATTATACTATATATCAACATTGAATTCATCATTATTTTTATTTTTATTTTTCATACTGCTATTTGTGCATAAGTACATTTTCACATATTTTTTATATTGGTATTTTTATTGTGATATATATATATGGAATAGATAGTGATTTACAAGCATTTTTTGGTAGTATTCATATGAATGACATTTTACATTAATTAACATTGAAACAATATATTATTCATATACATAGCTTAGGAAATATTTTAATTATTTAGAGTTTATAATGCTTCATAAAGCAATAGATTGTTTTTAGTATAAGGTATTAACTAAAAAAAGTTTGATACTTAGACACAATTTTAGTGTCTTGACTAGCCCGTGACATTTGCATTATGAATTTGTTTTTGTACGTTTAATTACCATCACTTTTATGCTCAGCAGTTTGTGACACATTGTGTTGGTAAATCATGATAGTCGCCAACACATATATAACATTGTTGAATGATGGCGATCAATGTAATACGTATAAGAATGAATGTATATGGTCTTAAGCATGCACAATAGTGAGTATGGTATATTAGTATGGGACTAGAACGGGTTACTCAACACGCTTTAAATAATGGAGCGTTTTAAATGATATGGTATTATACTTACAACATATACCTTTTAATCTATGGTTTGAAAATCTTTCAAATAGGCTGATAAAGTTTACATTTTTTATTGTTTAAAAGTAATTCCGCTGTCTAAGGCAAGAATAAGATATGTACAACTTTAAACAGTGATGTATAAAAGAAGCGAATGAACCATTTTGATGAATCATCTGTTATATCTTAATGACTTAATTATTTAATTGGCTCATTAGGAGTTCCTATACAAGATATAAAAAGGAATGATTTAGTGCTGTTTTATACTTGTCTGATGAAGCGTGCTTTTTGGTGGCACGCGAAAGCGCTTACTTTTCCTGGGTTTTAAGAATAAAGCTTTTGCAACTTTTGTGGTGTTTGGTCTACTCTCGTTTCTAATATCTGCTGGTTGTTTGTGATAGACCAACTTCGAGGGACAGGTGTGCTTTTTCATTTGAATAATATGTAGTATTAATGAGCATAGTGATAAGTAGATGTGATACAAGAGTTCGGTCAGTAATAAGTTAGCATAATATGTGGCATTAATGAGCATAGTGATAAGTAGATGGTATACAAGTGTTTGGTCAGTAATAAGTTAGGATTGTATGCAGCATTAATGAGCATAGTGATAAGTAGATGTGATACAAGAGTTCGGTCAGTAATAAGTTAGGATAATATGTAGCATTAATGAGCATAGTGATAAGTAGATGGGAAACAAGAGTGTGGTCAGTAATAAGTTAGGATAATATGTAGCATTAATGAGCATAGTGATAAGTAGATGTGATACAAGAGTTCGGTCAGTAATAAGTTAGGATAATATGTAGCATTAATGAGCATAGTGTTAAGTTGATGTGATACCAGAGCTTGTTCTGTAATAAGTTAGGATAATATGTAGCATTAATGAGCATAGTGATAAGTAGATGTGATACAAGAGTTCGGCCAGTAATAATTTAGGATAATATGTAGCATTAATGAGCATAGTGATAAGTAGATGTTATACAAGAGTTTGGTCAGTAATAAGTTAATATAATATGTAGCATTAATGAGCATAGTGATAAATAGATGCGATACAAGAGTTTGGTCAGTTATAAGTTAGGACAATATGTAGCATTAATGAGCATAGTGATAAGTAGATGCGATACAAGAGTTCGGTCTGTAAGAAGTTATGATAATATGTAGCATTAATGAGCATATTGATAAGTAGATGTGATACAAGAGCTCGCTCAGTAATAAGTTAGGATAATATGTAGCATTAATGAGCATAGTGATAAGTAGATGTGATACAAGAGTTCGGTCAGTAATAAGTTAGGATAATATGTAGCATTAATGAGCATAGTGATAAGTAGATGTGATACAAGTGTTCGGTCAGTAATAAGTTAGGATAGTATTTAGCATTAATGAGCATAGTGATAAGTAGATGTGATACAAGAGTTCGGTCAGTAATAAGTTAGGATAATATGTAGCATTAATGAGCATAGTGATAAGTAGATGGGAAACAAGAGTGTGGTCAGTAATAAGTTAGGATAATATGTAGCATTAATGAGCATAGTGATAAGTAGATGTGATACAAGAGTTCGGTCAGTAATAAGTTAGGATAATATGTAGCATTAATGAGCATAGTGATAAGTTGATGTGATACCAGAGCTCGTTCAGTAATAAGTTAGGATAATATGTAGCATTAATGAGCATATTGATAAGTAGATGTGATACAAGAGTTCGGTCAATAATAAGTTAGGATAATATGTAGCATTAATGAGCATAGTGATAAGTAGATGTGATACAACAGTGTGGTCAGTAATAAATTAGGATAATATGTAGCATTAATGAACATAGTGATAAGTAGATGTGATACAAGAGTTCGGTCAGTAATAAGTTAGCATAATATGTAGCATTAATGAGCATAGTGATAAGTAGATGCGATACAAGAGTTCGGTCAGTAATAAGTTAGCATAATATGTAGCATTAATGAGCGTAGTGATAAGTAGATGTGATACAAGTGTTCGGTCAGTAATAAGTTAGGATAATATGTAGCATTAATGAGCATAGTGATAAGCAGATGTGATACAAGAGTTCAGTCAGTAATAAGTTAGCATAATATGTAGCATTAATGAGCGTAGTGATAAGTAGATGTGATACAAGAGTTCGGTCAGTAATAAGTTCGGTAATATGTAGCATTAATGAGCATAGTGATAAGTAGATGTGATACAAGTGTTCGTTCAGTAATAAGTTAGGATAATATGTAGCATTAATGAGCATAGTGATAAGTAGATGCGATACAAGGGTTCGGTCAGTAATAAGTTAGGATAATATGTAGCATTAATGAGCATAGTGATAAGTAGATGCGATACAAGAGTTCGGTCTGTAATTAGTTAGGATAATATGTAGCATTAATGAGCATAGTGATAAGTAGATGTGATACAAGAGCTTGGTCAGTAATAAGTTAGGATAATATGTAGTATTAATGAGCATAGTGATAAGCAGATGTGATACAAGTGTTCGGTCAGTAATAAGTTAGAATAATATGTAGCATTAATGAGCGTAGTGATAAGTAGATGTGATACAAGAGTTTGGTCAGCAATAAGTTAGGATAATATGTAGCAGTAATGAGCATAGTGATAAGTAGATGTGATACAAGAGTTCGGTCAGTAATAAGTTAGGTTAATATGTAGCATTAATGAGCATAGTGATAAGTAGATGCGATACAAGAGTTCGGTCAGTAATAAGTTAGGATAATATGTAGCATTAATGAGCATAGTGATAAGTAGATGCGATACAAGAGTTCGGTCAGTAATAAGTTAGGATAATATGTAGCATTAATGAGCATAGTGATAAGTAGATGCGATACAAGAGCTCGGTCAGTAATAAGTTAGGATAATATGTAGCATTAATGAGCATAGTGATAAGTAGATGCGATACAAGAGTTCTGTCAGTAATAAGTTAGGATAATATGTAGCATTAATGAGCATAGTGATAAGTAGATGCGATACAAGGGTTCGGTCAGTAATAAGTTAGGATAATATGTAGCATTAATGAGCATAGTGATAAGTAGATGCGATACAAGAGTTCGGTCTGTAATAAGTTAGGATAATATGTAGCATTAATGAGCATAGTGATAAGTAGATGTGATACAAGAGCTCGGTCAGTAATAAGTTAGGATAATATGTAGTATTAATGAGCATAGTGATAAGTAGATGTGATACAAGTGTTCGGTCAGTAATAAGTTAGCATAATATGTAGCATTAATGAGCGTAGTGATAAGTAGATGTCATACAAGAGTTTGGTCAGTAATAAGTTAGGATAATATGTAGCAGTAATGAGCATAGTGATAAGTAGATGTGATACAAGAGCTCGGTCAGTAATAAGTTAGGATAATATGTAGTATTAATGAGCATAGTGATAAGTAGATGTGATACAAGAGTTCGGGCAGTAATAAGTTAGCATAATATGTAGCATTAATGAGCATAGTGATAAGTAGATGGTATACAAGTGTTCGGTCAGTAATAAGTTAGGATAATATGTAGCATTAATGAGCATAGTGATAAGTAGATGTGATACAAGAGTTCGGTCAGTAATAAGTTAGGATAATATGTAGCATTAATGAGCATAGTGATAAGTAGAGGTGATACAAGAGTTCGGTCAGTAATAAGTTAGGATAATATGTAGCATTAATGAGTATAGTGATAAGTAGATGTGATACAAGAGTTAGGTCAGTAAAATTAGTAAAAAAAGCACCAGCACATTATCACAACATCACATAGTAAAATAGTGTAATATTACTATGGAGAAAATAATATGGAAAATATTTGCAGAATGTACAATTGTTGGGCATGCGATGTGAAGGAGAGTAAAACATGAGTCACTTAAGGGGAAGAATGAAAAGGAAAGACATAGTAATTAGAGAAAAAAAAACTAAGTGTGGGAAGGAGAGACATGGCAAAAGGGTCGAGGTATTCCTACTCCGGTTCATGAGATACAGGCAGTACTACAGGAGTTTAAGAACATGTTTACTGCTTAACCAGGGTGCTTCCAGCACTATTTAGGCAATGTTGGATCTTGGGGTGATCCAAGGGTCCAGTTGTTTACTTTTGTTTTTAACATGTCTTATGATAAAACACATTCTAATAAATATATTGTTTTATTTTAATGCTTGGTAATAGCTGAAGGTTGTAATATTTACCACCAGCAATATTGAAGCCCAACTTTGCTCCCCTTCTGGACCTGTGTTACCACTTGTTCCTGGGTCTGGAGCATTAGAGTGTTTTTGGGATGCAAGGTTGCAGTCGGGATGGTGTATATTGTTTGTATTCCAAATTTCAGCACTGCATTTCATTGTTTCCAGTGGTCGAGTTTCCAAGCCTTGATCACTGAATAGTATATCTTTCCTGATACCTAGTCTGAAACAGTCTGGAGGGAGGGTTGGAGTGGTAGCTGGGAAGTCATCTCAGGGGCCCCACCAAAATGGTCCAAATTAGGCCGCACAATTTCTGAGGCTGGCCCTCACTCTATGTTCTTTTGTAACTCTAGCAACGTATGTGAAAAAGTTTTAGACGGTGTTCTTTGTCATTTGTGTTCTTGATATATTCTGTTTTATGTTTATTTTCTGGAAATTAATCTTGTTCATAATGCATATAATGCTTTGCATTATCAAGTATTTTGCTACACATGTAGTTTTGTTTATTTCATTTTTTTCTTTTATCTTAAAAAACAATGCAAATAATTTTGAAAAAAATGACGATATTGACAAAATTGGGCATAATTTTAACAAACCATTAACACAAATGTAGCTATTACTGAAAGATATCATTTATACATTTAAATCTTAAGAAAAATGTTCACTCTGTTATAACATAAGAAAGCTTTTCTTGGTACTGACACATTACAGACTAACTTAAAAAGTAATCTGGAGTGTAACTTTGTTTTAATAGTCCTTGTTAGTAAAATAAAATGCAAGCAAATGGAGCTTTTCTCCCTGGGCCTCTGCTGAAAATAGTTATTGCCCAGTTGGACTTTCCCAGTAAACAAAGACAAATAAATAAATAAATACATTGTTAGACAGAATGTCACGGCACTAGGAGCACATTAATCTATAAAAATGGAACACTGTTGGGGGTCTGATGAGTTTATTTTTTGTGATTTAAAAGTGATTTTTTTTTATTTCGTGGGAGATTTGAACTGTAAAGACCATCGTAGAAATGAGAGTGGTGGCACAGGACTGAAGGAAGGAAATGATAGCTGTCTCGTGCAAAACGTGGCTTGTGCAGGTTTACCTACAGGAAGGCAAAGCACTTTTATTCGGCTCACAGTTTATCACAACTTGCATGCAGAAAATGGTGAGCCGAAAAAAACATAAAAGCACACAAAAAAACAACTTTTTTTTACAGGGAGCAAGCCGCCCCTGCATCCCCAATGTGGGGGGCAAGCCTCTTACACCCCCTAGAATTATATATACCAACTGCACGGTCACACCGCAGTGAAGAAAATGGGAAAACCCCTGAAAAGTGCACTGCCAGCTTACATAATACAATAGTCACCATGACATTAAATTCTCACTGTAAAGCCACACAGGGAAAGTACCAGCAAAACTGCATAACAATACTGCTTGTGGAGGCATTATGCAATTCCAGGCCTGTTAACATCACTGCATCCTCAAAGAATGTCGTGAAAATACTTATTTGGGGCAGACTGATGCTGTTTCTATAGTACAAATTATTCTACAGATAAACAGATGCAGAACTTCATGCAGCACTGGTCTTACCAATTTATTTTGATCCAATTCTATGACTAAGTCACCAGTGAAGTTGAAAAGGCAAGCCTGATGTGTTGATGGTGGTGTATTTGTACTTTAGAAAGGTCTTTACTAGTTTAGCTCATTGAAGTTTGATAAATAAATCAAAACCTATGTGGGTGGGTACCAAAATTATAGGTCAGATAGGAAAGTGGATGACTAACCAGAAGCAGGCAGGAATTAAAAAGGGAACTGTTTGTAGAAAATCTTGTAGCCAGTAGATTGCCATAAGACCCCGTAATGAAATTAGTAATTGTTTTAGAATATTTGTGTCAGATTTCATAGGTTATAGGTTGGACAGCAAGAACATATTGCCAATGAATGACAATTAATTTGGTCCTAAGTCACAAACAGAGGGTTCAGCATTCAGCAAGACCTGGTCTGCCTTTCTGAGAAAGCAGCGTAGGCAGATGAATGGTAGTTTGGATCTGATGCAAAAACTACAAGGTCACTTAGGGAAAGCAGTAAAGCAGGACACAGAATTTGCTAATGTGTCTATTCATGCATTTATGAGGACAGTGATGAAGTCCAAGATGATTTTTGAATGTGTAACCATGAGAATGGGCTTAGGAGATGCAAAAAAAATCTTAAAAAAAAACAATGTGATGAATAGCACAATGGAGGAAATAATAAATCAATTTGAATAACCAGACACAAGTGGGGATTTAATAAACTCCATGCAGGAATAGTTGAAGGCCTATACAGAAGGTACCATGGCCTTGTCTGTGGCTCCCCCTCGGCAGAGTACCTTACATATTAATGAAGGCATGCTACTGAGACAGAGTCATGGAGAGTCATGTAACACGGTTACAGAATCAGTGTAGGGAGTGTGTTACAGTGTCCGGAGATAAGTAACACACTCCCTGCACTGTCAAAGTGCCGGATGGCACTGAAGTATAAAAGTTAAGATTTTTTTAATATATGTTTTTGTGTGTTTGTGCGGTACAGCTCTTAGTAGTGGACACATGCCAGACATCTAAAAATAGAAACTGGATACTTTTTATTTTCATCTCAAAGGTCAAGTTTAAGCATAGCTGAGAGTGTTTGTGCGGCATGGCGCAGTGCTCAGCAGTGCTTAAACGTAGCTGAGAGCTATATAGAAATGTATAGCAGTAGTCAATATATCCATGTAGGTGAATGGTTAAGTGATGGCCCTGTGTGCAGTAGGTACACAGTTCAAATACACAGACAGGCCATTCAGCTTTATTAATAAAGAAGTAAACAGCTTACACCTGCAGTGTAATCAACAGCAGTGAAACAGTGCAAAATCAATAAGAAACAGCTTCAGTTACTCACAGCAGGAAAAAGAAAAAGAACATTTATTATGTTAGCGCTTTCACGGCATTCACCGCTTCATCAGACATACATTCTCTTAAAAAACAGAAGCATTTAAAACCGTACCAATTAATGACATCACAAATCAGTTAACAAATTAGGGCCACATTATCAAACACTTAAGCATTTTTAAAATCACTAACTTAAAACTAACAGTTTAGTGTCTCATCAAACTTTAATGCTTCAAAGGTCTCTCTTTCAAAAAGGGTTTAAGGGAGACTTTGGTAGTCAGTCCCGGAGGTCTGTCTGCCTGAAGTTTAATTATCCAATTTTGCTCTGCCACTTCAGTTTTGTTTTTAAAGTTTCCTCTCCTTGTACCTTCAGCTAACACTTCTAATACAAAGAAACTAAAGCTATGATTCATTCCTTCTTTTAAAACATGTGCCAGGGCACTAGTTTATTTTGTGTTTCGTACATCCCTGTAGTGCTCAAGCATCCTGTCTTTCAGCATACGATTGGTTTTACCAATATAGTATGCATGACATACCTTACAAAAACTGAAATAAACCACATTTGTTGTCCTACAATCAGTGTAAAAATTAAAGTCAATGTTGAAGTACAATATAGGGTGTTGATAAGTTTCACCAGTGTAAACATATTTACATGCAGTACAATTTCTACATTTATGTGTACCAATTCTTTCTGAAGGAATTCTTTGATTCATATTTAGATTATAACAAAGATGCCTTTTAAGGGATGTGTTGTTCTTAAACAAAAAGCACGGTGTTTCACCTATCACATTTTCAAATTCATCTACAGTTCTTAGAATGTTCCAATTAGCTTTCACAATATCACATATACTGTTAATATCACTGAAGTATGGCAGGGTTATCCTAAAATAACCAGGCTTCACTCCATTTGGTTTTGAATTTTATTTCAAGTGGAGTCTCTTCTCCATAATATGGCCTGCCTTTCTCTCCAGGCTTCTGTGATATAACTATCTATCTCTGCAGCTTTGTAGCCCCTGTTAAGGAATTCAACTTTAAGATTTGATAGTGGCCCTTTCCAGATGAACATCGCCATTGAAAAGCCTCATAGTGTGGCTCTGTAGCTCATGGGTGTAGTAAACCAGGGGTCATGAGTTCATATCTCATCAGAGCCTGTGGTTCCCTTCTTTTTTATTAGGGGGGAGGTTGGCATAATGGTTAAGGTCTTTACCTTACAGACAAAAGGTGCAGGATTTGATTCTCATTTGGGGCAATTGACTATGCTTAAAATGGCCCACAAGGGCAGTTAGCCTAGTACTAAACTATGAACCTATAGTTCTGAAGACCTGCCCCTTCAAGACATTTTTCTTTATATGTCGACGGTGCATGCTACTATTATGTAGGATGTTATTTCTCCTAACCGGCTTCTTATAAAGGCCTGTGTGTATTGTATATAGTTCCCCTCTACTAATCTTCACATCCAAGAAATCAATGTCACTATAAGAATATTTATGTGTAAATTTAAGGAAACTAGTAGCATTATGCAGATATGCAATAAAGTCATTCAGATGTTCAATAGTGCAATCCCACAACAAAAAGACGTCATCTACAAAGTGTGTATATAATTTCAGATTCTCAGTAAATGCGTTGTTAGATAAAACATAGTCCATTTCCCACTGAAATAAGCAAAGGTTGGTGTAGCTGTTCGCACATGGTGTGCCCATAGCTATGCCAACCCTCTGCAGGTAAAATTCATTATTAAATGTAAAAACATTGTTGTCAAGTATTAATTGTAACAGAGTACAGATAATAGAGATCTTCCTGTCATTCCAGTTCTTAATGTTCAGAAACTTCTAGATACTGGATATTCCCCATTCATTGGGAATGACGGTAAACAAAGATTCTAAATCCATGGTCACAAACCAATAATCAGTATACAAATTCCATGCTTGTATATACAAATTCTGTAGAAATGCCTTAGTGTCCCTCAATATAGTGACACATTGATCTAAAAAGGATGTAGATTATTCTCCACATAAATAGATAGGGTTCAGTCACCCAACCCTAGCTGGATACTATAGGATGCATGGGTGGTATATTCAGATGTGTATGCACTTTAGGCAGTCCATACAGGTTGGGAATTAATGGATATTCTATTTTAAAGCATTCAAATAAAGGTTCATTACTCAAGTTGGTAATCAGTAGATCAAATACCAAAAAAGAGACCTTCTCAATAATCCCTTTCACAGTGGAGCAGATACATTCAAGTATGTGTCAGCATCATTTAATAAAACGTTCATCTGCTGTAAGTAAAGGTCTTTGTCTAAGACCTCAACCCCACCTCCCTTGTCAGCTGGTCTAATAACAGTACTAAATATGTTCTTTAGTTCATATAGTGCATTGTGTTCAGCCTTTGACATGTTATAAAACTTAGCTTTATCTTGTCCAGCCAATTTCTCTAGATTGTTTCTCACACATTCCAATAAAAGTCTCTACCATAGGATGTGCGGGTGGAATGAAAGTAATTGTTTTTTTAAAAAATACATAGGTGTTTCTTCCTTAAATAAAGCTCTTAAGTTCAAATTTCACCCAAACAACTTTAGACATTTCAACACCTCAACCAAATCTGTTCTTTGGGCAGGTATAAAATTAAGACCTTTTGAAAGTTGCGTATCAGTGAATAAGATAAAATGTTTATTACTAAACCTGTCTCTTCCATTTCCGTTCCTGGCTGTCTGAAGTGTTGGTACTTTGTAGCCGTCACAGTTTCTCTCTCCTCCCTCTGCTCTTGGAGCGTTCTCATACAGGGAGCGGGTCTTTTAATAAAAAAAAATTTCTGTTTGATTGCATGTGTGTTTCTGACTGCTCGGCCTCTATAAAAGCTGATGCAACAATCCGTGATCTCACAACTCTCTCATTAGAGAGGTTATTAGCACTGGCTCTATTAATCACTTGTATCGACTGTATGGATTCAGCGGGGCCGATTTGGATACTTGTAATGTCACTAGCATTAATAGTCAGCGTATTTGGTACTTCTGTTGCAACATTAGACGCTGGTACCTCCCTTGACGCTTCTATTGGTTGTTCAACCCTTCTGTTCATTTCCTGATCTACAGGATACAGATCAGTAGCATTTCTGCCCCTGGGCCAGGAAAAAAACACCCCTTTTTCAGAGTCATTGATGTCTCTCTGCAATTTCCAAATTTTAGTTGCCTGTAGCCTTTTCTCATATGATAAAATATTATCACAAAGTACATCAAGTTTTTCTCCTATTACATCATCTAAATAGCTGTCTATATCGCATTCTGCAAGCTATTTATTTCTTCTTGCAGCTCTTTTTCTTGTGGCAGAAAGAACTTAATAAGGAGCTGCATATATTGTGCACTAAGTCCAAGATTCAAGAGTTGCCATTCTTTAAGTAGCCCTGGATAAGTCTGTCCATAACTAGGCATAGTAAGCACCCTGAGACCTCTCAGTACAGGTTTGTGCTGCAGGGAAGCCTCAAAGTGAAAGCACTGCCATTGTAAGCGCTTATATTTATATAGTTTCTTCTGCAATGCCCCGTACTTCTCATGGAAGCTTACATACACACTCTCATGCTGTATCTCTAGAACAGAGTGAGATAAAATTCCATTTTGCAGCAAAGGATTAATGCTGGTGTCCAAAACATTAACCCAGCATCATGTAATATTGATAGAGCCATTCTTACTTGATGAAGGATTGTATGGAAGTTCAACTTGGATGTTAGCAACATCCTCTTCTGCCATGTTCAAGCACAAGCCAGCAAAATAGGAGTAAACGAAGAAGTAAACAGCTTACACCTGCAGCGTAACCAACAGCAGCGAAACAGTGCAAAATCAATACGAAACAGCTTCAGTTACTCACAGCTTGAAAAAGAAAACTAACAAAATGTATTATGTTTGCGCTTTCACGGTATTCACCGCTTCATCAGACATACATTCTCTTAAAAAACAGAAGCATTTAAAACCGTACCAATTAATGACATCACAAATCAGTTAACAAATTAAAGACACATTATCAAACACTTAAACATTTTTAAAATCACTAACTTAAAAATAACAGTTTAGTGTCTCATCATACTTTAATGCTTCAAAGGTCTCTCTTTCAAAAAGGGTTTAAGGGAGACTTTGGTATTCAGTCCCGGAGGTCTGTCTGCCTGAAGTTTAATTATCCAATTTTGCTCTGCCACTTCAGTTTTGTTTTTAAAGTTTCCTCCCCTTGTACCTTCAGCTAACACTTATAACACAAAGAAACTAAAGCTATGATTCATTCCTTCTTTTAAAACATGTGCCAGGGCACTAGTTTATTTTGTGTTTCGTACATCCCTGTAGTGCTCAAGCATCCTGTCTTTCAGCATACGATTAGTTTTACCAATATAGTATGCATGACATACCTTACAAAAACTGAAATAAACCACATTTTTTGTCCTACAATCAGCGTAAAAATTAAAGTCAATGTTGAAGTACAATATAGGGTATTGATAAGATTCACCAGTGTAAACATATTTACATGCAGTACAATTTCTACATTTATGTGTACCAATTCTTTCTGAGGGAATTCCTTGATCCTTATTCAGATTATAACAAAGATGCCTTTTAACGGATGTGTTGTTCTTAAACAAAAAGCACTGTGTTTCACCTATCACATTTTCAAATTCATCTACAGTTCTTAGAATGTTCCAATTAGCTTTCACAATATCACATATACTGTTTATGTCACTGAAGTATGGCAGGGTTATCCTAAAATCACCAGGCTTCACTCCATTTGGTTTTGAATTTATTTAAAGTGGAATGTCTTCTCCATAATATGGCCTGCATCTATTCTGCCTTTCTCTCCAGGCTTCTGTGGTATAGCTATCTATCTCCACAGCTTTGTAACCCCTATTAAGGAATTGAGCTTTAAGATCTGATAGTGCCCTTTCCAGATCAACATCACCATTGAAAAGCCTCATAGTTCTGAAGATCTGCCCCTTCAAGACATTTTTCTTTACATGTCGAGGGTGCATGCTACTATTATGTAGGATGTTATTTCTCCAACCGACTTCCTATAAAGACCTGTGTGTATTGTATGTAGTTCCCCTCTACTAATCTTCACATCCAAGAAATCAATGTCACTATAAGAATATTTATGTGTAAATTTAAGGAAACTAGTAGCATTATGCAGATATGCAATATAGTCATTGAGATGTTCAATAGTGCCATCCTACAACAAAAAGACATCATCTACAAAGCATGTACACCATTTCAGATTCTCATTAAATGCGTTTAAGTGTTTGATAATGTGTCTTTAATTTGTTAATTGATTTGTGATGTTGTTAATTGGTATGGTTTTAAATGCTTCTGTTTTTTAAGAGAATGTATGTCTGATGAAGTGGTGAATACCATGAAAGCGCTAACATAACACATTTTCTTTTTCTTTTTCCTGCTGTGAGTAACTGAAGCTGTTTCTTATTGATCATTCAGCTTTTATATTTGATAGCAATATTTTATAAATTATTATTTTTTATATATTTAGTGACATTTGTTAGCCGGGTTAGTCCAGCTGGGCCAGAAGCCCATATCCAGTGGGGACCTGAGGAAAAAAGCTCTAGTTACATACAAGTTTACAATACATAAATTCCATACTCCAAGATAAAGAAAATAAAATACATAAAGTCAGGAAATATAGAAGTAAAATACATACACATAATAATAAAGTAGTAGGAATGAACAAATAAGTTTTTATTTTATTTTATTTTGTTTTAAAATTCTGGTTTGTTCTTACCTAAGCTCTGTTAAGCACTGCTAAGCCAAGCCAAGCAGTGCTTAAACAAGAGTGGTTTTAGCACTGTTTAGCAACATGCTGCTCTGCTTAGCTTGTTCAGGCAGTGCTAAGTAATGCCCATTTAAGCAGTCCTCAGCTCAGCTAAGCTGGTTTGTGCACCGCTAAGTATTGCTAAGCATTGCCGGTTTAAGCACTGCTCAGCTGAGCTCAGCAGGTTTGTGTGGTGCCAAGCAAAGCTCCGCATTTTTAAAAATGGTCCAAGAGTGGCAAAGGGTAGGAAAACAGCCTTATTTAAGTGCAGCAGGTGGGAATACAGCCAGAATCTGTTGGAGTTTGATCTTGGCAGAGACTATGGCAGGAGTTGGAGAGGGTGCATGCTTCCAGGTGCAGCGGTGGGGCATTTGGTGTCCAAGGTCATGATTGGACTCCTTGTAAATGACCATAACATCCGGCTGCTTTAGGGACAGTACCAGGGGTCATAGTATAAATCGTAGGCCTGGGACCGGCTGGCACATAATCTCACCAGTGCTACTGGTATCCCCCGCATAGGTGCACAGGTGCGTCACCATTATGATGACCTGAAGCATAGGAAGTGGGATCTCTTGGCCACATGGATCCAAGATACAAGAGATGGGAATGTCCCACCAGTTTGTAAGTACTGTTGTCATTGCTTTACCAAATTCTACTCTGAATGTGTGATAGACAACTATGCATAATGACGTATTTCTCTCCCCACAGTTGCAAAGGAGAGAGGTCGCAGCTTGGAGACCCATGCAGGGCACTTGGCCAGGATGTGCCGTGAGTGTGGTGAGTACAGATGTATCTTGCAATCTATAGTCATATAAACAAGACAGAGTACAGTACTAACTGCCAGCAGGTATATTCTCTTTTGACTATAATGCCAGGTACACTTCAATACAGATGAAAGCATGAACCCTGATAATGTCAAGAGAATAAGTTTTCTATTGCATTAATAATGTTAAGAAAATAAAAGTGCCTACTGTATTAGTAATGTTAAGGAAATAAAGGTCAACTGCATTAATATTGTCAAGGAAATAAAGTTCAACTGCATTCATAATGTTAAGGAAATAAAATATCTACTGCATTAATTGTGGAATTACAACTTTCTTGCAACACCTGCATTATATGAAGTGTCCATCAATACAGACTATTAGATATATAGCAGTCTCTGCACGATGTCACCCCTAATAAAGCTGTGTTCATCAATATATATGTATCTCATCTCCTTTACAAAGACTATGTCCCTAGCCAGAGATAATAATACACTTCTTATGTCCTGCCTATTTCTAGATCTGTTTAAAGCCTTTAATACTGTCTCACATCATATCCTCCACTCTAAACACTCTCAACTTAACCTTTCCACAGCTACTACATGCTGGTTTAACAGCTACCTTTCAGACCAGCACCAATCTGTCAAATGGTTCTCTGCTCTCATCCCCTTTCTCCTAACCAAAACAGATGTTCCACAAGGCTGCATTCTTGGACCCCTCCTTTTTAATATCTTTACCAATGAACTCCACAAATCCTGTCCCCAGTCATCCCTCATACAGTACACTGATGACTCCACCATTATAACCATAGCTGACAACCCCACTGAACTTTTAACTCTTACACAGTCATCATTCAACCTCACAGAAGCCTGGTTTACAAACAACTCATACTCATCCCCAAAAACACACAACTCCCACTCTTCCTCCCAAAACCCCTCTACCACCTTAAAACCTCTTTCAATATCTCTTCACTCAACAAGACCACAATCTGTTCTGAAACCCAAACTAAAAGCTCCTTGGAGTTGTCATTGATGACCAACTGAACTTTGACCTTCACATTCATCAATGCATTAAGAAAATTCATCAAAAGCGTGGCCTCCTTTACAGAAACAAAAGGTTCCTCACCCCTGACTCTAGAAAAACACTAGCCAATGCTTATCTCCTTCCCAACCTTTTCTATACTGTAGCTCACAAATCTTTACTAACCTTCAGTCTACTCTTGTCTCCAAACTTGAATCTACCTATAACAAAGTTGCCCAATTTGCTGCTAACTTGCCCTCCAAATCTCACAAGTGTCTTGCACTCAGTTCACTTAACTGGCTGGAGTTCCCAAACCACCTCAAACTATCCCAACTTCTCACTATTCACTCCATCATCAACAGACCCTCTGACTGTGCAAGCATCTCCTCACTTGTCTTGCCCTATAGCCCTGCCTGTCGTCTCAGGAGCTCTGACCAACACCTTCTTCAAATACACAAACCTAACAAATCTGTAGGACAGAAACTTTACAGCTACTCTCCTGCCATCCAATGGAACAAGCTTCCCTTAACCCTAAGAAGCATACCCCAGACACATAAATTTAAGAACTCACTCATACAATACCTAATCAACCTCAGGATATGTCCCTGTAATTTCCCTCCCTGAATCTAGTCCTTCTCCAGCTCACTCCTCTTCTGCCCTATCTTCCTCCTCCTGTTCTATATCCCTATCAAATTCCTTACACTTCATGCCAACTCTTAACTCCTTATCTTCCTCCAAATACCCACTCTCTGCCTTTTTATCTCATGCTAGCTTTCTCTTACTTACCTCCTTCTGAGAAGCAGATTACTTCCTGACTCCCTTCAGCCTACTTGACTTCAATTAGCATCCCTGACTTCTGCTGTACTTTTCATTAACTTAACATCACTCCGCAGTACAGTCTTAAAATCTCCTCCTGTTCACCACCTTTCGTTCTTTCTGGATGATCAGTACACTGTATGCTATCCCTCAACCTTGTTACTCTCATATAATTATCAGGTATCCCTCTTGTATATCTCACTTATATCACTACCTGCTTCAAACTCTAACTGTGATTAAACCTCTCCTGCCATCATCACTGTAAATGCTTCTGCTAACAATCTCACTATGTCACACACTTACTATATTCCTGATCGGTTATAGTTTGTGCTTTGGAGCCTTGTATTTCTCATTGTATTGTACATGTATTGTAATGTTGATCTTTGTTATTATCTGTACTTTGGAGCCTTGTATTTCTCATTGTATTGTACATGTATTGTAATGTTGATCTTTGTTATTATCTGTACTTTGGAGTCTTGTATTTCTTACTGTACATGTACTGTAATGTTGATTTTTGTCATTATCTGTACTTTCGAAGCCTTGGTATTTCATTGTATTGTACATGTATTGTAATGTTGATCTTTGTTATTATCTGTACTTTGGAGCCTTGTATTTCTCATTGTATTGTACATGTATTGTAATGTTGATCTTTGTTATTATCTGTACTTTGGAGTCTTGTATTTCTCATTGTATTGTACATGTATTGTAATGTTGATCTTTGTTATTATCTGTACTTTGGAGCCTTGTATTTCTCATTGTATTGCACATGTATTGTAATGTTGATCTTTGTTATTATCTGTACTTTGGAGCCTTGTATTTCTCATTGTATTGTGAATGTGCTGTAATGTTGATCTTTGTTATTATCTGTACTTTGGAGCCTTGTATTTCTCATTGTATTGTACATGTGCTGTAATGTTGATCTTTGTTATTATCTGTACTTTGGAGCCTTGTATTTCTCATTGTATTGTACATGTATTGTAATGTTGATCTTTGTTATTATCTGTACTTTGGAGCCTTGTATTTCTCATTGTATTGTACATGTGCTGTAATGTTGATCTTTGTTATTATCTGTACTTTGGAGCCTTGTATTTCTAAGTGACTGGAGGTTACCTAATAAAGAGTGTTTTGTAAGCTGTAGATTAGCTGTACTACAAGATATAATACTGAGTAGCTCAGGATTGTTTTGTGTTAACCGTCGCATTTCAGCTCTATGCATTCCTGCTCTCAGGTACGCTGCTGCAAGCAAGTATGAAACTGTAATAGCTGTAGACTGCAAATATACCATCTGCACCTGTATATGGGTCAGATAGCCAACCCAGCACTCTGATATGGTCTGTACACTGCACACATATTTCCACCCACTAGGGATTCATTCTCTACACCTGCATTCCATGTATTAATGCACAGTTCACCTACTATCTCTGCCATGCATGAATCTCATGCATGTGTGTTCAAGTGTTACTGCAGTCTTGTATAATACTCTATCTACCTCTATTACCAGGTCACAGTTTGTTACCAGGTAAGCTCTAGGCACATATCAGTCAATCAATATTCAGCAGTGGGTCAGTAGCTCAGCTTGATAAATGCTAGGTATGTTCTACATTCACACATAGACCGGGGTTCGAATCCAGGGACAAGTACTACTATGATGATCAGCTTTAACAATTGGCTTAAACTCTGGTGTCATTCAAAGGGGATCCAATGTCTGTCTGCCTGGGATGACATGCTGGACAAGCCACGCTGCTTCATGAAGGGATGGCTTGCACCTGTCACCCCTGGGATTCCGGAAATTGGCAAAGGCTCTTGCCACCCCCATAGTGCCTTTTTTAGGCAAGGCTCAAATTCTAAACCTACCACCCTAGAACACAAAAAAGGAAAAAAAACTAAGGGTAATGCTGCTCAATGCCAGAAGTCTAAATCTCAAAATGCACGCACTCGAGGCCCTTCTCAGTATGGAGAACATCGATGTCTGTGCTGTGACAGAAACCTGGTTCAAGGCTCCTGAAACCACCCCAGCACTATCAGGTTTTACCTCATATCATGCGTTCCGGCCCCAAAATCCGGACAATACCAAGAAAGGGGGGGGTATTCATATTCATCAAGGACACCCACACCTCAAGACTGGTGGCAACACACGATGCATCGGAGACCATCCAGGTGCAATTAACCATAGGCAAGACTGCTCTGCAAATTGTAGCATGTTACAGGCCACCCTCACAAACTCAGGAACCTCACATGGCCTTCCTGAAAACACTAGAGGGGATAAATGTATCACCAAACACCATCATACTAGGTGACTTCAATTACCCTAATATAGACTGGGAACACTACTCAAGCCCAAACATCCTAGCCCAAAAGTTCCTGGAATTCATAAACTCAAATGCCATGGAACAACTAGTCACCATCCCCACAAGAGGAGAAAACATACTTGATCTCATCATCACGAACATGGGAGTACAATGTTCAACACCGGAAGTATACCCCTCACTAGTGAGATCAGATCACAAACTAATCTTTCTGGAGGTCCTCATCCCACCCCCACCTGAAATAAAAAAAGACCACAGTAAAGAACTTCTCGAAAGCCGACTTCACACTTCTAAAGACTAGTGTGGTCTCCTTTAAGGCCCCGGGCGTGGAAAACAGTACTCAAGCCGCGGAATCACTTACAAATGCCTTCTACCAGCACCTGCAGGACTGCATGGATAAGGCAATCCCAAGCAAAACAAAGACTCTTTGTACCAAAGGCAAGCATCCAGTCTGGTGGACCCCAGCCATTAACAAACTCTACAACAAAAGGAGGAAGCTACTACAAGATAGAGCAAAATCCTTAAAAGGTAAGACACCCTTGATCACTATAAGTAAAAAACTAAGAGCTCTCACAAAATCATCCAAAGCAAATTTTGAGAGAAAAATAGCTAAAGACTCAAAAGACAATCATAAGGCCTTCTTTAGCTATGTTAGAAACCTGGGAGGAAACTCCCAGATATGCTCAGAACTAGTTCAAAATAATGTGAAGATTACTGATCCTACAGACATTGCCAACATACTGGCTGACAGGTTCAGTGCAAACTTACACCCTCCCCAAAAGGAGAGATATCTATACCAAGCGATTGCAGCGCCCCAAACATCTCCAACGCCCAAGTGAGAACTGCTCTCTCCAAAGCAAAAAACACAGCATCCATGGGACCTGATGCTGGCCCCGCTGTGTGCTCCACTTAACTCAACGAGGAATTAAACCCACAGCTAGGACAGCTGTTTAATCATAGTCTTACCTCTGGATACGCACCCAAGGAGTGGACTGCAACTGTGGTCCCGACTTCACAAAGGCGGTGCCTCCACCCGACCCTGGAAATTACCGCCCATTAGCTTGACAAGCCTTATCTGCAAAGCCATGGAGAGGATCATAATGGACCTCATAAATAAAGACATAGGGAATTTGCAGACTTTGGATCCATCCCAGTTTGGCTTTGTCAAAGGCAGATCATGCCTTCTAAACTTGGTTGACTTTTTCGAAACAGTCACCAAAGCCATTGATGAGGGAAAGGCAGTCCATACAGCCTACCTCGATCTGGCGAAGGCCTTCAATACAATGCCCCACTCTGGTATCATTGAAAAACTCATCAGCTTAAATGTTAACCCATACATCACAAGATGGGTTGCAAATTGGCTGAGTGACAGGACCCACAGGGTCAGAGTTGCTGGCTTATGTCAGACTCAAAGCCTGTCACAAGTGGTGTACCACAGGGCTCAGTCCTGGGCCCACTCTTGTTTGGCATCTACTTTTCCGAAGTACAAGCAAACACAGGAGGGTTATGGCTGACAAAGTTTGCAGATGACTGCAAACTGTTTATAGTAGAAAACATATCTGACACAGATATCCTTCAGAAGGGTCTCACAGAAACAGATAACTGGTGCCAGAGCCATGGCCTAAAGCTAAATGCCAAAATGCATAGTCATACCCTTCGGGAAAAACAAGGTTACCTAGCTACCAAATAGGTGGCAATCCACTGAGCACAGAAGAAGTTATCAGGGACCTGGGGACCCAGGTTGATAGTAGTCTGTCATTCGACACCCATGTAGCTAAAGTAGTTAGGAAGACCTTCTACATTGCCCACCTTATCATGAAGGGATTCTCATCTAGATCAAGGGAGGTCATTGTCTCCCTTTACTCATCACTCATCAGACCAATGATTGAGTACAATGCCCCATTCGAATGTATCTGACCCGACACTTGCAGCAGCTGGAGAGGTCAGAAAAGTTCCTCACCAAAAGGAAAAAGGCTCTCAAAGATCTGAGCTATGCTGCCCGACTGAAAGAAGTCCAGGTCTATTCAGTCGCCTACCGCTGCTCAGAGGTGACCTTTGCCTAACATACAAGGCCATGTCAAACCCAGATTTGATGAATATGCTTCACCTCAAAAAATCTAGATCCATCAGAGCCACAAGGGCGGAAGACTTAAACCTCGACACGGCTATTAATAGGACGTGCTGGAGGGATAGATTCATCACCCAGAGACTCCCTATGCTGTGGAACAAAATCCCGGTATATGTGAGGCAGAGCAATTCGCTGGCCTTGTTCAAGAGAAATCTTGACCAATGGATGGGAGATCGCAGATATACCCCAGGGATTACCTCAGTGTCACTGCTCGACAGAGGCACAGCAAAATAATGGGTATAGTTCCCCATACTAAAGGGGTGGCGTAAGCCACAAAACTATGGGCTAGGCTTGTAAATGCCCTCGGGCAGATAGCCTAGTATGAACCTATGAACCTATGAACCTATGAACTACCACTATTAATGTCTGAGCTGCATGCCGTCTGTTGTATCACATGCATGCTGCATGCCTTCTGTCAAATCACATGATCAGGGACCTGGGGACCCAGGTTGATAGTAGTCTGTCATTCGACACTCATGTAGCTAAAGTAGTTAGGAAGACCTTCTACATTGCCCACCTTATCATGAAGGAATTCTCATCTAGATCAAGGGAGGTCATTGTCTCCCTTTACTCATCACTCATCAGACCAATGATTGAGTACAATGCCCCATTCGGAATGTATCTGACCCGACACTTGCAGCAGCTGGAGAGGCCACAAAAGTTCCTCACCAAAAGGATAAAGGGTCTCAAACATCTGTCCTATGCTGCCCGACTGAAAGAACTCCAGCTCTATTCAGTAGCCATCGCTTGCTCAGAGGTGACCTTTGCCTAACATACAAGGCCATATCAAACCCAGATTTGATGAATATGCTTCACCTCAAAAAATCTAGATCCGTCAGAGCCACAAGGGCGGGAGACTTAAACCTCGACACGGCTATTAATAGGACGTGCTGGAGGGATAGATTCATCACCCAGAGACTCCCTATGCTGTGGAACAAAATCCCGGTATATGTGAGGCAGAGCACCTCGCTGGCCTTGTTCAAGAGAAATCTTGACCAATGGATGGGAGATCGCAGATATACCCCAGGGATTACCTCAGTGTCACTGCTCGACAGAGGCACAGCAAAATAATGGGTATAGTTCCCCATACTAAAGGGGTGGCGTAAGCTACAAAACTATGGGCTAGGCTTGTAAATGCCCTCGGGCAGATAGCCTAGTATGAACCTATGAACCTATGAACCTATAATTATTTAAAGAAACAGTTATGTATTGTTAACAGATGTTCTCCCCACAGGAATTACAGGCAAATAAGTGGCTGTAGTAGCTGTTTGATGGGTTACTAAGTTGTGTGTCCAGATGTACCAGTGTAAACAGCATTGCTCAGCAAGGTGATATGACTTCAGTAAATAAAACATCAACATGTACACTACTAATACAAGTTAATAAGACAAATAAAACTGTGTAATCTTGGAATGGCTGTATGCCCACCAATGAGTACGTCTGTGAATGTCTGCTGATAGTCTAACCCCATGCCTTCCAAGGGACAGCGCTGATAAGAGGTGTAAAACTCACTGTACTGTGCATTATCTGGGCCTTGTATTTCTCATTGTATTGTACATGTACTGTAATGTTGATCTTTGTTATTATCTGTACCTTGAGCCTTGTATTTCATTGTATTGCACATGTATTGTAATGTTGATCTTGTTATTATCTGTGCTTTGGAGCCTTGTATTTCATTGTATTGCACATGTATTGTAATGTTGATCTTTGTTATTATCTGTGCTTTGGAGCCTTGTATTTCTCATTGTATTGCACATGTATTGTAATGTTGATCTTTGTTATTATCTGTACTGTGGAGCCTTGTATTTCTCATTGTATTGTACATGTACTGTAATGTTGATCTTTGTTATTATCTGTACACATCTGTACTTTGAGCCTTGTATTTCATTGTATTGTACATGTACTGTAATGTTGATCTTTGTTATTATCTGTACTTTGGAGCCTTGTATTTCTCATTGAATTGTACATGTACTGTAATGTTGATTTTTTGTTATTATCTGTACTTTGGAGCCTTGCATTTCTCATTCTATTGCACGTGTATTGTAATGTTGATCTTTGTTATCATCTGTACTTTGGAGCCTTCTATTTCTCATTCTATTGCACATGTACTGTAATGTTGATCTTTGTTATTATCTGTACTTTGGAGCCTTGTATTTCTCATTGTATTGTACATGTACTGTAATGTTGATCTTTGTTATTATCTGTACTTTGGAGCCTTGTATTTCTCATTGTATTGTACATGTATTGTAATGTTGATCTTTGTTACTATCTGTACTTTGGAGCCTTGTATTTCATTGTATTGTACATGCTGTAATGTTGATCTTTGTTATTATCTGTAATTTGGAGCCTTGTATTTCTCATTGTATTGCACATGTACTGTAATGTTGATCTTTGTTATTATCTGTACTTTGGAGCCTTGTATTTCTCATTGTATTGTACATGTACTGTAATGTTGATCTTTGTTATTATCTGTACCTTGGAGCCTTGTATTTCTCATTGTATTGTACATGTGCTGTAATGTTGATCTTTGTTATTATCTGTACTTTGGAGCCTTGTATTTCTCATTGTATTGTACATGTGCTGTAATGTTGATCTTTGTTATTATCTGTACTTTGGAGCCTTGTATTTCTCATTGTATTGTACATGTATTGTAATGTTGATCTTTGTTATTATCTGTACTTTGGAGCTTTTCTCCCTGGGTCTCCACTGAAAAAGGGCTTTGACCCAGTCAGACTAGCTGGGTCAACAAATGTCAAATAAATAAATAAATAAAATAAATAAAAAATTGGGCTGCTGGTCATGAACTCAAGTATTACAAGAGCTGAGAATGAAAAACGGGAATAATACCACTAAGTGACTGAAGGTTAGCTAATAAAGAGTGTTTTGCTAAACTGTAGATGAGCTATACTACAAGATATAATATTGAGTAGCTCAGGATTGTGTTGTGTTAACCATTGCATTTCAGCTGTATGCATTCCTGCTCTTAGGTATGCTGCTGCAAGCAAGTATGAAACTGTAATAGCTGTAGACTGCAAATATACCATCTGCACCTGTATATGGGTCAGATAGCCAACCCAGCACTCTGATATGGTCTGTACACTGCACACATATTTCCACCCACTAGGGATTCATTCTCTACACCTGCATTCCATGTATTAATGCACAGTTCACCTACTATCTCTGTCATGCATGAATCTCATGCATGTGTGTTCAAGTGTTACTGCAGTCTTGTATAATACTCTATCTACCTCTATTACCAGGTCACAGTTTGTTACCAGGTGAGCTCTAGGCACATATCAGTCAATCAATATTCAGCAGTGCGTCAGTAGCTCAGGTTGATAAATGCTAGGTATGTTCTACATTCACACACAGACCGGGGTTCGAATCCAGGGACAAGTACTACTAATTATTTAAAGAAACAGTTATGTATTGTTAACAGATGTTCTCCCCACAGGAATTACAGGCAAATAAGTGGCTGTAGTAGCTGTTTGATGGGTTACTAAGTTGTGTGTCCAGATGTACCAGTGTAAACAGCATTGCTCAGCAAGGTGATATGACTTCAGTAAATAAAACATCAACACGTACACTACTAATACAAGTTAATAAGACAAATAAAACTGTGTAATCTTGGAATGGCTGTATGCCTGGTACGTCTGTGAATGTCTGCTGATAGTCTAACCCCATGCCTTCCAAGGACAGCATGATAAGTGTAAACTCACTGTACTGTGCATGGTACATGTCTCTCAAGTGTCATGCTGTCACGGACAGTGATCATTGTTGCCAAATCCCTTGGACACAGATTTAACATCCACTCGATTTATGTCAATAGGACAGTCACACTACATCAATCCACAGTACACCTTGGTAGTCATATATGTTCCCCTGACATGTAATAGTCCCCTGTAGGTGTTACAGCTTGGCCCATACTGTCCCATGTGGATAGTTTGAGAGATAGGTATATGCTACAGAACCTACAGGGCACTTGTAGACATAAAGTAAGGGCAGACCTGTAGAGTATAGAAGAGTACTGTTGCAAACAATATAGCTTATACTGGTAGTAATGGAATGTCATTCTCTTCCCCCCCACCCCTTATCTGCATCACAATTTATTATTGTTATACATTGGGCATGGTTTACTTTTAACATATGTTGTTCCCAAACTGTTATGTTGGGCCTTGTATTTTATTATTGTTATAAATTACAATGGTTACATACTAACATACCTTGTTGAATTACCTATATTGTTGGCCTTATGCCATAACTGTTACTGGCATGCTGTTACTATACTGACTGTTATCCCATTTATTGTTGTGTCCCATATGCTATGTAATGTTATCTTACTGGGTTATTTGCAACAACCTTGTATGCTGTTATAACTAACGTTTAAATGTTCTGCTCATTACTAACCTATACACACTGCAAAAAAAACTCAACATCATAGCATGAGTGGGTAGGCCAGTTCCTGCGGATCCTCATACCTCACCTCAACTGGCTGTGGCACTGGGTTCTGGCATGTCTGGGACCCAATCTGGTACTGCCCCCTCCATCAGTCCTACACCACATTTGGGGCCTGTCCCACTGGAAGTGTGTGTGGAGAGGGAGTTGTCATCCAGCGACAGCTTACCAGGGATGGTGCACAGTATCATCCACCAAGGGTTCGATGATCAACTGCGCCAGATTGAAGGCAGACTGGCCAACCTGAAGGGGCAGGCTGGCCTCGGTGCCCAGCCTCCAGCATGGCCACCTTTGGGACAGTGAAGAAGCAGTGGTGACTGCCCACAGGTGGGGAGCTCAGTCCCACTGCTGCCATATGGGGTCACATGGCTCTCTGATTCCACAACAACCTCCCCGTCCAAGGTATTCACCCCCCTCATTTGTCATACATTGCCCCTGTCTGCTGTCTTGTCTGTCTTCTCTGTTCCCAAATTCTACCTGACCAACCCAGCTTACCTCTCCAAGCATACCTATAACCTTTCCTCAACATTCCACTCTCACCTTAAAAAAAAGGGCATCTGTGCCACAAAAAAGTATCTCCCCATACCTAGCTCTCCATTTCACTCACACCTACACTGCCCAAAATCAATTATTATAGCAATTAATCAACAAAGTTATGTCACCCACAGCCCTCTCTCTGGGATATGAGGCCCCAAATTCCAAATTATCCTTAACATGCACAGCTGTTGCTGTACAAGAAATGGAGAGCTATGGTCCTTTCTTACACCCATCCTGCACATCCCTACCTGCCTAAGTGCCGCACCATGCAAACCTGCTTAAATCCACTTAAAACTGCTTCAAAATGCTTTAATCTCCTTATCTGTTTCTGACACTGTTATGCACATCAGCAAATTAATCACCCCTGCCAAGTCTCAGACAAAGAACCCTGTCAACTACAGCTTAGTGGAGTAGCCCACTAGGCCACTCAGCTCTGAAGAACAACAGGTGTTTCCATAAACATATCGATTGCCAGTGATGCATATCAGCAAAAATAACCACACCTGACAATTTTTGGACCTGGGACCCCGTCAACTACAGCATAGTACATTAGTCCACTAGGCCACTTATCTCAAAAACATAAATGGTGTTCCCATAAACATATCCTGACTGCCAGTGACACACTACTTGCACAAATAATGGGAAAAATTACAGCAAACTTGGGACTGTGATGCAGACACCCAACCAATACATAGCCAAATAAATGTTCATAGGTTCATAGGTAGATACTAGGCTATCTGCCCTAGGGCATTTATAAGCCTAGCCAGAGTGTATTTTGCTTCCGCCTCCCTATTAGATTAGCCTACTGTGCCTCTGTATAGTAGGTTACAGAAGATACCCTTTTAAGATTAGTTTACTGTGCCTCTGTCTAGCAGGGACACAGAAGAAATCCCAGGGGTGAATTTGCGATTTCCCATCCACGCGTCCAGATTTCGCTTGAAGAGGGTCAGCGAGGGGCTATGTCTAACATGAATTGGGATTCTATTCCAAAGTGAGGGGAGCCTCTGGGAAATTAATCTGTCCCTCCAGCATGTCCTATTTATTTTTGTGCTGAGGTTTAGGTCCCTGGAGAGTGTAGCTCTAAGGGACTTGGATTTTTTTGAGGTGGAGCATGTCCATTAATTCTGGGTCTGACATGACTTTGTACGTCAGGCATAGATCGCCTCTGAGTAGGCGGTAAGCAACTGAGTAGAGCTGGAGTTTCTTTAGTCGAGCTGCATAGGACATCTGTTTGTAGCCCATGATCCTCTTGGTGAGGTACTTTTGGGGTCTCTCCAGTTGCTGCAGGTGTCGGGTAGGGTACATCCCAAAAGGAGCATTGTATTTAATTAAGGGCCTGATGAGTGATGAGTAGAGGGGCACAATGACCTCTCTTGATCTAGATGCGAACCCTTTCGTGATAAGGTGGGCTATATAGAAGGTCTTTCTAACCACTTTGGCAATGTGATTATCAAAGGAGAGATTACTATCTATGGTGGTCCCCAAATCTCTAATTACTTCTTCCGTACTTAATGGATTACCACCTATGTGGTAATTTGTGGGCACCTTGTTTTTCCCAAAGGGGATGACTATGCACTTTTTAGCATTTAGCTTGAGGCCGTGGCTCTGGCACCAAGCATCCGTCTCTATGAGACCCTTTTGGAGGATGCTTGTGTCAGCTGGAGATTTGATTATGGCCCCAGTTTGCAGTCATCTGCGAACTTTGTCAGCCATAACCCCCCCCCCCCCGTGTTAGCCTGAACCTCAGAGAAGTATATACTGAACAAGAGAGGTCCCAGAACTGAGCCTGTGGGACGCCACTTGTAACTGGTTTGGATTCTGACATGGCACCTGCGATTCTGACCATGTAGGTTCTATCTCTGAGCCAGTTTGCAACTCATCTTGTGATATAGGGGTTGATATTTAAGCTGGTAAGCTTATTTATGATGCCCGAGTAGGGTATTGTGTCGAAGGCTTTTGCGAGGTCCAGGTAAGCTGTGTGGACTACCTTGCCCTCATCAATGGCTTTGGTAACTGTTTCAAATAAATCAACTAGGTTTAAGAGGCGAGATCTGCCCTTAACAAAGCCGAATTGGGTAGGGTCCAGTGTCTGGAGGCTCCCAATGTCTTTGTTTATGAGTTCCATGATAATACGCTCCATAGCTTTACAGACCAGACTAGTCAGGCTTATGTGGTGATAGTTCCCAGGGTCCGTTGTGGCACCACCTTTGTGGAGTGGGACCACTGTAGCTGTACGCCATTCTTTGGGTACATATCCTGTAGTAAGGCTAAGTTTGAACAGTGACTTAATGTGAGGGTTCAGTTTTTCTTGGAGCTTGTGTAAGACACATCCTGGGACACCGTTCGGTCCCATAGATGCTGTGTTTTTTGCTTTGGAGAGGGCAGCTTTCACCTGTGCATCTGTGATGTCAGGGAGGTTACATTCAGTTGGGATAGGCATTTGCTCCTTTGGGTGGGCAGGGGGGGAGAAGTTTGCACTGAATCTGTCTGCCAGGATGTTGGCTATGTCTGTAGGTTCGGTATATTTTGTACCGTTATGCAACAATTCAGAGCATATCTGGGAGTTTCCACCCATATTCCTGACATAACTAAAGAAGGCCTTGTGATTATCTTTAGTGTCTAGGGCAATTTTTCTTTCGAAACTGGCCTTTGATGAATTTATGAGGGATCGAAGTTTCTTGCTAATACTGATCAGAGATGCCTTTCCTTTTTGGGATTTTGCTCTGTCATGTAGTAGCTTCCTCCTTCTGTTGTATAGCTTATTTATGGCCGGGGTCCACCAGTTTTTGGAGGAGTGAGTCTTGGTTTTATTTGGGATAGCACGATCCATGCATTCCTGCAGGTGCTCATAGAGTGCATTTGTAAAGGATTCTGTGGATTGGGCTGTATTATCCTCTGGCCCGGGGGCTTTGAAGGATTCCACCTCAGTCTTGAGAAGTGCAAAGTTGGCTTTTGAGAAATTCTTTACAGTGATTTCCTTGGCTGGGGGTGGGGACGGGATATGGATGTCCAAGGAAATTTGTTTATGGTCTGATCTTACCAATGAGGGGTTTACCTCTGGTGTGGAACATAGAGTCCCCATGTTGGTGATGACCAGGTCCAATATGTTGTTCCCTCTTGTGGGAGTGGTGACAGTTGTTCCATTGCGTTAGAGTTTATAAATTCAAGGAACCGTTGGGCGAGGGTATTTGGGCTTGAGTAGTTTTCCCAGTCAATGTTTGGGTAGTTGAAGTCACCCAGTAACATAGTGTTTGGAGAGACCTTCATATTCTCCAGTGTTCTCAGGAATGCCAAGTGGCGTTCCTGTAATAGGGAGGGTGTTCTGTAGCAGGCTACAAACTGAAAGGCAGTTTTGCCCACTGTTAGTTACACATGGATGGTTTCCGATGCTTCGTGCAGTGCCACTAACCTGGAGGTGTAGGTATATTTGATGAATATAGATACTCCCACTCCGTTTGTGCTTCGGTCCGAGTTTTAGGGCCGAAACGCATGGTATGAGTTATAACCTGGTAGTGCTGGGGTGCTCTCAGGAGCCTTGAACCAGGTTTCTTTTACTGCACAGACATTGATTTTCTCCATACTGAGGAGAGCCTTGAGTGCGTGCATCTTGAGGTTTAGACTTCAGGCATTGAGTAGCATTACCATTAGTTTTTTTATCCTTGGTTCGTCTATGGAGGTGGGTTTGTCCTTTGAGCCTTGTCTAAAAAAGGCACTATGTGAGTGGCAAGAGCCTTGGCCAGTATACGAAAGCCTAAAGGTGACAGGTGCAAGCCGTCCCTAGCGAAGCAACGTGGCTTGTCGAGCATGTCATCCCAGGCTGACAGACACTGGATCCCCTTTGAATGACACCAATACTTTAGCCAATTGTTGAAACTGATCATTTTGTCTTTATACTGTGGCATCATTCTTGGTGAGGGCAAGATGCTACTCAAGGTCAGGGTCATACCAGCCTGGGCTACATGGTCAGAGAGCTCCTCTATGTCTCTTTTCATGTAGTCCAGGGAGGTACGTCTCAGGTCATTCACACCAGCATGGACAATGACGGAGTCATACTTGTACTTGCTTTGGAGTGACCTGAGTGCTCGCGTTATGTGGCGGATCCTGGCACCCAACAGGCAGCTTACAGTGACCTTCTCCTTGTTCAGTCTGATGAGTGGGACATCAGTGTGCCAGACAATAGAGTCCCCTATAACAAGTGTATTTGGTGTGTTGTTTGGCCTTAAGGGCTGTGACTGTGAGGCACACTGATTTTGTGAGATATGTGATTCGTGGGTATTGTTGAGGGGGGGGGGGCTGTTGCTTGGATATCTGCTTAGGAGGTCTTTGCTGTTTAGGCAGATTTTTATTTAGAGCCTCCGAGTATGTTTTTGTGTGTTTATGTGTTGGGTATGCAGATGCAATAGGTCTGTGTGAGACTGGATTTGTGGTTCGGGTGGTTACCTTTTCCTCCTGACTGACTGTGCCAGTCTTGGGTTGAGAGAGCTCTGCCTCCAATTTGGCTGTGTAACTGCATCTCTCACATGTATTAGAGTTTGTCGGAAGGAGGAGAGGGTTGTCTGTGTACATAAGGCAATTGTAACATTGCCTCAAAATTCCCAGATTCACCAGCTGGACTGGAGAGTAACCTTGAAACCGACCCTTGGACATACCAGATAAGTATAGGGAATGTTTTTTTATTGATTAGATTAGAGAAGGGAACTGATTTTTCACTTGATCAGGAAGGACCAATCGGGAGCCTAATACTTATGAGACGTCAAGGAGGGTGTAGTGCTTTAGTTAGTGTTGCCTTATAAGAGCTGAGCAAGTGCAGGGCTTTAGAAAGAGAATAGAGTGATTATTTTAAGAGTTTGAACAGTTCTAAGGGAAAAAGTGAAGAGCAGACTTTGTGGAGCCTGGAATAGTTTAAACCTGTTTAGGCGGCGCTGCCCGACGCTGCTCAGTGCGCAAAACCATGCAAAAAGAGAGTTGTAGGGTTTTGAGAGAGAGAGATCAAGGAGTTTAGAATTGACCCAAAATGGCCAATAAAACTACAGCTTCTAGGCAGTAACCACTCCTCCAGGGACAGGCAGGCTGCTCAGTGTTAACCACAACCAATGGTGAACACAGAGACTTCCCTTTAGCCCAAGCAAGCACTGGCCTTCTAGAAACTTCCAAACAGTTCAGAACAACAAATCTGTAACTGAACTTTCTTAACTTTCAGAAAGTGGGAAAAAAGCTAGATTTTTTTTTTCTTTTTGTTGTAGTTTAAAGGTAGCAGAGATACACAAGCAGCAAAATAATCACAACAGTGCAATAAATGACCCCACACTTGAGTGCTAGGCCAAAATCAGGTAAAATGCAGTTTTTAGAGAAAAAACTATTTTAAATTAAGTGCAACACAAGAAATGCAGTAAACAGGCTCTAGATGTGTTCCAAGTACTGTTACTGTTACAGATATAAACTTTAGCAAGCCGGAAAATGCCAAAAAGTAGGCGGCAAAGCAGTAAAACTTAACAAAAAATCAGAAGAAAACACTTAAAATCACAAAAGTGGCTTCTTTTCTTCTCTCAGCATTTTCTTCCCTTGGTAGGTGCTTCAGCAACAACTAGCAAGCCTGAAAAGATGCCAAAACCATGAGGCAGCCGGGTTTTAAGAGAGACAGATCAAGGAGTTTAGAATTGACCCAAAATGGCCAATAAAACTACAGCTTCTAGGCAGTAACCACTCCTCCAGGGACAGGCAGGCTGCTCAGTGTTAACCACAACCAATGGTGAACACAGAGACTTCCCTTTAGCCCAAGCAAACACTGGCCTTCTAGAAACTTCCAAACAGTTCAGAACAACAAATCTCTAACTGAACTTTCTTAACTTTCAGAAAGTGGGAAAAAAGCTAGATTTTTTTTTCTTCTTTTTGTTGTAGTTTAAAGGTAGCAGAGATACACAAGCAGCAAAATAATCACAACAGTGCAATAAATGACCCCACACTTGAGTGCTAGGCCAAAATCAGGTAAAATGCAGTTTTTAGAGAAAAAACTATTTTAAATTAAGTGCAACACAAGAAATGCAGTAAACAGGCTCTAGATGTGTTCCAAGTACTGTTACTGTTACAGATATAAACTTTAGCAAGCCGGAAAATGCCAAAAAGTAGGCGGCAAAGCAGTAAAACTTAACAAAAAATCAGAAGAAAACACTTAAAATCACAAAAGTGGCTTCTTTTCTTCTCTCAGCATTTTCTTCCCTTGGTAGGTGCTTCAGCAACAACTAGCAATCCTGAAAATATGCCAAAACCACGAGGCAGCCGGGTTTTAAGAGAGACAGATCAAGGAGTTTAGAATTGACCCACAATAGCCAATAAAACTACAGCTTCTAGGTAGTAACCACTCCTCCAGAGACAGGCAGGCTGTTCAGTGTTTACCACTCCCACTGGTGAACACAGAGACTTCCCTTTAGCCCAAGCAAGCACTGGCCTTCTAGAAACTTCCAAACAGTTCATTACAGCAAATCTGTAACTGAACTTTCTTAACTTTCAGAAAGTGGGAAAAAAAGCAAGATTTTTTTGTTTTTTTTTTTCTTTTTGTTGTAGTTTAAAGGTAGCAGAGATACACAAACAGCAAAATAATAACAACAGTGCAATAAATGACCCCACACTTGAGTGCTAGGCCAAAATCAGTAAAATGCAGTTTTTAGGGAAAAAAACAATTTTAAATTAAGTGCAACACAGGAAATGCAGTAAACAGGCTCTAGATGTGTTCCAAGTACTGTTACTGTTACAGATATAAACTTTAGCAAGCTGGAAAATGCCAAAAAGTAGGCGGCAAAGCAGTAAAACTTAACAAAAAAATCAGAAGAAAATATTTAAAATCACAAAAGTGACTCCTTTTCTTCTCTCAGCATTTTCTCCCCTTGGTAGGTGCTTCAGCAACAACTAGCAAGCCTGAAAAGTTGATGGATGGATGTGAGGCCTAGGATATCAGGTAGAGCTGACAAATGCAAAGACTGTTGCAGAATGTCCACAGTTCTGCCACCTACTTTTGGCATGGTTGTCAGATAACCTATTCTGTGTGCTGCAGTACTGCCAAGTCAGTACAGACTGAGAGTGGAAAAGCATGACAGACAGGTCAGTGTCACACGTCACACCCATCCAAATACACATGTACATGCGAATCCTGTGTCACACCCATCCAAATACACATGTACATGCGAATTCTGTGTAACAGACCATATGCATACACATATATCTTGCAAATACACCTGCTATAATATGGATTCAGTAGCTCAATCTGTTACATTCCTAGCATGCTGCACATGTTGCCACCCACAGTCCTGGCCTCCATTCCAGTCTGCTGTATGTCAATTGTATGCTTGTCAATACAGCTAATAACTAAATGAGCCCTGCAATTTCCAGCAGAACTGATCCCTGCTACTGCAGTTACTGCCACCCATAGTATCACGTCAAAGGCCTGTAGGTTGGGACGCACCTCACAAATATGTATAGGCATCCTATATGTCGCCTATCACTCTCTGATGACACTATTACATAACATATGCATCAGAGACACATGCCTTACCTGGACTGTTATGAGTACCCTCACTCTGTCTATGCTGTGACAGCAGAGCTGACACTGCTCCCTTACTGTCATATATAGCTTGCTGTCTCCCAGTGTGTTCACAATCACAAGTATGACTCCTGGGCAGAATGCCGCAGCTGCAGCCTGAAACATATGCTTCAGTATGTTCCGCTACCTGCTACAGACCTACCATACATCCCAACCACTTAGAACAAGGAATCCACACCAAACCGACACATAAAGGGGTGGGGGGCGCTGGTCAAGTGACAGGAACATGTGTAACAGTCTTCTCCTACAAACATACACAGCTGATTGATGAGCAGCTACTGCAGCAACATGCATATTCTGATGCAAATGATGCATAACACTCACATCCGTCTGTCCCCTTACTGACCTCAACCCACATTGCTAAAAAGTAAACTGCCACAGAATCAGAAAGTTTGTTCACAATGGACAAACATGGCATGCAAAACTGTGGACATACCACATAAATCCAAACAGTGGACAGTAGTTGCTGTAGTTCCCACACCTCAATAATGTCCATCTCACAGACCAGGAAAAGGGCCAAGACCTACATGAAGGCCTTAAGTATAGCACTGTATTGCCATGCCATTGGCTAATGAAAATGCAACCCAACTGTTCTGGATGCAATTAGCAAGTGTGATTCACAGATTGGTGCACGGGCAGTCACCTGTTCATGAGCATTACCTACAAAAGGCAAGCTGCTGCCTATGGTAACCAGGCCTGTGACTTTCTTTACGAAGACAGACTGCACTATCCTAAGCATTCTACCACAGGAGTTCTGCACATAAAGGAGTACAGCACTATATCAGGTATGTAATAGAATTCCCCATGTAATGGGATGCAGATGGGGGGATGCAGCCATGGGAAATAGGGATTACAACAGTAGGTCTGTAGTACATATCTTGGAATAACATGTTGCTGTTAGTCAGCTGTCCAGCACCTACAGGCTTCCCTTTTGGCTCTGTCTGCTGTGATATAGATCACAGCTCTGGCCCTCTGACTCCCTCCAGCAATGGTCAGCTCATGTACAAATGTTACTGGATTATGTATGACACAATAGTGACAGTAAGTACTGGTGGATGCAGCTGGCATATTACATGATGTACTGTCAGTTAGCTCCTCTCAGCCTGTGAATGTCACATAGGCATGGTTCAAACATTGTCCAGGTGTCCCTGACTGTTCCTGATGTACTCTGGCTAGGTCACTGTGTACTCCACACCTGTATCTCATCGCCTGAGAGCTATGGCTAGCATACCTGTTGACCCCCTACAGCAGGACACCAGGTTATAGCCAGTAGTGCTGGGGGGATACAGGCTCGGCCTCAGCAACAGAGTGTACATATCGAGCATACAACATAAGGGAATGAATACAGTACCAGATATTAATGTACCAGCACTGTTTTCTGAGGGATCTGGTGCATGACAGCCAGATTCCCTACAGTCTGGGAACGACCATTAAGTATTTTCCAACTGTTTTCCAGACATCCACATTTGTCTGGCCAAGGGTCCACATATATCAGGCACATGTACACATTCTACAAACATGTGTGTAATGCAGATGTGAGACACCTACAGGGAGGATACCCTAGAGCACATTTGCAGTGCTGTTTGTAATTGTGTCACACAGATGTTGCTGGACTGTCCCCATACACTTGTAGTACCATTCACCTATTTGTGGAATGGTGGCTGTATGACATGGTACTGGAATGTCGCCAATAGGGGACACTCCACAGTAGATGGCAGTGCAAATCAAAACACAACAGTGTGTAGGTTGTAAATTCAGTGCAAAACTAATGAAGAATAAACAAAAAAGTCCACTGAAAACATTGGTGGAGCATCTCTTTAATATGCAAGTATCACACTTTCACCAACAAGGAAACAAGTCACATGACCACACTCAATCAAGTACATGTGAATTATTTAAATATATATCAAAATATATAAGAAATTTAAAATACAGAATACCATAAAATAAATCAAGCTTGTGCATGTAGCTTCTTAAGCAGAGGTTTCAAAGAAAATGTTCCATTCAGTGCTGGTGGTAAATGGGCTTTAAGTCTTAATATCCACCTCATTTCCTCATAGTCAGTAAGTAACTTAATGTCACCTCCACGTAGTGGGAGAAACATAACTTTCAAAACTGCAAATCTAAAAGTGTGGGTTTCACCTTGCTGTAATATATGTTTATATAGCACATTAGTTAGATTTTTACATCTAATATCAGAAAGGCGATTACTTATGCGCTGTTTTAATTTTCGATTAGTCATGCCCACATAATAACCACTACATGCTGTGCACAGAGCTATGTATATAATATTTTGGGTATTACAGTTGCCATAAGCATGCAAGACAAAATCAGATTCCAAAAAAAGGATGTTTAAATGTCTTTGCTGTATACATATACTGACAAAAGTTGCAATTATGACATTTAACTGTCCCCTTATTGGTTGTTAAAACAAAGGCATAGGTAATTCTGGACCACACTCAGTTTCGGTTTGGAAAAGGTAGATCATGTTTCTGAAACCTGATTGACTTCTTTGAAGCAGTCACCAGAGCCATGGATGAGGGTAAGGTGGTGCACACAGCCTATCTTGACCTTACCAAGGTTTTCAACACCATCACCACTCTGGAATTACAGATAAACTCACTAAACTGGGCATAAATCCCCAGTTCACAAGATGGGTGACCAACTAGCTCACTGACAGAACCCACACAGTGAAAGTATCCGACTCCAAATCTGACTTCTGACCAGTGACAAGTGGGAGTACCACAGGGTTCAGTTCTGGGTCCTCTCCTGTTTGGCATCTACTTCTCAAAAGTCCAGGCTAACACAGTTGGTCTTTGGCTAATGAAGTTTGCAGATGACTGCAAACTAGGAGCCATAATAGAACTGCCTAATGATGCAGTTATTCTACAAAGGGGCCTCACTGAGACTGATGCTTGGTGTCAAAGTCATGGCCTCAAGCCCATTGCCAAGAAGTGCATTGTCATCCCCTTTGGGAAAAACACTGTACCCGTGAACTACCACATAGGCGGTAGCCTACTAAACACTGAAAGTATGATAAGAGACCTTGGGACACAGGTGGACAGTAGTCTCTCCTTTGATAATCACATTGCCACAGTAAACAAAATGAAGACACGAAACACTGTATAAGTAAAACAGATGAAATTGTATCACCACAATTAGATGTCAAGAACCATATGTCAGTAGAAATTCCATTAATTCCAGTATACACAAGTAATATTTCAATATATATAAAAAATTTAATTTTTGAATTTTAAATTCACGTCCTTTTATTCATCAAATGAACATTTCACTTTTTATTCAAAAAAATCCTTAAAATCAATCTTAATTCTCATAAACAAAATGACATATTATAATGACATTCTGACAAAAATAAATAGTTTTAACCTAAAATATAAACTTATATAAATTCTACATCACTTCAAAAAACAATGAATAGTTATATAGTTTAAACACCATAAAAAACTAAATGTAAAACACCTGTAGAATAGACTTTCATAGACTTTCATACAAGACTAAGAGTTTTAGAAGAAGGAAGAAACAAATGTCTTACCCATTAAATCAAAAAAATTTATATGTGCAAATCAAAAAGAGTCAACACAAAGATCCTAAAGTAGTCATAAAAAATAATAAATTATAATATACATATTTTCCAATAATATGAAACACCTTCTAACACACAAATGTATACTCACATAACATTTTATAGTTTTAATAACTTCAATATAAATACATTTATTCACATTCCAGGCAAGCACTGCCCTTAATACACACACGATCTCTCACCCACATCCACTTCTTACATCTTTTCTTACATACATTGGCTCTCACATTGGGATCCAAATCCAATGGTCCTCCAAAATCATCATCAGTTTTCCTCAGCTTTTTGTCTGCATTTCACTTGTTTCTTTTTGCTTCTATAATTATTTATAATCATATCTTCTCGTTCTCTTCTCATTTATGTCAATAAACTGTGCTGACAGTGTCTGTCAGTAGCCAACATAAAAATAATGTACTTCCACACAATTCTGCTCCCTTAATTTATGAAGTGTAGTATTTATGTAGTATTAATATTATTGTTATTTATGTATGTTATTACAATGTACTTGCATTTCACATTTTATGTTTTTGATTTTTTTTTCTTTTTATTTTATTTGCTTTACTTGCTTTCGTATTTTATTCCTAAGATTTCTAATTCCTCTTCCTATAACTACAAATATAATACTATTAAACGACTTAATATCTGATACGTTTTTATGTGCTATTTCCAGTGTCCTTCTTTCATTATTCCCCTGATGTCATAGTGTAGAGACCCATTCAAGATACAAGCTCCTGTATATTTTCTTGTGTCTCCTCTCCAAAAAAATGATTAATTTCCATCCTCATCAGGATACTTTCTCCCAAATGATTGGATTTCCTTAATGTTTCTATTTCCTATAATATAATCCTCAATTCTGTAATTCTATTCCTTGCAACCAATTCCTTATAAGGTCCATTTTCCTTTTCCCTCTAAGGTCAAATCAGTAGTCTCAGAGGTCATCCTAGCTGCTCTGATTGGACTGATACTTAATGATACTTCTTCTTTTCTGTTTGTATGAATGAAGCTGTAATGCATTACTTAATAAAAAACTAAGTCTCCTTCCTATATATCTCTCTGTTGTTCTGTTGTTCTATTTTTAGTATCTAAATAGGAAATATAAGTCTTCATCTTGTTCATCAGTTCTTTTCAAAACACTAAATCAATTTATTCAAGTATTCCATGAATTCAACCAGTTTCCTTTCACCTTTCCTCCTTTCAAAAAAAAAAACCAAAAAAAAAAGTCAATAGTTCGAGTGTATTTGCTATGCAGTTGTTTAATATAATATATTCATTCCAATCTATTAAATATATTAATATAAAAGATGGGAGCACAAGCTGCTCCCATCGCAACGCCTTTGCACTGCTTATAGTATTCTCCTTCAAAATATACGAAATTATTGCCACAGTAGTCAGAAAATCCTTCTACGTGGCACACCTCATCACAAAGGGGTTCTTCTCCAGAAAAAAGGAGGTCATTGTTCCTCTTTACTCATCCCTCATCAGACCCATTATGGAGTCCCATTTAGCATGTACTTCACAAGACATCTACAACAACTGGAAAGGCCACAGAAATACCTCACTAAGATGATTACTGGCCTCAAACAGATGCCATACACAGACCATCTCAAAGATCTCCAGCTATACTCCGTCGCATATCACCTACTCAGAGGTGATCTCTGCCTAACACACAAAGCCATGTCAAACCCAGAGCTGTTGGACATGCTACACTTAAAGAAATCCCAATATCTCCGAGCCACATGCTCCAGGGACCTAAATGGGCCTCTTGCCACCACAATAAACAGAACATGCTGGAGGGATAGATTCCTGTCCCAGAGACTTCCCAACAGACTACCCATTCATGTCAAACAAAGCTTCTCATTAGCCTTCTTTAAGAAAAATCTTGACAATTGGATGGGAAATAGGAAATTCTCCCAGAGGATCACTTCTGTGGCTCTGCTCGACAGGGGCACAGGAAAATAACGTTCTTGGGTAGCGAAATTCAGGGAACTTTTTTGGCTAGGCTTATATAGGCCTGAGGGCCAATAGCCTAGTACCTACCTATGAACCTATGAACCTATAAAAATGCTTTTGCTGTTCCTTATAACAAAGTGCTTGTTTAAGTGAATTACTCCATTTATAACCAAAGGACAGAAATAAAATTTGCAAGTTCTGGTACATCACATAATATAGACCAATATTTCTTAATAATGCCTTGCATTTGGTGTGTGTTTCTATTATAAGTTAACATACATCTAATTTTACTGTTCCTTGTCTTGATCTTGGGGGGACTTTGTTGGAAGAAAAAGCCATTCTACAAGTATTAGCTCTATGTTGTATTGCATAATGTTTTCCAGATATAATTTATCTAAGTACCGTCTGTGAGTAAAGTCTGTAGCCATGTTGTCTAGCTGTGTCACCAACTACTCTTCTGATGTATTTAATCTAGCTACTTTATGCATCTGCCCCTTCATGACATTTTTAAACATAAAAGAGGGATGTATACTGGTACAACATAAATACATACTCTTTTTAACTGGTTTACAATAAACCTTAGTCCCTAGTGTACCAAGATCATCCTTGTATACTACAACATCCAAAAAAGGAATTTGTGAAGCCAAAACATCATATTTAAAATGTAAAAAACTAACCGTGCTAGATATATATGTAACAAAGACTTCTAAGCTCATCAGGTCTCCTTTCCAAAAAAGGAAAAGGTCATCAACAAACCTTTTGTAGAAGCCTAGATTCAAGGGAAGATTTATTTGCTATTGATTTACTAAGAATAGTTTTAGAGAATAATGTGTTTATTTTTAAAACTAACATATACCATCAAACTAAGGGCATAGCGATGGGCACACCCATAGCAAACACTTATGCAAATATAGTTATGGTCATATGAGAAGAACACTATGTAATATCTGAAACCAACCCCTATCATGAACATGTAGGCTTCTACAAAAGGTTTGTTGATGACCAGTTAAAAAGAGTATGTATTTACATAATACCAGTATGCATCCCTCTTTTATGTTTAAAAATGTCGTGAAGGGGCAGATGCATAGAGTAGCAGACACAGCTAGACAACATGACTACAGACTTTACTCACAGACGGTACTTAGATAAATTATATCTGGAAAACATTATGCAATACAACATAGAGCTGATGCTTGTAGACCGGCTTTTTCTTCCAACAATGTCCCCACTAAGATCAAGACAAGGAATAGTACAATTAGATGTATGGTAACTTAGAAACACATACCCAATACAAGGCATTATTAAGAAATAATTGGTCTATATTATGTGATATACCAGAACATGCAAATTTTATTTCTGTCTCTCCATCCTTTGGTTATAATCAGAGTAATTCACTTAAACAAGCAGTTTGTTATAAGGAACAGCAAAAGCATTTTTATAGGTTTTTTACAACCGATAAGGGGACAGTTAAATGCCATAATTCCAACTTTTGTCAATATATTTATACAGCAAAGACATTTAAAGATCCCTTTTTGGAATCTGATTTTGTCTTGCATGCTTATGGCAACTGTAATACCCAAAATATTATATACATAGCTCTGTGCACAGGACGTAGTGGTTATTATGTGGGCATGACTAATCGAAAATTAAAACAGCGCATAAGTAATCGCCTTTCTGATATTAGATGTGAAAATCTAACTAATGTGCTATATAAACATATATTACAGCAAGGTGAAACCCACACTTTTAGATTTGCAGTTTTGAAAGTTATGTTTCTCGCACTACGTGGAGGTGACATTAAGTTACTTACTGACGATGAGGAAATTAGGTGAATATTAAGACTTAAAGCCCATTTACCACCAGCACTGAATGGAACATTTTCTTTGAAACCTCTGCTTAAGAAGCTACATGCACAAGCTTGATTTATTTTATGGTATTCTGTATTTTAATTTTCTTATATATTTGTATATATCTTTAAATAATTCATACGTACCTAACTGAGTGTGGTCATGTGACTTATCTTTTAAACTGAGTAAGTTAACTTTGTCTCATGTGATGCCTGAAGAAGACTTTTTGGTGAAAGTGTGATACTTACATAATAAAGAGACAGAGTTTAGCCCATGTTTATGCAAGTCAGCAGCCAATGTCCCAGTCCAACAGGGACACAGGTGGTATCCCAAGGGTGTATGCCCTGTTAACTATCCAGTTATCTAGGTTTTGCTTTAAAAGGTGTAAAGAGGTACTAGCCCGATGTGGACAGGGTGTGCCTTCCACAGCTGGGTGAGTGGGTAGGACACACATCTGACCCACCAACAAGTCCTGTTGATGTGGCACCAGGTTGAGGGTGTGTGTGCAGGTTAATAGAGTGGAGCCTGACTTGCAGTTGTGCAGCAGGGCCATCAAGGTGGAGTCCGTGATCGCCTTGTATGCCAGAAAGAGGTCACCGCTGAGTAGTCTGTATGAAACTGGGTAGAGGGAAGGGCTTATCGCCCATCTGTGTATAGTAGATGCTTGAGGCCTTGGTATTCCCTGGTGAGGGACCTCTGTGATCTCCCCAGCTGCTGCATGTGCTTTGTGAGGTACATGATGAAAGGGGCATTATATTCAATAATGGGCCTTATTTGGGGGGAATACAGGGATGTTATGACCCCTATGTCCCCAGATGAGATACCCTTATGTATGAGGTGGGCCATGTAGAAGGCTTTCCTTGCAATGGAAGCAACATGGTGGTCAAATGTCATGTTGCCATCAACCTGTGTGCACAAATCCCTCATGAATGATTGCATGCTTAGGATATTGTTAGTAATGTGATAATATGTGGGGCTGTCACTCTAAAGGGGATGATGCTGCAGTTTGTGGTATGCAGCCTGAGACCATGTGTCTGGCACCAGTCATGTGTCTGCATGAGACCCTCTTGGTGGATGTCCACATCACTAGGGGATTTGGTAACAGCACTCAGCATGCAGTCTTCTGCAAAACTGGTCTCCCTTAGCCCACTGGTTGTTCCCTGCACCTCAAAAGAGTAACTCACACGTAACAGAAGCCCACACACAGAACAAAAGGTTACACCACTAGTTATGGGTCTACCAGTTGAGTTAATTTCCCTATGTTGTCTAGGTGGGTTTTATCAGTGCAGCAGTGTGCTACCTGTTTGGTAACATATGGATTGATGCCTAGCTGAGAGCATATATCTATTATGGGCAAGTGGAGAATACTGGCAAAGTCTTTGGCCAGGTCAAGGTAGGCAGAGTGCACTGTCTCCCCTCATCCATGGCTTTGGTGACTGTGTCAAAGAAGTCAACCAAATGTAACACACATGATCCCCCCTTGAAAAAGCCTAACTGTGTTTGATCAAGTGTATGGAGGTCGCCAATGTCCTTATTAACGAGGCTCATGATAAACTGTTCCATGGCATTGCAGATCAGCCTAATTAGGCTGATGGGTCTATCATGTGGCAGATTGTTGGACCCTCCACCTTAGTGTTAAGCAGTGACAGTGGGTGTCCTCCACTTGACTGGGACAAAGGCGGGATTTAGGCTTTGGTTGACTACAGTGCCTTATGGTGCTGCAGGTTCATGGTCGGGGTCATGTAGGATGCATCCTGTGATGTGATCAGCTCCCATGGAGGCTGTATACCATGACTTTGAGATGGCAGTGATGACCTGTTCCCTACATATAAGGGGAAGAGGGCAGGTCTGGATGTCCTGATGTACTGATGGGGGGACAGGGGGTGACATTTTCTCTGACTCTGTCAGGCATCAGGTTTGCTATATCTACAGCACTTGTATATCTAGTGTCTTTATCCACCACTTCTGAGCAGATCTGAGTGATTTCTTTGATGTTGCAGACATATGTGAAGAAAGAGATATGATTGTCTGTAGTGGATGTCGCCAGTGTGGGCTCGGAGTTTGCTTTGCAGGATTGCAGTAGTGCTCTTATATGCTTGTTCAGGATAAGGCAACATTGCATCAGATTGAGCACCTGCTCCTTCTTTTTCTCGGACAGCAGTACGTCATCCCTGTTATAGACACTACTTATTGAAGATGTTCACCAGACAGGTTTACTTATCCTTGCAGAGGATGATGTAGTCCTGTCGGGTATACCTGACTCTATGCAGCCATACAAATGCACTTCTACTGCTTTTCTGTATTTGTGGATATTGGTGCTAGTTGCTACAGAGGGGGAGGGGACTGCAGAGCTGTTTAGACCATCCCTCAGATGGCTGTAATCAACTTTGGAGATGTTTGTATGTCTGACCCTAGCTAGATGGGTATTGTGGGAGATGGTGACTGCCAATGTGACCGTTTTATGATTTGTTTGACCATGGACAATGATACTGTAGGGATGCTGCAGTGGTTACCCATGTTATTTAATATCAACTGCAAGAAACCTTCACCTCATGTGGGGGTAGCAACTAGTTGTTCCAAGGTGTTTGTTTGCATTGCCAGTGTCGATGAATCTATAGGCATTTGTGTGCTGGCATGAGTGCATCTTCCAATGTATGTTTGGGTAGTTAAAGTCACCCAGGATCAGGGTACAGAACAGAATCCTGACAGAGGTGCTCAGGTCCACGTAGGCAGAATAGGTTTCCTGGTCACATGTGGGGGCCGGTAGCTAGCTATTATTTGAATAGGTGTGTTGGCAATGGTGCCCCTGCAGTGTCCCCCATGCATCTACCTGTTTGACCAGCCGGGAGGTGTGTATGTCTTTCATATTTAGTGAAACCCCATGTCCCATGGCTCTACTGCTCACACCTTGGGGTCTGACTGTATGATAGGATGGGTGACCGTGTAAGGCTGGTGTGCTCTCTGCAGCTTTGAACCATGTGTCTGTGACTGCACAGATGTCAGCATTTCCCAGGGTTAAGACTGCTTGCAATGAGTGCAGATTCATGTTTAGATTCCGAGTGTTTAGCAGCATGGCCTTCAATTTGTGATTTGTTGACAGTTGTATGTTGGTAGTGTTAGCTTCACCACTTTTCCTACTAAAGGCACTATGGGGGTGGCAAGAACCATTGCCAGATGCCTGAAGGCCAGTTGAAACCGATGAAGGCCATCTCTGGCAAAGCCTCCTGGTCTGTTGATCATATCATCCCAGGCTGTCAGGTACTAAATCACACTGGAATGGCACCAGAAACCAAGCCAATTGTTAAGGTCAATCATTTCCTGATTGTATTGCAGCATCATTCTGGGTGACAGCAACATGTTGCATAAGGCTAGGGACATGCCTGCCTGGGACACATAATCAGCGTGCTCAATCATGTCTCACTTCATAGAGTCCAGGGAGGTATGTCTCATGTCAAGCACGTTAACATGGACTGTGACAGACATAACAGTACCTGTTGTTAAGAGAAATCAGTGCATATGTGTTATCTTAGATTCTGGCACCTGACAGAAAAGTAACCGTGACCTTCCCCATATACAGCCTGGTGAGATGCACATCTGTGTATCTCACAATAGAGCCTCCTATGATTAATATGTTTGATTTATGGTGATGCCTTCATGGCTGTGGAACACAGGTGTGTGGTTATGCATGGTATGTGGTGTGGAGGGCTGAGGAGTTCATGTGTGTTTTTGCCTTGGAGGTCTCCTTTGTTTGGGGAGGTGTATGTTGAGGACCTCTGCATATGTGGGTGTGCATTGTGTTGGTGTGGGTGGTGTGTGATGTGCACTAATTGTGCTGACAACCTGTCTGGTGCCAGATATGCGAGCATGAGATGGAGAGACCATGGAATGTAGGTTCCTAATGTCATTGCATCTCTCACAATTTGTGTTCCTTGGTGGTGTTTGTAGATGGTTGTCTGTGTACATGAGGCAGTTGCTAAACTGTGCCAGGATGCCCATATCAACCAGAGTCATAGGGGAAACTGTAGGACATTGTCCAGCCATATTTAACAGAATCTGAAGGAGGAAGGCCAGGGAGACCTAAGGGGTGGGCCAACAGCCCAGGTGCTTAAAACAAAAGTAGGAGGCTGACACTACTCCATACAATGCAGACAGGCTATAAACAAGCAGTAATAGGTGCAAGCAAAAAGATGCATTTGAACATCTTAAAGAACTTGCAGCAAATAGCAGGAAATAGCAAGATCTGGAGGGGAAACGCATAATGTATTGTCACTATGTTGCTGATAGCCACATACATACTGTGATGATAGATGGTGGGGTATGATGTGGGAGTTAGTGGAGGATGGTGCTGGTAAATGTGGATGTGCAGGGTGTGTGCATGATGGAAAACAATGCATGTGGTCCTGTGAAGGGTTCCCCTCTTCTTTCCCTTCAGGAGTGATGTACAGGTGGAGGAACCCATTATTTTCAGCAGTAGAGAATGAAGTCATAGTTGATGGACTGAGACTCCATCACGAGTTCCTGCTGTCGAGGAGTAAGAATCAGCAACAATGTGCTGCAGTGTGGGCAGACCTTGTGGCATCAGTAAATAACCTAGGGCTACATGAGAGAAGCTATGAGCAGGTTCAACACCAGGACACAGATATGATAAATAATGCATGGCAAAAGGCCACAGCTGTGGCCAGGGACCATGCTGGCACCAGTGGAGGGTCTGCAACACAAAAACCACTCTCAGCCACAGAGGTGTTCCTGGCCAACCTGGGTTCGGCTACCAGCTCACAAACATCCATCACCCCATATATCATGAAGGTGGGTGGCACAGCTTCCACAGCCGAAGTGCATCCAGGTAAGCCTCCTGTGGTCATCACTTTAATACTATAGCAATCATAGTGGTAGCCTCTGCATACCTGTACATGGATGTCAGGTCAATCTACATTGGAGAGGAGGGGGGGTTGTAACGCACACGTGTGCACACATAGTCTGAATGTCAACAATGTGGGCAGTATCACAGTTTGTACTGTACAGTGGATATCAAAAGTGTACACGCCCCTGTTAAAATGCCAGGTTTTTGTGATATAAAAAAGTGAGACCACAATAAATCATTTCCCACCTTTAATGAGACTTATAACCTGTACAATTCAATTGAAAAACAAACAAATCTATTAGGGGAAAATATAAAAAATAAAAAACATACGATAAGCTGGTTGCATAAGTGTGCACGCCCTTAAACTAATACTTTGTTGAAGCACCTTTTTATTTAATTACAGCATTCAGTCTTCTTGGGTAGGAGTCTATCAGCATGGCACATCTTGACTTGGCAATATTTGCCCACTCTTCCTTGCAAAAGTGCTCCAAATCTGTCAGATTGTGAGGCCATCTCTTGTGCACAGCCCTCTTCAGGTCACCCCACAGATTTTCTATTGGATGTAGGTCTGGGCTCTGGTTTGGGCCATTCCAAAACTTTAATTTTCTTCTGGTGAGGCCACTCATTTTTTGATTTGGATGTATGCTTGGGGTCATTGACATGTTGAAAGGGGAAATTCCTCTTCATCTTCAGCTTTCTAGCAGACACCTGAAGGTTTTGGGCCAAAAGTGACTGGTATTTGAAACTGTTCAGAATTCCCTCCACCTTGACTAAAGCCCCAGTTCCAGCTGAAGTAAAGCACCCCCAAAGCGTGATACTGCCACCACCATACTTCACCATGGGGATGGCATACTTTTGGTGATGCGAAGTGTTGTTTTTGCGCCAAATGTACCTTTTGGAATTGTGGCCAAAAAGTTCAGCATTGGTCTCATCAGACCATAGCACATTTTCCCATGTTTTTGGGAGACTTGATGTATTGTTCTGCAAATTTTAGCTGGGCTTGGATGTTTTTCTGTGTAAGAAAAGGCTTCCGTCTTGCAACCCTACCCCCATAGGCCAGACATATGGGGAATACGGGAGATTGTTGTCACATGTATAACACAACCAGTACTTGCCAGAAATTCCTGCAGCTCCTTCAGTGTTGCTGTATGTCTCTTGGCAACCTCCCTGATTAGCTTTCATCTTATCTTTTTATCAATTTTGGAGGGAAGTCCAATTCTTTGAAATGTCACTGTTGTCCCATATTTTCTCCACTTTTTGATGACTGTCTTCACTGTATTCCATGGTATTCAAAGACATATGTCTAGAATGTTTCTCCCCGGGCTTCCACTGAAAATTGGCTTTGTTCCAAGTCGGACTTTCCTAGTAAACAAATGTTAAATAAATAAATAAACAAATAAATATATATATATATATATATATATATATATATATATATATATATATATATATATACAATGCTCTGGAAATTTTTTGTACCCTTCTCCTGACTGAAACCTTTCAACAATGAGATCCCCTTTGATGCTTTGTAAGCTCTCTGCGAAACATGGCTTTTGCTGTAGCAGGCAACTGAGTAAATATCAGAAAAATCCTACTAGGACAGCTGAACTTTATTTGGGGTTAATCAGAGTCTCTTTAATCGATGGCCGGTGTGTACCCAAGAAGACTGAATGCTGTAATTAAAGCAAAAGTTACTTCAACAAAGTATTAGTTTAAGGGTGTGCACACCAATGCAACCAGCTTATTGTATGTTTTTTATTTTTTATATTTTTCCCTAACAGATTTGTTTGTTTTTCAATTGAGTTGTACAGGTTATACGTCACATTAAAGGTGGGAAAAGTTTTGAAATGATTTATTGTAGTCTCATTTTTTTTATATCACAAAATCCCAGCATTTTAACAGGACTATGTACACTTTTTATATCCACTGTACATTAATCTTGATATAGGTTCATATTTTCATAGAATTATACTAGGCTATTAGCCCAGAGGCCCTTATAAGCCTAGCCAAGAATTTCGCTCATGTTCCCTCAAAGCTAGCACCTGTTACCCCTGTCCAGCAGGGACACAGATATATTATCCTGTACTATTGCCACATTTGTGGCACCTGTTACCCCTGTCCAGCAGGGACACAGATATATTATCCTGTACCTTTGCCACATTTGTGTTTGCTGACAATACCATTCCCCCACAAATCCATAGGTACCCCTGGCGTGGCCGGGGTCCATCATCCTGTAGCCGGTGAGTGTGGAACCATTTTATTATGGCTCATCTATACCCTAGGCATGTTAAGGCAAGCCAGTTTACCATGGACACACCTGTTAAGCTTAAACATAGTACAGTACTTGTATGTCCAGTTGTGGAGGGGTTGACTGCAGTGCATTAAATTGGTAATCACAGTCGCATATCTGCATGAGCTGTTACATATTTGCACATATTTTTGTGAAGGTCTAGGCAGTTTGCTATAAACAGGGGCAATAGTATGGTGGGAACAGGCATACTGTGTTTTAGGTGAAGGTCCACCACATACATTGACAATGTCGTTTATCTCACAGGTGTATAGTACTAGCAATATTAACTGGACATAGCTGCACTGCATGCTGTTAAGGGCCTGTCTTGTGTGTGTCTGTCATGGTCTGCTTCTGTGTTGTACATGGGATCAGTAATATGACGTGGTATGCAGAATGCATTTGTGGCACCTCACCTGTATGTCTGTGCATGTGCATCAGCAGACATAATAGTGCAGGTATTAATGTAGTCATGTTGTCTTCCTCCTCACAGGTAACCATGGGGGTTGGAGTGTGTCCCCCTCACAACCTGATGTCAGTGTCTCATCGGACTCTGATGATGATGTTAGCCATAGTGAGTACAGATGAGATTGTTGGGGGCTGAATCTGTCCCATGCATTGACATCCTACTTTCTCCCCCAATGTCCTCGCACAGTTAGTATGCCCACATATACCCAGTCCCCTGTGGCCACAGATATTGGACAGTCAGAGGGTGGTGGCATCAAACAGGAGAGTGTGGTGACTATGGCATCTGTAACTGTAGACACTAGCCATGGCCAGAGAGCTGGTGAGATCCCACACAGGTAGATTGATACGGGTGCTAGAAGGAGGACTGCTGCCCATCCACCACCTGTCACAGGTGTCACATCGCATGTCACCCGACGCATGTTTCAGTTTGTCATGGAGGCACAGGCATGCCCTCAATGCAACACCAGATGGATGCTCAGGATCATGGATGCATCACTGTCTGGCATCCATGACTCCATCCACAGCATTGGTGATGCCTTACATCATTTTGCCGATGTAATGGACAGATGATAGGATGAGACATTGTCAGTCCTTAACTGTACAATGTCTGTGCTGGAAATGTGGTGGGAGTAGGGCATCAGACATGTGGACATAGATCAGCAACAACATCAGCTGAGAGCCCACATAGCCATGCACAGTCATGCTCCCATAGTGGCAGTATCACCAGCACTACAGAAGGGAAGGTGCTGTCCACACCACAATGTGGCAGGCAATGCACATGTGGTCCTTGGTGGTCCCATGAGGGACTTGGACCCAGCAAACACCAGTCACCATCAGCAAGTAGTACGGCATCTGACCATGGGCATGGTGGTGCCAATGCCACTCCTGGCAGAACCAGTTCCTGTGTTCATGGCCAGAGATGGTGAACTGTACATTCTGCCATGTATGGTCCACAGCTGTCCAGCATACCCTTGTGTAGGGTTAGCACATGGCTTGACTGTGTACCCACACAGAGTCACACATCACTGTCACATGGAGGCCACCACTACACATGCACAGCTCCTCTTCATGGCCCAACTGACCAGCAACCCTACAGACACAAACACAATGTCAGTTGTGTGGCACAGCCTAGGCTTTTGGCAAGCCCACACCACATCCTGTGCATGTGATGATACCTTTGCCATATCCCTGTCATCCATACCATTGATGCAGGGACATGCTAATATGTGGCTGATGCACAGGGTGACTATAGTACTGTTAATGGCAGTTTGTATTGCAGTAGTGTTATGCCCTGTAATGTGCTGCCTGCTGGCATGTGTCATGAGTGCACATTAAAGTGTATGTACCTTTGTGCCATGATGCTGCATTGGTGTTAGTACAGCTGACTGACTGCTGTCTCCCACACATTTTTCTTTTTCTGTTCCAGAGGTCTGTGTGTCTATGCCTTGGGGGCCTGGTGCCAATACAGCAGCTCAGGATGCCATGGTGACAATGCAGAAATGTGACTTCACCAAGGTACGGCTGCATATGTGCATGGTTACCTAGGTGTGTATGTGTAGAGCAGTGTGGGAGCAGAAAGTGTAATTTTGCATGCATACCCCATGATACAGCATGCTACTCTTGATACATGTCACCTGGGAGTTCTGTAGGATCACAGGTTCATAGGATCATAGAAGATTACTAGAGTAATGGCCTGGGGCTCTTACAAGCCTAGCCATTAGTTTATCCACAGAAAGAAACATCAGTCAGCACCTGTTGTCTTTGTCATTGAGGGATAAATGTGGGACCCCTGGGACAGATTTGTGGTTTCCCATCCACTCATCATGGTAGCTCTTGAGGAGGGTCTGGGGTCTGGATGATACTCTGTTTGATGTGTATGTGAAGTGCATTCCTGAGACAAGGCAACTTCTGGGAGACAGACATGTCTCTCCAGCAGGTTGTGGTGATGTCACATATCAGATTCAGGCCTGTCGTGCTGGTAATGCACAAGGAGTTAGACTCACAAATATGGGACAGCTGTAGAAAGGCAGGGTCCAACACTGCCTTGTAGGTGTGACACAACCCACCTCTGAGCAACCTGTCTGACACCGATTGGAGCAATACTGATTTGAGCCTGTCTACATGGGACAGGTGTTAGAGGCCATGGATTACCTTTGTGAGGTATTTCTGTATCATTTCCAGTTGGTGCAAATGTCTGGATAGGTACATACCAGGGCGTTGTACTCAATTATTGGTCTACTGACTGAGGACTATACAGAGGTAATGACCACTTTTTTTTCTGGCTGCAATCCCTTTACCTATGAGGTGAACACATACAAGGCTTTTCAGACCACTGCCGCTACATGATGGTTGAATGGGAAATTGTTATCAACCTGAGTACCCAGGTCTCTCAACACAGGTTGTGTGTTTAGGGGTTGCTGTTGATGTGGCAAACAGTGGGGCTGTGTCCTTGATGAATGGTATGATGGTACAGTTTTCTGCTTTTAGCTTGAGCCCTGGACCTTGGCACCAGTCTGTAGTTGATGTAAGACCCTGTTTCAGTGTGTTAACATCATTTGGGGGGTCAATGACAGAACAGCACACAACTTACAGTCATCCACAACCTTGGTCAGTACCTACATATGTTGGTGGTGGTGGGTTGCATTCATGCCTAGATACATGTGGGTTATTTAGGGGCAGCAGCTATTCACAGGACCTCAAAATGTATACATATTGCATACAAGGCCATACATACAAGGCCATGTCAAACCCAGAGATGTTGGACATGCTACACTTAAAGAAATCCCAATCCCCCAGCTAAGCACGCCCAGGATCTAAACCCCTCATCTCACAATAAAACAAAATGTGTTGGAGGGAGATTTTCCTGACCAGAGACTCCCCAGACTGCCCTTGGACTTCTTCAAGAGGAACCTTGACTTGGCGGATGGGAGAGAGGAAATCACCCCCAGGATCACGTCCAGTCGCCCTGCTAGACAGGGGTCAGGAATTGTTTATGGGGTTTGAGTATAGGCCCTAGGGCTGATAGCCATAAGCAAGACAGACTAGGGTTGCACCTTATCAAATGCTCAGTGTGGGACACTTTTTGTAGTAATGTGAGACTTGGCAGGACAAACCATACCTATGACATAGCTCCCCCACCTAGCTTAGTTTTATACTGTCCAGTTGCTGTTAACCAGGTATGTTAGTAGTTTATAACAACATTAGGTGCGGGGATATGCCCGCCACACTCCCCTACTTATATATACTAACTCCAAGGTCGCACTACAGTGGGGAAAAGGGCATATGCACTGCCTGTACTATTTTCGATGAAATGATTTTTCAGCAAAATGAGTATCTTATATGTGCCACATACTGATTGATAGATAAGGGTAATCTTGCCTGATGGGGATAAGGAGAGACAGTTAGGTATACATAGATGTCTGTATGCACAGATATAGATTGGCATCTCAGTTCTATAGTCAGATGTGGTTTCAGACATGGACTGCAATTAGCTAAGTGAAGGAGCATGCCCACTGTGACCTTCAGTATTTACAATGGGACTCCAGGCCAGACCTACCTGTACTCCAGTCTGGGATTTTGTGTGCTACAGCCAATTGGCTGCTGAACCTGATTCAACAGTCCAGCACCTCCCTGATATAATGCCTGAGGGATTTCCTGGCTGTGTACTGTCCATAATATCTAACCCATACCTAGGGTGTGTACAGATTGTATTAGACTGAACAGGGTTTTGCATCATATGTCTGGTATTTTATGTAGTCATGTAATTTCCTGGTAAATCAGTGGCAGATCATTATAGACTGACGTGAGGAACTGCTGACAGACGTTTGGGTTACTGACTCCATACACTGCCTGGGAACCCATGCTACTGCACGAACTGTTCTACTCTGCTCTTTCTACATTTGTCTGGCCATTAGTTCCTCCTTCTCCTTATATGTGGACCATTGTCCTGCCCTGCTCCTGTTCCTGGCTTTGCCCACAGTTGCTGCTCTGTGCAGTTGTAGGTATGCTGTGACTGGGGTATGAGATGTAACAGCACACACAGGGTTACAAACTTAACACCTCTTACTGTACCTGTTTTGCAGGATGTCCAGCATTGTGCCCCATGTGTCTGCTCTGATCCTCAGACGGTTTGTGTTGTATTGGTACTATAAGGCTACATGGTGCCCATAGCTCTCAACCTCTTAGAGCAAGAAATCCGGACAAAGCAATATATAACCGTGGGACACAGGCCCAAACACAGGGGTAGGTTTTTAAATATTGCTCTTACAAACTTAGACAATTGGTAGAATAGCAGGTTTTGTATTAGCATGAATTTTCTGATGGGTATGAAGTCTGAAACTCACATGTCTGTCATTATTTTCTCACATCAACTTTATTGATTTGTCACTAGTTTGCCGTTAAACTGCAATGTTATGACACACACAGACAGAAATTTTTGGCAAAAATGTGGACATTCTGCAAAACTGTACATTTGAGGGCTATGATGGTGTCCAGCGACTTGTTGTTAGTGCTGACACAGTCACGTGATGGCCTTTGCATCCTGGTGCTACACAGACTTGTTACAACATGGTGTTCTACTAGCCACTGTCTAGGTTACTCAGAGCTGTGTACTGTCCATATCTCTGGCACCCTGTCCCTTCATTGTCTCTGGCTTTGTCCAACTTTCTTGCAGTAACAAATAGTGACATATGGACAGTCTGTAGAACACCTACCATAGGTGTAGTTCACATGCAAAATAGTAGGCACAGCCAATCTCAAACCATGAGCACCATCAATCATGGTAAAGCACTTAGCCCACTAAGCCACTACAGCCACCAGATGGTGCAATTTAAGTCATGACACTATCAACAACAGCCATACATAGCACATTGACCCCTGCATATTGTGGAAATGGAACATGTCACCAGGTTGACTGAGACAGCCCTGGGATTGTGGGGGTCTGCTGTTATTACCTTGCAAACATAATCTGCAGTTGCATGGGAACATGGGTGTGTTGGGGGGGGACTCTAGCATTGACAGTTATGAATAAGTCCTATGAACCCCTCCGTTTGTCATTTCCCTCATATAGTGCAGTGGGTTTTGCTGCCTTGGGGCCTAATGCATATAATGTGGCATCCAGTGTTGGGCAGAGAGTTCCTGTTGTCCCACATAGCTGTCAGTTGTCTGCAGATATCCCAGTAGCCCAATCTATTCCCTTGCATACATGCGGCAGGTCCATACCTGTGCTACCATAGTCTAGTATCCCATTTGTTGCAACGAAGAGCGACTTACCTTGTGTCTGCAGCAATAGTGCTACAGGGTGGACTCTGCTGGATGCACGCAGTACACAGCCATTACATGGTAAGGTACAGGTTGTGTGTTGTGGCTGGCATACTTTTTAGTATGTATGTGAATTGGAGTGAGGTGTCAGTCCCTAGGTCCTTAGGATGTCAGTGCATGTGCTATGCGTTGCCTCTTTGCCAAGGCCATGGCATACTGGGCACACCTACATCTGCCTACAAGGACAGGCTCAGGGGGTTCCTCATCTTACTCCCCCGTGGCTGTGGGGACCTTGGCACTGGTGGGATGCTGTGGGGACCTTCCCTGTGATGTTTCTGCCACAGCTGTTTCTGCAGGATCATACTGTGTAGCATGGCACATACTGTGAACATGTGTGCACATATAGCTGGAGAGTACTGCAGTGCTCCACCAGATATATTGACGTAGTGAAGCTGTGACTTCAGCAGCCCAAACACATGCTCTATGATGTTCCTGGTTTGTGAGTGTGCCTCATTATGGCATTCTTCTGTAGGTGTGTGTGCATTTCTGATGGGTGTCATCATCCACTGTTCCAGTGTATAGCCAGCATCCCCCAATAGATGGCTATATGGGAAATCCCCCCTGGCAAATGTCTGGTATAGCTGTGATAGGTGCCAGATGTGGGAGTTATGATAACTGCCAGGGTTGCCAGCACACACATTAACAACAATGCCCTGGGCATTGCACATGACCTGGCAGTTGATGGAGTGATACCCCTTGTGGTTGACATAAATTCTACCCTCTTCACCGGGTGGTGCTTTGATGTGCACATGAATGCAGTTTATGGCACCCAGTACCTCAGAGTAGTGTGTTATACAGTGGTAGAGATGCATATTGCTGGCCCTCTCCTCAGGGGTGCAGGGTAAATAAATGTGCTCACTGGCATGTGCTTGCATGGCATCCATGAACTGGTGGAGTACCCTGGATGCAGATGCTTGTGAGACTGCCATTATGTCCCCAGATAGTCTTTGAAAAGTACCTGTAGCTAATATTCTAAGGGCTACACATACCTTTTTTTCCACTGGGATGGGTTCCCCTCTGTTGGCTCTGGGTCTGAGTTGAGAGAGGCAGAGCTCAGTGAGTTCTTGTAGTATGTCCTTGTCCACCCTGTAGCACTCTACAATCTCCAGCTCATGCAACCCCTGGAAGGTTACCCTGGGCCTGAACTCTCTTCTCCTTCTCCGTCTAGGCCATCATCAGCCTCATCACTGACCTCAGATGTAGCAGAGCAGCAGCAGTCCTTATCATTTTGTCAGTTAAAATTCCCAAGGGTGTACTCCAATAGTGCAGAGTATGTGGGAAAAATCATATTGTAGGTTGTGTGCATACTTTATTGTGGTGTGCTGCAGATGAAGCCTGTGCGATTGGCTCATTATGCTGCATTCCACCTGACAGGTATATCACTGAGGGTTTGAATGGGCCAGTGTCTGTTGAACAGGGCTTATCAGTCATGTCTACCTGATTGGCTTCCCCTGGTTATTTCCTTTTTTTATTATTTCTTTTTAATTCTTTCACTGCTAAGCACTGTACAATGGCACACAAAACAGCAGCACTAGTATAAACAGTGCTTAGCAGTCTGGACACACCCCCATGCATGGGTGCACTGCAGCACTGGTATAAACAGTGCTCAGCAGTCTGGACACACCCCCATACATGGGCGCACTGCAGCACTAGTATAAACAGTGCTTAGCAGTCTGGACACACCCCCATGCATGGGAATGCTCAGCTTAGCTTAAACCAGCTAAAACACGCACTGCAGGGCTAAACATAACTGAGCAGCACAGGACACACACCCCTGTTTAGCTGAGCACAAACAGGTGCCGCTGAGCTCCAATCCACTTAAACATAGCCTTACACACCCCCTTTTGATGTCAGCTACCTGTTCTACTAATACCTACATGGTTCTAGCCCTACACGGGTTTTATCTGCAGAAACAGTGGCCCAATTTTGCTATTCAGTAACCCCAGCTCATTTGCATACATGTCCTTGCTATACTCTGGATACTTCAGTACTGCAGGTCCTGCCTATTTAGCAACCACTGAATCCTGCCATTGTACACTGTGCATGCAAGGCATTATAATGCATTATTTTTGCAAATTTCATATTTTCAGTTTTTCAACATTTAAATTTTTTTTTGAATAACGGCATGTTTGTGCGTAGCTGTGCGCCTCGCAAACATAATATGTGTATTAAAATGATTTGCATTACTGTTTGGACTCACTGGCCATAGTTTTGGCCATTTCCATCCCTAGTGCAATATCTAGCCTTCTTTTTGGGCTTTTACAGCCCCTGTTTATGTTTTACATTTCTGTACACATTTTTTTTCCCTGTACATTTCTGACACCTACACGGGTACCTTTCTGCTTACTGGATTGCAAATCACCCTCATATGCATGGATTTCACCTGCTTATGAGGTGATTTGCATTTCACGGACACTTCTGTGTCCGCACGCTCATGCACGCCCCTCTGCTCTGTTTATTGGATCATTCATAGGTTCATAGGGTCATAGGTTCATAGGTAGGTACTAGGCTGTCTGCCTGAGGGCATTTATAAGCCTAGCCAGAGTGTGTCAGCTTTTGCCACCCCATTGATTAATTAACTGAACCTCTATCAAGAAGAGTCAATGAAGTGATCCCAGGGGTGTATTTTCTGTTACCCATCCACTCGTTAAGGTTTCTCTTGAAGAGTGTTAGTGAGGGACTCTGCCTAATGTAGTTAGGAATTTTGTTCCAAAGCATGGAGAGTCTCTGTGACAGGAATCTATCCCTCCAGCATGTTCTATTTATTGTTGTGGTGAGGTTTAGCTCACTAGAGTGAGTGGCTCACAGTGACTTGGATTTCTTTAGGTGGAGCATGTCCATCAATTCTGAGTTGGACATGGCTTTGTAAGTCAGGCAGAGATCACCTCTGAATAAGCAATATGCCACTGAGTACAGCTGGAGTTTTTCCAGTTGGGCTGCATAGAACATATGTTTGAGGCCAGTAATCTTCTTTGTGAGGTACTTTTGTGGTCTTTCCAGCTGTTGGAAGTGTCTTGTGAGGTACATCCCAAATGGGGCATTGTACTCTATGATGGGTCTAATGAGTGACAAGTAGAGGGGCACTATAACCTCTTTATTTCTAGATGCGAACCCTTTAGTAATTAGATGGACTACATAGAAGCATTTCCTAACTACTTTGGGAATATGATTGTCAGAGGAGAGATTACTATCTACCTGGGTCCCCAGATCTCTTATTACCTCTTCTGTATTAAGGGGGCTGCCACCTATGTGGTAATTCATGGGTGTTTTGTTTTTTCCCAAATGGGATGACTATGCATTTTTTGGCATTTAGCTTGAGACCATGACTTTGACACCAGGTGCCCATCTCAGTAAGGCCCTTTTGGAGAATGCCCTGTGTCAGCCGGTGAGTCAATTATGGCTGCCAGTTTGCAGTCATCGGCGAACTTGGTTAGCCATAGTCCTTCTGTGTTTGTCTGTATGTCTGAGAAGTATATGCTGAACAGTAGGGGTCCCAGGACCGAGCCTTGTGGGATACCACTCACTTGTGACTGGTTTAGAGTCGGACCTGGAGCCCACTATTCTTATCGTGTGAGTTCTGTCTGTAAGCTAGTTGGCAACCCATTTCATGACATAGGGGTTTATGTTCAGGCTGGAGAGTTTTTCTGTAATTCCCGAGTGGGGAATGGTGTCAAAAGCCTTGGTGAGGTCAAGGTAGGCTGTGTGAACTACCTTCCCCTCTTCTGTGGCCTTGGCGACTGTCTCAAAGAAGTCAACCAGGTTTAGTAGGCATGATCTGCCCTTAACAAAGCTGAACTGGGTCGGGTCAAGTGTTTGGAGGTTCCCAATGTCTTTGTTAATGAGTTCCATGATGATGCACTCCATAGCCTTGCAGACCAGGCTAGTCAGGCTTATGGGGCGATAGTTACCAGGGTCACTTGTGGCCCCTCCTTTGTGGAGCAGAATAACCATTGCTGTGCACCATTCTATGGGCACGTAGCCTGTGGAGAGGCTGAGGTTGAACAGTGTGTTTAAGTGGGGGGTTGGTTTGTTGTGTAGTTTGTGCAAGATGCAGCCTGGGACACCATCTGACCCCAATGACGCTGTGCTTTCGGCTCTTGAAAGGGCTGTTTTCACCTGTGCGTCTGTGATTTCCAGGACACTACACTTTTCCGGTATTGTTGTGGGTCTTTTTGGGGTGGGGGGGGTGAAGTTTGCACTGAATCTATCTGCCATGATGTTGGCAATATCAGTGGGTTCAGTATATTAGATATACTTTCTCAAATACAGTTCTGATGTCTGAATGCTACCGCGCAGTACAGCCGCGCATGGGAGCCATGAAAATACTGAAGAGTTGCTGGTTGGATTTTAAGATTAATTGCTTTTTTACAAGGGTTTAACATTAAGACAGTTTTTAATTTGATAACATTAAAATAGTAAAATAAGCAACGGTTTGCTTATTATTTTAAGTGTTATTCATTTATTTAACACAACGCAACATAAAAACTCTCATAAGTTTTTGAATTTATGTTGCTTTTTTTTTTTTCTGGTGTCTATATTTGTTGGGTTTTTTAGAGACAGACAGCTTTAAAAAAAAGCAACGAGATCTCCGCTGGTTTAAAAGGTTGTTGCCATGTTAAACAAACTTATTTTAAATTTAGCTGGAGAGTAAAGTATTGTTATAAAAAAGTCGAAAGTTAAAACCGGGTGCTTTTCCCGATAGTATATAACGAACCGATTTGCGCTGCGCAAAACAAATTGCACGCTTTTTGAGGGGTCATGGTATAATTTGCGTTATTTTGCACTTGCTCAGAGCATATCTGTGAGTTGCCACTTAGATTCTTGACATAGCTAAAGAAGGCTTTGTGGTTATCTTTCAAATCCTTGGCTAGTTTTCTTTCAAAGTTAGCCTTGGAGGATTTTATGAGGGACCTAAGTTTCTTACTGATACTGATCAGGGATGTCTTTCCTTCTTGGGATTTGCTTTTTTTCTGAACTAGTTTCCTCCTTTTATTGTATAACCTGTTTATGGCAGGGGTCCACCAGACTGGTTTCCTTCTCTTAGGGGAGTGAGTTTTGGTTTTGCTAGGGATGGCATGATCCATGCATCCTTGCAGGTGCTCAAAGAGTGCATTTGTAAAGGTTCCTGCATCTTGGACACTGTTATCCTTTAGTGTGTGTGCTGTGAAACTTACCACCTCTGTCTTAAGTAAGGTGAAGTTTGCTATAGAAAAGTTTTTCACTGTGGTTTCCTTGGTTGGAGGTGGTGGTGTGGTATGGACATCCAGAGAGATTAGTTTATGGTCTGATCTAACCAGTGGCAAATTGACCTCCGGTGTGGAACACCTGTCGCCCATGTTGGTGATGACCATGTCCAATATGTTTTCACTTCTGGTAGGGGAGTTTACCAGCTGATTCAGGGCATTTGAGTTGATAAATTCCAGGAAGCTCTGGACCTGGGAGTTTGTACTTAAGTAGTTTTCCCAGTTAACGGTAGGGTAATTGAACTTGCCCAATATCAGGGTGTTCAGTATGACCTTCATGTTTTCCAGTGTCTCCAGAAAGTTGGAGTGGTGGTCCTGGGACATGGAGGGTGATCTGTCGCAGGACACAATTTGCATTGCAGATTTGCCTGATGTTAGTTGCACATGGATGATCTCGGAGGTATCATGCTGCATCACTAACCTGGAGGTGTAGGTATCCTTGATGAATATGGATACACCCCCTCCTTTTGTGTTTCAGTCCATGTTTTGTGGCTGAAATGTGTGGTATGAGTTGTAGCCCGGTAGTGCTGGGGTGCTCTGTGGAGCCTTGAACCAGGTTTCAGTTACTGTAGATGGTTTTGGTAGATGGTTTCCATGTTGGGGCCATGCCACTTTGCCTACATGGAAAATCACTTTGTGTAGGCTTTATTGAATTCCCCCCACAGTCTTCTGTAGATCCAAATGAATGAAAAGCAGATACAGTAGCACAGTACAAACACATAATGCAGCAGTACCATATATACACAAAATCTTGGTGTCCAATGTTCAAGAAGGTTCTTAAATATGTCAGATATGCACACACTAGAAAAGAGACATCAAGGTAAGGCTTGGATAGGCAACATTGTCATGGGGGATGGATGGGCTGGATTTGAAAAGAAAGGCTTTTGGGAGGAAAAGGATATGGCTTTAAAGGATGAGAGTTTAAGAGAGATTTAACTGCATGCCATTTCAGAAAGGGGTGAGAACCTAGAATAAATGTTTGAATGCTGGTGTAGTATGTGTGAGAGAGTTTCTGTGATTCCTAGGACTGATAAAAACAGGATGGAACAAGAGTAAGGCTAAAGCTTTCTTACCATTAGTTGTAGACACTGTTGAGTTCAATATATCCTAATTAATCTTCTCTGCTAACTTCATGCTTGCATGTTTACATTACAAACAGCATCATTAAGACTATGTTTACATAACTGTGTCCAGTTCAGGAAGGCATATTGAGAAAAGAAGAGCAAGTTCATAGGAAGCATAAAAAATACCTACCAGAATGGTGAGGGGAAGTAAATGCTAGGGTATGGGAAACTCAAAGCATGGCATATGTGCAATGGAAGAAAAGAGACGACATAGGTAGGTAGATAAATAGATAGAGCATTACACTTTCAGGTGAATGTGGGAAGAGAAGATCTAAAAATGAATGGACAGAGAGAGATGGGGACATAGCTGATGGTGAGATAGTGGATAATTCAGATTTTAAGTAGGGAAATAGTTTTTCACATAGAGGGTGATGGATACTTGTAACACACTACGAAATGCAAATATATCATGCAGGTTAACACAGTAGTTCGAGAATGTGCAAAACGATGAAAAGAGGGGTATGATCAGAATGGCACCTGGATATAAAATCATACTTCTTTACTTAGGTGGACTTCAGTGACCATGACTTCCATCGGCATCTTTATCTTTTCATTCATTTTTTCCTTAAAGATATGGAGAGGTCACATGGACCACTAGTGTGGCTAGGACATTACTCATCATGTGTAAATGTAGGGAATGGAGAGGTCACATGGACCACTAATGTGGCTAGGACATTACTCATCATGTATAAATGTAGGGAATGGAGAGGTCACATGGACCACTAATGCAGTAGAATGGGAATGGAGGTCACATGGACCACTAGTGTGGCTAGGACATTACTCATCATGTGTAAAGGTAGGGAATGGAGAGGTCACATGGACCACTAATGCGGCTAGGACATTACTCATCATGTGTAAATGTAGGGATTTTCAAGCATGAAGTCACTGTTGCACAATTACCTGCTCAGGGATCCAAGCCCTGTACTTGGATTTGAAATTCACTAAGTCAGGTTTTAATTTTTTTTATTTTAGTTTCTATTTAAATCTAAGTCAGTCCCTCCCTTAGATGCATCATAACATAAAAACTGACAATTCTCCTCATTGATTTGACAGCTGTAAAGTGAGGAGTGGGAATGCCTACACAGCAACATACATGTGTATCTGGATGATGTGGAGGAGACCATGACAGTGCCTTCCTCGTGTCTGTCAGAGCCTTCCGCGTGTCTGTCAGAGCCCTGCTTGTGTCTGTCAGAGCCTTCCTCATGTCTGTCAGAGCCTGCTTGTCATCTGTCAGAGCCCTCCTGGTGTCTGTCAGAGCCTTCCTCGTGTCTGTCAGAGCCCTCCTCGTGTCTGACAGAGCCCTCCTCGTGCCTGTCAGAGCCTTCCTTGTGTCTGTCAGAGCCCTCCTCGTGCCTGTCAGAGCCCTCTTCGTGCCTGTCAGAGCCTTCCTTGTGTCTGTCAGAGCCCTCCTTGTGTTTGTCAGAGCCCTCCTCTTGTCTGTCAGAGCCTTCCTCGTGTCTGTCAGAGCCCTGCTTGTGTCTATCAGAGCCTTCCTCATGTCTGTCAGAGCCTGCTTGTCATCTGTCAGAGCCCTCCTGGTGTCTGTCAGAGCCTTCCTCGTGTCTGTCAGAGCCCTCCTCGTGTTTGTCAGAGCCCTCCTCGTGTCTGTCAGAGCCCTCCTCGTGCCTGTCAGAGCCTTCCTTGTGTCTGTCAGAGCCTTCGTCATGTCTGTCAGAGCCTTCCTCGGGTCTGTCAGAGTCTTCCTTGTGTCTGGTAGAGCCCTCCTCATGTCTGTCAGAACCTTCCTTGTGTCTGTCAGAGCCCTCCTTGTATCTGTCAGAGTCTTTCTGTCATCTGTCAGAGCCTTGCTCGTGTCTGTCAGAGCCTTCCTTGTGTCTGTCAGAGCCCTCCTTGTGTTTGTCAGAGCCCTCCTCTTGTCTGTCAGAGCCTTCCTCATGTCTGTCAGAGCCGAGCCTTCCTCATGTCTGTCAGAGCCTGCTTGTCATCTGTCAGAGCCCTCCTGGTGTCTGTCAGAGCCGTCCTTGTGTCTGTCAGAGCCCTCCTCGTGTCTGTCAGAGCCCTCCTCGTGCCTGTCAGAGCCTTCCTTGTGTCTGTCAGAGCCTTCCTCATGTCTGTCAGAGCCTTCCTTGTGTCTGTCAGAGCCCTCCTTGTGTCTGTCAGAGCCTTCCTCATGTCTGTCAGAGCCTTCCTTGTGTCTGTCAGAGCCCTCCTCATGTCTGTCAGAACCTTCCTTGTGTCTGTCAGAGCCCTCCTTGTATCTGTCAGAGTCTTTCTGTCATCTGTCAGAGCCTTGCTCGTGTCTGTCAGAGCCTTCCTTGTGTCTGTCATATCTGTCAGAGCCCTCCTTGTGTCATCTGTCAGAGCCTTCCTTGTGTCTGTCAGAGCCTTCCTCATGTCTGTCAGTGCCTTCCTTGTATCTGTCAGAGTCTTCCTCACGTCTTCGCCATGACAGATATACAATGGCTTGTACTAATGCTGCTACCCAAAAGGTAGAACTAACATTTTTTGCCCCTCTACATGGACCACTATGACTCATGCTTTGTTCCTGAACGTAAGACAATGACGGTACTAAGAATGGCTTTCCTACTGCTCTGTTTACTCTTTTGTAACTAATTTATGCCATCCTATATATGACATATTCTATAGTAAGCCATCCTATATATGACATTCTATAGTAAGCCATCCTATATATGACATATTCTATAGTAAGCCATCCTATATATGACATATTCTATAGTAAGCCATCCTATATGACATATTCTATTGTAAGCCATCCTATATATGACATATTCTATAGTAAGCCATCCTATATATGACATATTCTATAGTAAGCCATCCTATATATGACATATTCTATTGTAAGCCATCCTATATATGACATATTCTATAGTAAGCCATCCTATATATGACATATTCTATAGTAAATTCTTGAGCGTATAAAAACAGTGGCTTCATATTTATGACATCATTCAGGGTGCTCAAATGTTTTACTGTGTTTATAATTAAAATATAAATGGTAACAAGGGCTAAATAAATAACAGACCAATACAATGGCTGTGGTTGTGAATGACGAATATCCATACCGCTCAATCTCCTACAGCAAGAAATCTGACAAATCCACAAATAATGAGGGGACAAAGGCCAAAAACTAGGGACATGTTTTAAATATTTCTCTTATAAACTTAGGAAGTTGATAGAATATCAGGTTTTGCATTAACATGAAATTTTCTGTAGTATATAAAGTCTGAAACTCAACTGTCTGTTATTATTTTCTGATTTCAGTCCTCAGTGATTTGCCAGAAAACCACAATTTTATGAGAAATAATCCAAAAATATGTGACAAAAATCTGGACATTCTGCAGAAATCTGGACAGTTGAGAATTATGTAATATCTTGTATTCCCAAGTTTTATTGAAGCAGATTGCATATGCTGCAAGACTAATCAGTATACTTAGTCATGCCAGCTATCACAAGACACCTACAGTAGTGGGTTTTATCTAGTTAGCAAAGGAATAAATAACTGTCATAGAAATAAATTCTCTGAGCTCTTCCTGGTGCAGTTCTCTTGGAAAGACTACATTTCCCATAAAACCAGAAGAGGCAAAAAATAAGCATGCTCAGAAACTGTTGTTAGTTCTGTTTTGCAATTTTATCATGTGCTTTGTGTGTGACTGCCCTCTAACAAAGAACTTAAATGTAAAGAGTAAACCACAACTTACGAGTTAGAAGAACAGTTATATGAAACAAGAAAGATGGCATCAGACGCTGGTGTTGGACTGCGATATAAAGACAAAGTAGTTATTGTTACAGGAGGATCTAAAGGCATAGGGGAAGGAGTTGTCCGTGTATTTGGTAAGTGTAATATAACAGGTGAGTTAGATGCAATGCAAAAGTTCAATCTGAGTGTCTGTTTAAATGAATATAGAGAGAGGAGCGACAAGTCAGACCTACTGATAAAGCAACACAAACTTCAGGAAAATAATGCTTTGTAGAAAAACATGTTAAAACATTGTTACGTTTTAAGCTCTAGCATTTCTGAGAAACTTAAACATTGTTAGCATTTTTTTTGCATTTTCTGCCTCCCAAGCCACATTTTCTCCTGTAATTGCAGTTGCCAAGAATTTGAGTACAGTGGTAATTGGATATTTTAAACAAGTATGTTTTTGTGAGCATGAAGTAATTCTGTATGTATTTCCCTTGTCTGGAGGTAGGTGCTATTACCATGAATGCAGTCTGTCTGACATACTTTGAGATACAGCTGTTGGGGGAATATTTTATGTAGGAAAAAGTAGATCCCCAGTAGACTTTACTGCTGTCATACATCAGCGCTATGATATCTTTCACTTGTACCCCTGCTAGCATTAAATAAGTAAGATAACATTTGAATTTGACGTTATCTGAAATGCAGCAATGAATGAGCGTGGCATTTTACACTGATTACACAGAAGTAAGCTTGCACCCTAAATGTGACTCTGGAATTTCCAACTGTCTAATCTTCCACTTTCAGAGCTGAATGTACAGAGCTTTAGCTGTCACTCATGGTCAGGAAGGATATGGTTATTGTTCCTCCTTACCGCTTCATCTGGAGAACGTAGCTGCTCAGTTACCTTCGTATGGTGAGACTGAGAGAAAACTGGCAGGATAAATGAATCTGCTGTGTAGGACCACTCAAAAGCTTTACTGTTGGGTGAAACATGAGTCCCCAGTACATTTGTTCCCATGTCGCTTGGTCCATTCTGGTATGTGATTTTGGAACTTTGTCAGGCTTAAATGTCAGCAAGTTAGGAGGAGTGCACAGGTTTGTATTTCAAGTTACCGTTCCAAGAATGAGCTTATTTAAATAACCCCTTTCAAACCTTGTTATGAATATTTTAATTCAGTGAAGAAGGGATAAAAAAAATTGCTGAAGTCTTCAGTATCTTTTTTGTTTATTGATTGATTGTGACAGTGGGCTTTGATTGTTGATTAGTGTTATGGGAGGGGAGTAGGTAAAGCACCCCACCTGGATGTTTTGAGAGGAGGTGTATGCCCTGTGCTTATAACTGTGACAAACTTTTTTCAGGCAGTTCAAGTATAATGGGAGCCTCTGCAGTTTTATTAAAACTTATAATTTCTAGTCAGTGGAATTTAGCTTTGGGATAGTGAGATTCATATCAGTACAGTACATTTCTTCAGTCAACCCCCACATCTGGGTCAGAAGAAATATTTTTGTCTTTTCTAACTGAAATCAAATGGTGTAAGTTAGGGATCTATATTTATTTTAGGGCTCCCCTCTAAATAGCTGGAAGAGTTTTTTTTTTTTTTTAATCCCTAAAAGTTGCATGCTACTTCTGTCATTCAGAGTTTGCTGGCTGTTAGGTGTACTGCAGCATGTAGGACCCCCTCCCCCTGTTGCGGAACAGGTTATTAAATAATGTTTTGTCCTTCTATCCCCTTCAGAACCCCTTGCAGCAGTGACCAGTATTCACTACCCCTTGCCACTGTTACACATGTTGGCACGACTGCTGTTCTGTTAAATAGCTGAACATCTGTGGCAGAAGATCTCTGCGGTTTTCATTTACCGAGCAGGTGCTACATAGTTTTATCAAGACAAACATTTACATTTTACATTTAAAGTTTAATAATTGCCAGCAGCATTAACATGTTTCTAGAGTGGCTTGTAATATGAGTGTCCTAGGTGAACTGTTTTTCTGTATGGCGGAAGGGCTGTAATGCATTTTCTGAAGTACAGATGCTTGCTTAGCAAGGCAGGGGACTGACTGAGGGATCCATGTTTTTGAGGGGTAAAACCTGGAACTGGCAGAACACGTAGTGTGTGTGTGTCTGTGTGTGTCTGTCTGTCTGTCTTATGGGGCCCCTTTGTACACCTTTATACATAGATTACTGGTGGGTAGCAGAACCACCCAGCTTTGCATTACAGCCTCGTGTTTGTTTTTAATTTGTTAGGCACTTGCTGCAGAAGCAAGCTGGGCATCTTTTGCTCCTCCTTTTATGATGAGTAAACAGGGCTGCTAGGGTTAAGAACATTACTGTTCTTGTGTGTGTGCATGTATGTATGCGTGTGTGTGGATGTGTACATATGTACGTATTAGTGTGTGTGTTTGTGAGAGACGGAGAGAGAGAGCATGAACATACAGGCTACTAGGCTACTGCAAGGCATACCTCTTAAATGTCCAGAATTTTGCAGAATGTCTAGAGTGCCTCAAATTTTTGGTCTGGTCTTCATAGAAAATGTGTTTTTCTGGAAAATTGTTGAGGTTTAACGTTATTAAATAGTGCTGGACATTTGAGTTTCTGACTTCATATCCTTCAGAAAAAGCATGCTAACAAGTCCTGTTATTCTAGTCATTTTCTAAACTTAAAAGAGCGATATTTAAAATCTGTTCCTGATTTTGTGTCATTGCCCTATTTTTGGCCTTGTCCAGAGTTCTTGAGATATGAGGTTGAGAGGTATATTGCAGGGGAAGTGTGATATACAAAGCAATTACTAATGAAATTAAATGTTAATAAATAGTGTAATATTTTGAACCAGGAAAGTGAACTACAGACATTTTACTAAAGGACATGTATGCATGCCACCTGATTAAAGTGTCTTTTCAAAAAGCGTTTTTCCTAATCAGATTTACAACACAGAAGAGAAAAGAAGACTTAATATTACCAAACTTATCCAGTTCCCTTTTCTGATTTGAGTTGCAACTAATGAGTTAATTATATAATTTACCATGGGGTGAAAAGGGCTTACTTCCTCTGACATGACATAATATTTTCAAGTGAACAAATCAGTGGGCATGTTTAACTTGACCTCATTAAGATGTCACACTCATTTCCGAGGTGACATTGTACTGCGCAGGTCACAATACTTAATTCATTTGTGTCTATGAAAGGGTAATGCATCCTTTAACAGCTAATTGTTACCTCCCAGCAGGAGATTCTCCAGTTCTTGACTAAGGTGGCGTCTCTGTGGAGTCTGCATGCCCTCATTGTGCTTGGTGTTCTCAAGGGTTTTCAACTGGTACTCTGATGTCTTTCCATATCGCAAAGACTTGCATGTGGTAGGTGGACTGGTGGCTGTAAGTTGTCCATGGGGTGTGTGTGTGTGTGTGTGTGTGGCTGTGTGTGTGTGTGCGCGCGCGCGTGTGTGGCTGTGTGTGCGTGTGCGCGCATGTCTGTGTGATGTGGAAGAAAGTGCTGCTTCAGTTCCATCTTTGCCTAGCAAGCTCTGCTGATAGCACTGGCTGTTTGAGGGGCTCTCTGTGGGAGTCGGATGCAGTATAATAGCATTAGATGTAACTCCTTTATTCATCTGTGGCATCTTTGACATGTATCTGGGTAATGAGTACAGGCATTGCAGGGAGTAACTTTGGTTAACATATTAACCAGTAAATGAGTTAAAATATACCTCCTGATTTAGGTATGATGTTGACTGTCAACAATGTAGCCATTAAAATTACTGTCAGTGATGTTACTACAGTACTAAACAGTTACAAGCCCAAAATGCTAAGAGTCTGTCCAGAGGCAAATAATTTGGGAATTTTCTTATAGGTTCATAGAAGGTTATTAGGCTAACATCCCTAGAGCCATTACAAACCTAGCCATATTTATCCTGAGTTGCCCCAATTGTCTGTGTTAGGTGAGTGAAGTTTGTGGAGGTAAGGGTCTATGGTAGTTAATACTGATTTTCTCTGTCCAGGAGGAGGGACAATGGCGCCACCCCAGGAATGAGTTCATGGCCATCCATCCATTGCTCTAAGTTGCTTTGGAAGAGAGTCAGGGAGGGGCTCTGTTTCACATGAATTGGAAGCTTCTTCCAGAGAAGTGGTAGTTTCTGGGAGATGTATCTATCTCTCCAGCATGACCTGTTCATGTCCGGCATTATAGGTTCATAGGTAGGAACTAGGCTATTTGCCCTAGGGCCTATACAAGCCTAGCCAGAAAGGTACCCTGGGATTTGCCACCTAAGAAAATTATTTTCCTGTGCCCCTGTCAAGCAGAGCCACAGAAGTGATCCCCGAGGTGAATTTCCTATTTCCCATCCAATCAAGATTTTTCTTGGAGAGCTAATGAGGAGCTCTGTTCTGAGCTAGTTCTGAAAGTAACTTACAACAAAGTTAGATGCACAGATCACTGTTACAGTACTCCTCACAAATGGACTTGTCCATCAAGACACCTATATATCCATTCAGTGTATACCAGCCTCCTACCACACGTCTTTCCTTAGCAGGAGTTGACTCTCTAGTGCAAGAGGGATGTACAGATGCACAGAAACCCAGAGCATTCTTGTCCCCCACTTTGGAGGATGAAGCCCACAGCAAGTGGTCAAGTACCAGAAGGGATTATATGGTGGGAAATGAATAAATAGACCCCTGTGCCAAAGAAATGACAATCAAGGGAGATGGAAAGAGGGTGTATGTATTTAAACAGGGATGTATTCTAACATCTGCCATTATGATAAGTATTATATTCTTCATAAAATCACTGTTGCAGAACTCTTTACAAACAAGACAATTTCCCAAACCTCACACAAGTAAAATGACATGCCGGGACTTTTTGTAGAACAAACTTGGCAAATGTAGTTCTGGCTATAAATAAAGCATCCAGTTTATAGTGTCTGGTAAATGTGTGAACAGAGGGACCAAGTAGCAGTTTCTAGAATGGTTCTAGAGTCTGGTCACTTCAACAATGCTCCAGAGGGGGTAACTGCCATGGTACTGTGTGCTCTTACATTGCCATGACCAGAATATCAGAGATAAAAAGAAAGAAAGCCATCTAGAAACTTCCCATCATATATTTGTGTTCTTAAATCGATAGTGTGACGCACCACCACTGGCCCAGTAATAAAGGAGCCTCAGTCGTCACCAGTGGGGGATGTACACTGGGAGGACGACACATTATACAGTATTTCCAGAAGCAGCCCCCCTGCATCAAGTGCAATTTCCATTAAAAGCACACAGAGACCACAGTCAGTCCGGGGGTGGTTTCTCCCTCTTTCTCCCGATACCCACTGGCACAGCTATAGAGTTGAGATCTCAGCTGAGTAGGTTAAGATCCCTGGAGCGAGTGACCCTTTTGCAGTTTGATTTACAAATGTGTATCATTTTCATCATGGCTGGGTCAGAGACCACCCTGTATGCTAGGCACAGGTCACCCCTCAGCAACCTGTGGGAGACCGAATACAGTGATAGGGCTTTCAGTCTTTCCACATAAGACTTGTTTTGTGTACCTTGTAATTTCTTGGTTAGAAACCTCTGTGTTCTCTCCAGTTGTTGCAGGTGTCTGGTGAGGTATATGCAAAAGGAGCATTGTACTCGATTATTAGTTTGATGAGGCCGAGTATAATGGAATTATAATATCCTTAGATCTAGATGTGATATCTTTACTTATAAGATGTGCCACACAGAAGGATTTCCTTACCACTGTGGATATGTGATGGCCAAAATTCAGACTGCTATCAACCTGAGTACCCTGATCATGTACCACTGGGTCTACACTTGGAGGGGGTGCTGTCTATAATGTAATTAGCAGGGATGCCAGCTTTACCAAAGGAAATAATGCATTTTTGTTTTTGTATTTAGCTTTAATTTGTGGCTTTGGCACCAATCATTTATCTGTGTTAACTCTGTCTGCAGTATATTAACATCGTTGGGGACTCGATTGCTCCCAGTTCACAGTTATCAATGAACTTGGTCAGCCACAGGCTGTCCAAGTTTGCCTGGACATCAGAGAGATAAATTCTGAACAATAAGGGGCCCAGCAGAGAACCCTGTGGTATGCCACTGTTGACTAGTCTTTTTCTAGAGGTGAAGTCACCCACTTTGACAGTATGTGTCCTGTCAGTGAACCAGTTGGCTACCCATCTGGTAATGTAGGGGTTAATTCCCTTTTCCAAGGCCTTGGTGATTTCCTCGAAGAAGTCAGCAATGTTTAATGGGCATGATCTACCTTTAACAACTCCAGACTGGGTTGTGTCCAGAGTTTGGAGATTACCTATGTCCTTATTAGTAAGGTCCATAGTGATTCCATGGGCTTGCAGATTTGACTAGTCAGGAGTATGGGCCTGTAATTCCCAAGGCTGGTTGTTGGTTCCCCTTTGTGCAGGGAGATTACTGTTGCTGTCCTCCATTCTGCTGGAACATAGCCAATTCTCAGGGTGTGGTCAAACAGTGAGTCAAGTGGGTCTCCTAGGTCATGTTTTAAGTTGTTTAAAAGGCAACTTGGGAATGTGATGTTGTCTGGTCCCATTGATGCTGTGTTTTTGGCCTTGAAGAGCAACCAGATGACCTGCTTTCTTCAGATAATAGGCTGAGGAATGGTGGCAGATATGCTTTGGGGGATGACTAGAAGGGACAGGGAGTGAAGTTTGCTCCAAATCTGTCAGCTAGCAGGTTGGCTGTTCCCTCTGGTTGCGTATGGATGGTGCCATCCACAACCAGTTCATCTCATAGCTGGGAATTCCCTTTTAGATTCTGGATGTAGTTAAAGAATGCCTTGTGATTATCCTTAGCTAGGGAAGCTATTCTTACTTCGTAATTAGTTTGGAGGACTTGAAAAGATCTCTAATTTGCACGTTTAAACTAGAGACTGATTTCTTCCTCTGCTGAACCAGTTCCCGCTTGTTCTTGGACATTCGCTTCTTTCTGCTGTTGTATAGCCTATTTATACTAGGGGTCCATCAGGGTGGCTTGTTTTTTTGGCAGTACCTGTTTTTAATCCGGTCAGGTACAGCCGATTCTGTACAACTGCTTAAGTGGTTGTACAGGATATCAGTGTACACCTCTGCAAAGGAGTCCATTTTATCTGTGTTTGAGGGGGCTTTGAAACTTCTTATACCATCACTTAGAAGGAAGTAGTTTGTCTTAATTCTTAAGCATTTTTGAGCTTGATAGGGTATCTAGTCTTATAATTACATCGAACGAGACTGATTTATGATCCGATCTTTCCAAGGACAACACATGGCGGGAGGGGTGCAATGCTGTCCCATGTTAGTGAGTACTGTGTCCACGACATTTGAACCTCTTGTGGATGTTCTGACCAGCTGTTCTAGAGCATTTGCATTTACAAAGTCCAAGAACCTCTGAGCCAGCATGTTTGTGGTCATGTATGTTTCCCAGTCGATGGAAGGATAATTAAAATCACCCATGAGTAAGGTGTCGGGCTGTGTGGCAAGTGTCTCCAGTTAAGTCCAGGTATGCTGTGTGATTTTCCTGTTTCAGGATGGGGAACCAATGACTAGCTATGATATCATAGGCGGCTTTACCTATACTTAATTGAACATGGAGTAGCTCAAGAGAGTCCTGCTGTTTGACCAGTCTCGAGGTGTACTTATCCTTAATGAAGATGGATGCACCTCCTCCTTTGGTTCTTTCATGCTCAGTTTGTGGTCTGAATGTATGGAAGGCATTGTAGCCCTGCATAGGAGGGGTGCTTTCCCTGCCTTTGAACCATGTCTTGGTGACTGCACAGATGTCAGCATCTTCCAAAGTGAGGAGTTCTTCCAGGGGGTGCAGTTTCTTTTTTAGACTCCTAGTATTAAGCAGCAGTACCTTGAGTTTATCTAGAGAGGATTTTGTTACATTGGGAGGTTGATTATTTTGGCATTGCCTAAAAAAGGCACAATAGGGTTGGCCAATGCCTTTGTCAGTATCCAAAATCCTACAGGAAATGGGTACAGACCATCTCTGGCAAAGCAGCATGGCCTGTTGACCATGTCGGAGCGTGGCCTGTTGACCATGTCTTCTCAGGCTGACAGATACTGGATCCCCTTGGACTGACACCAGAAGCTAAGCTAATTGTTAGTCAATCATTTTTTTGTTTGTATCATGTCATCATCCTTGGAGAAGGTAGAATGCTGCTTAAAGCTAGGCTTGTACCTGCCTGTGACACATAATCTGAGAGCTCAGTCATGTCTCTGTTCATATAGTCCAATGAGATGCATCTCACATCTTTCACCCCCACATGAGCTATGACGGAGTTGTACCAGTACTTGTGGTTGAGTGATTTGAGTGCTTTAGTGACTCGACGGATCCTGGCTTCTGACAGGCAGCTAACTGTAACCCACTCCTTATCCAGCCTGGTGAGGGGAACGTCCGTGTGTGTTTCAGTGGAGTCACCTATGACCAGTATATTAAGGTTGTGGTGTTATGCCTTATGGGCTTGTTTGTTGAAACACCTGTGTGTGTTACTATGTGTCGTGGTTGTTTTTTGCATTGTTATGTGTGCAAGTGGTTTCCTTTTGGGAGGCCTCTGATCTTTTGGTAAGTTACTAGTGAGTACCTCCACATATGCTGGGTTCTGTGTCATGTCCTTATTTAGTGTGGGAAGTGTGTGCGTGTGTGTGCTGACAACCTGTTTGGCATTCACTTTGTCCTTATCTGAGAGTCTTGCCTCAGTTTCATAGTGTAACTACATCTCTCACATGTTTGTTTCAAGTGGTTGGCAGTATATATGAGACAGTTGCTACATTGCCTCAGGATGCCCATGTCTATCAGGTTGGTTTGTGAGATCAACGCTGTGAGGTATACTAGAATCTCATCTTGGGCCACCATTTCCTCCCGGCCAAAGGTCCAAATCATTGAGGTGCCACCAGCTGTCCATTGGGCTCCAAGCACAGCTTCTTCTGCATTCAGACCAACTCCTGTCACCACAAAATGGCAGCTGTAATAAAACTTCTCCCTTTCTAGTATCCGCATTGAGAGTATTGTCTTCTGATGTTTGGACTTCACTTCTATTTGCTAGCCTCATTCAGAACACAGGTTCCTGACTACATAGCTGGATGTAATGACACCATTATGAAATGCCAGCCTTAGATTACCTTCATCAAAAATGCATATCCTGCTTCTGTGGTTACAGGTTTGTTGCCTGATAATGTATTCTGTAAGCTGCCTGTTTAAATTTCCTTTTTCTTGGATGTGAAACTCTAGTTATGTAAATTTCTTTTTTCTTGGATGTGCAATTTTAGTTATTTTGTCTTGGAAATGTGAGCTGAAGTTACATAAACAAATCAGTAATGTCTAAACATTACAGTATCGTGGTCTAGTAATTAATTGTGAAGTTTACTAGCAATGGACTATTTGTTTGTTTGTGTCTTTCGGCTTTTCCCGGTTAGGGGTCACCACAGCGGAACTCCAGTCCGCTAATGATTGGCAGTAGAGTTTTTTACGTGCTGGCTTGCCGGGCCTAATGCACAACCTTCAACGAAGGAATGCCTGTTCACGCATGTCGCCACACAGAAGACGCTCTAACTGAGAATCGAACGGGCAGCGTCTAACTGTGAGGCAACAATGCTAGCGCAGCACCACCACCGCAGTACAGCAATGGACTATATTGTCTGTAATTTATTTGGTAATAACCGGTTATCTTTTAACTGCTTGTCATTTTCACTCCAGATGTGCTGCTTAGTCAGAAATCTTATACACTTTGTGGGTTTTCCTTGTTAAAGAAGAACACTGTTATTCTGGTGGGAACACTCAGCTTTCTGTATTTCAAACACATAAATAAAATGTATTGTTTTGGCAGCTTGAGATGTAAACTGATGGCGTTTCTACTGCATTTAGTACAGGTGCTTGGGAAAAGACCAGTTTAATGCTTCATCTGATGGCTGGTATATTAGTACGTATGTTGTACTGGTCTACGGTTATTCCTCCACACCTAATATGAAACTAGTACCGGCAACATTTTGTATTTATGGTCAGCAGTGTGTGTGTGTGTGTGTGTGTGTGTGTGTGTGTGTGTGTGTGTGTGTGTGTGTGTGTGTGTGTGTGTGTGTGTGTGTGTGTGTAATAAATAAATATATATACATATAGATCCCTATCATATGATAGAAACCTCATTTGACTGAGACCATAAGACTGAAATTTCAAAAGACTGAAAAGTCACTTGACTGAAACCCATAAGACTGAAACTCATAATACTGAATTTCAACATACTAAATTGTAAACTGGACCATATAAAACCAGTCTAGGTGGGGGGCTATGTCCCCCACACCCCCCAATGTGGGGGGCTGTGCCCCCCCCCACACACACCACCTAACTATATATACTAACTCCAGGATTGCACTACAGCAGGGAAAAGGGCATTTACCTTTCACTTACCTTACAGTCGTCTACATACTGCCACTACTATGCCCTTTTCCCCACTGTAGTGCGATCCTGGAGTTAGTATATATATATATATAGTTAGGCGGTGTGTGGGGGCACAGCCCCCCACATTGGGGAGTGTGGGGGGCATACCCCCCCTACCTTGTCTGGTTTTATATGGTCCGGTTTAAAATTTAGTATGTTGAAATTAAGTATTATGGGTTTCAGTCAAGTGACTTTTCAGTCTTTTGAAATTTTTTGAAATGTCAGTCTTATGGTCTCAGTCAAATGAGGTTTCTATCATATGATAGGGATCCATATATATCCCTATCAGTTGATCAAGTTTCAGAAACTCAAAATTGATATGATCAACCCAGTACTCATGCAGCATTTCTTTTTGTTTATATTGTACATTTTCATTCATTGGTCTCCCCTCCCCACTGTTGTTCAGTGGTCTGTTGTGGCAGCTTCATTTGTGTGGTAGTTAAACATTTTTTATTTGCAGTTTTACAGCTTTTAATATGCTATTTATACATTATTATTCCTCTGTTTCATATTTCCCTCATTTCTTCCCTTACATTCTTTTTCATGCACTTTGACATTAAACTTGATGTTCTACATCAGTACGTATTTATGAAAAAATGTTTCCCTTACTTTGGAGGCTAGCCCCTATGCCCCCCCCCCCCCGACTGCATTACTCATTATTGCCCTGGGAATTGATTCAGTCCCTTCAACACTATGTAATGTTTTGATGTTGAGTTTCCTGGGTGTATTTTTTAAGGTAAAGATCTGTTTCCTTTATTATATCATTCCTGCTCTGTCCACAGTTAACTGCCTTTCATTGTCCATTCATTCCACTTATTTATTGCTTCTGTCTTCTGTGGTGTCTTTCATTTCAGTCCTTCTGTAGTCCTGTCTTTACTTCTTTGACTCTGCTGTCCATGATAAATGCTTCTATCCAGGTTGCTGAGTCACTGATTTGTCCAACATTTTACTTCTGATCAGCTCAAGCCATCTAATTCACAATCCTTCCTTTTCTTAGCCCCCCCCCCCCCATGTTTGTCTCTGCTTCTGCTTCTTTCTCTGGTTTGTGCCTAAATCTCCCCTGGGAGAGGCTTCTTATTCTTCTATCCCTTTGATACAAGTCTTCCACTTATATCCTCACCACTGTCTTACCTCTTTTTTTTCTTATCTGTTTGTAGTTATCCTTATGATTTATTTATTTTTCTGCTTAACTCATTTAGTGGTATGCAGCCCCTCTGCCCTTCCTGGTCTGGGAGTTTCAGCACTGGTCACTGAATGTCCTCTCAGTGTCTCTAGATCTCCTGTCCTGTGACTAAGGTTTCTGTCCCAGTGGCATGACACCTGAAAACTGTACACCTCACTATGAGCCACTGTTCATGAGTGATCCCTGCTCTCTACTCAGGACTCTACCATGAGACTGTGCACCCCAGATATGTGCCCTCATAATGAGCCTGTGCACCCCAGACATGTGCCTTCATAATGCAGCTGTGCACTCCAGATATGTGCCCTCATAATGAGGCTGTGCTCCCCAGCCATATACCCTCATAATAAGGCTGTGCACCCCAGATATTTATTTATTTACATTTGTTTACAGGCAAAGTTCAACAAGGGCAGAGCTGATTTTCAGCGAAGGCTCGGGGAGAAACACTCCAGAATTGTATCTTTAGAATGTAAAAGGAAACTGGAGCATCCAGAGGAAACCTATGCGAATGCAGGGAGGACATGTAGACTCTGCACAGAAGGCACCCCGACTGAGAATTGAACCAGAGAACCAATTGCTATGAGGTGACAACGCTAACCGCTGCGCCACTGCGCCGCTCATATGTGCCCTCATAATGAGACTGTGCACCCATGCTGCCCTTCATAATGATATGTGCCCTCATAATGAGGCTGTGCTCCCCACCATATACCCTCATAATAAGGCTGTGCACCCCAGCCATATGCCCTCATAATGAGACTGTGCACCTCAGAAATGTGCCCTCATAATGAGGCTGTGCACCCCAGATATGTGCCCTCATAAGGTGGCTATGCACCCCGATATATACCCTCATAATGTGGCTATGCACCCCAGATATGTGCCCTCATAATGAGGCTATGTACCCCAGATATGTGCCCTCATAATGAGACTGTGCACCCCAAATATGTGCCCTCATAATGAGACTGTGCACCCCAGATATGTGCCCTCATAACGTGGCTGTGCACCCCAGATGTGCCCTCATAATGTGGCTGTGCACCCCAGATATTGTGCCCTTATAATGTGGCTGTGCACCCCAGATATGTGCCCTCATAATGTGGCTGTGCACCCCAGATATGTGCCCTCATAATGTGGCTATGCACCCCAGATATCTGCCCTCATAATGAGGCTATGCACCACAGATATGTGCCCTCATAATGTGGCTGTGCACCCCAGATATGTGCCCTCGTAATGAGGCTGTGCACCCCAGATATGTGCCCTCATTGCCTCCCTGTGAAGATAGTTGTATAGGCAGTGCTTTCTAACCCCCAATGCTAGCTCCAGCAGATGTCTGAGCTGCTAATCAATCTTGAATCACTTGCTAATAGCCAGGGCTTTATCAGTCTTTGCCAGTCCAGATGGCAGGCTGAACTGCTTTGCCTTCTATACATGTATTAAAAGTATATGATTGGATGCATGTTAAACAGTATGAAGTAAGTATTGTAATAAGTAAGTAACATTAACAGTTTCAGGAAAGACTTTTTCTTAAAAATGCATATTGGCATTCTTTTTTCAGTGAATGTAAGCCGTCAATAAATTAAAAGAATAAAAGAAGGAAACTGCTTTTGCCAGGAAAAGAAAACAGGAAACAGTCTTTGTCACAAACCCTATATAAATTATTTTCTGCTCTACACCCCAAGCTTGCTGCATATTGCGGGAGTGGGTAAAAGGAAAACTGCCAACGTGGAGGTGCTTGTTGAGGTTTTGATCAGCTATGACTTGCAAACTTAGGCATTCGTCTTTGTTGGGCATTGTACCTCACTGTCTTTTTCTGCTTGCTGTGTGCTGGGTTAATCATAAGTAACACTGGCTGATGATACCATGATGGTGTCACAGAAGATCTCAGTGCTGTCACTGTTCTTAACGCATTGCAGAAATGTACAGCTGCTGTAGGTAACACTACATAAGGGAGGCTGTCAATCCTGCTACACCCCCCCCCCCCCCACAGTTGCTGGATAAATGAAGAATGAATGAATGAATTAATTAATTATTGAAAAAAATATTTAGGTAGAGAAATTTAACTTGCAAGGTACTGAAGTGTGCAGCAGCACTTACTAAGGAGCATGTAAGTGGTGCTTCTACCCAAACCCCCTGTGTACCCACCCAGCCCCCTGTGTACCTAGAAACATTTTAGTTACATTTTGTGTAACTGACCCCCTTGCACTGCAATGGGGGTGGCACTTACTGCATGCGGGGGGGGGGGGGCACAGATCCAGGGAAGATGCATTGAGAGGGGATGCAGAGAAGTCAGACATCCTTTTGTGTGTTTGGTGCTGCTCGATAGCCTCTTTGTTCTTATTTATTTGTGCTGTTCTTTTCCACTGTTTGATGCCAACCCTAGCTGAAGGGTATTGACACGTCTTATTCTAATGTTTTTTACCAGCTCAGCTTAGTGGTTTCTCACTGTCTCAGCAGTGACTGCTAATTGTCTGAACACATGATGACCTTCTTCTTTCACTTCTTTTCATTGCAACCACAATTCCAGTTATTTTTTATGAAGCCTCTACACTTTAGAAGAGACTTAATAAGTCAGCAAACAGTGATAGCTGTAGTGTCAGCAGAAAGGAGTTGCACAAAATTATACTATGTGATTTAATCCTAAACAGTCATCTCCTTTGTCATGTGAAAGTCCGTGAGCTCATTAGGACTGTACCATCCATCTGCTGACTGTACTGTCTTATGTATTCTTGCTGACCTATCTGCTGAGAACATACTAGATATGAGCAGAGATCATTTGACACCCCTGTTCGTGACCTGTAAGTACATTCCTGTCTTTGCGGTGAATCTAGTAATAGGCCAAAATGGATCTGTATGGCTTAGCAGAATGTGCTGTCAAGAGCAAACCCAACTAAGTTGAGTGCTACAAGACAGCAGTGCAACAACATTTAGCACTATATATAATTTATTTCTTGGGGGGGAAGCGTCTACATATTTTCTCAAGAATGAGCAATGTACACCTGGCAGGAGTTAGATAAAAAAAATTACTATAGAATATTATAGAACAGCACATCATATCATGTTATATTTCCCAGGAATGCAGACTTTTTGCATTGTTCATTGCTAATCTATTTGATGGGGAGGGCTGCAAAATGTTATTTGTATTACTACTTAAAGGTAATAACAAATACAATGATTGCTGTTGTACATGGTGACATGTATTCTAACAGCTGTCCAAATCTTCCGCTTGTATTAATATTAGGAGACACGGATACTACTTCAGAGATTTGTTTGAACTTCAGAGCAGAAACAAAGGGTAGTTCCTATTAATTCTTGAATGCAAACAAAGGATTTTGAACTGATGCGTAAGAAAAGATGGGGGAGAGGTTAAGAGATGGGTAAAAACCATTACAAAAGACGCGGTGATGAGAAGTTTGAGGTTCAGAAGGAAAAAAAGTACTGTTGTGTACACTTACCATAAATGTAGATGTTCGACTGTATTCACTGTTGCAGTCATTACATTTGGGTTATCTGCTTGCAGGTAGCCCTCAGTCGGCCTGATTAACAAAGTCTTGGGTCCTGCGTCGGTTGCTGTCCATTCTTCCATGACGACAGGTCGTCAGGGGTATAAAACATGCAGCTGATGCCATTACATTAGTTTTTCTTTCCCCAGATGTCAGGTGCCCCCTAATGGGAAGCAATTAAATATAAAAGTACAATGATATACCTTCAACAAAAAAGCAAATACACCAAAAAGCTTTTAAGCATAGTAAAGGAAAGTAGAGGTATAACCAAAGGAAGTTAGGGGGCTGGAGGGAGGGTAACCAGGACTGCAACAGTGAATACACTTTAACATCTACATTTATGGTAAGTGTACACAACTGTACTATGTTCTTCATGTTTCGCTGTTGCAGTCATTACATTTGGGTAGATTCCCAAAGCTATGGTTGGGAGGAGGAATTTAAATAGCATTAGGACCAGCTGTAAGGCCCTGCAAGACTGCAGTGGCAAAGCCAGCTGTGGATTTAGAGAAAATTGGCAAATGATAATGCTTGGTGAAAGTATGTACAGAAATCCAGGTAGCAGCTTCTAGGATGTCCCTGGTAGGGACACCTCTGAGAAAGGCTGTAGAGGCAGATGCAGCCCTGGTGGAGTGAGGTCTGATCCCCTGGGGGATAGTTTTTCCATGGTGCTTATAGCTGAAATGAATGCAATGGCCAATCCATTTAGAAATGGTTTGCTTTGAAATAGCCTTCCCCTCTGCCCCTGCAGCAAATGCCACCAGCAATTGTTCAGATTTCCTTTGAGGTTTAGACCTGTCCAAGTAGAATCTAAGTTGTCTGTGCATATCTAAGGAATGCAGTATCCGTTCCCTTTGTTCTGTGGATTGGAAAAGAAGATTGGCAAATGAATGGACTGATTTAAGAGCCACACTGGATACCACCTTGGGCATGAAGGATGGATTGGTTCTGAGGGACACCCTGTCCGCATGAAAGATGATGAAAGGCTCTACTGCCATAAGGGCCTGTAATTCAGATACCCTTCTAGCTAAAGTGATTGCTAAAAGGAAAGCTGTTTTCCAAGAAAGAAATTTTAAGTCCTCAGTAGCAGCTGGCTTGAACGGAAGTAGAGGGAGTTTCTCCAAAACAAAGTTAAGGTCCCAGGCAGGGGTTGGAGCTCTCCTGGATGGTCTCAAATTTTTGGCCCCTCTGAGGAACTGCTTGAGCAATGGAAGAGAGAAGAGGGGAGGTTCTGTGTTATAATGAGCTGAAATGGCTGAGACGTGGATTTTAATGGAGGAAAAAGACAGGCCCTTGTGAAGCATCTCAGTTAAGTATTGTAAAGAAATGTTAGCTGTTCCTCTATTTGGAGGGTAGAATGTAGAAATCTACCCTCCCAATAGATGATGCTGTTAACCACTTTAATTATACCTTTCTCACTATTCTTGATCATCATGATAAAATCTAAGACTGCACAATGGCTTACAAGTAACACTAAACAACTTATCCTTACTAGGAACAAAGCCTGGACTAAATGGCGAACCACTAAAGACTCTTTTGATCACCTTAACTTCAAACAAAAAAGAAACATGACTAAACTAGCTATCATACAAGATAAAAGAACTTTTACACCCAGTTACAGCGATCCTCCCAACACCAACCACAAAAATTCTGGAGATCTATTAACACACTACTATCCCCCGGCAAAGTTGAAACTCCCAATCCTCTAGGCTCTAGCCCTGACTCTCCCTTACAAACAGCAAATGCATTCAATAACTTCTTTACTTCTACAATACTTAAACTAGCCAACCAACAAAGCCCTGTCCCCACCACCATTTCAACTTAAACCCATACCCACCTCCTATATTCTAAACCTACTTCAAAAACTTAAACCTTCAACCCCCTCAGCCGACAAAATACCAGCTGAATATCTCCAGCTGATCTCTATACTAATCAACAGAACCATAAAAGAAAGTACAATACCTTCACTCTGGAAAATCTCACATCATCCCTCTCTTCAAAGGGGGTGATTCATTTATTCTAATATCTCTATTGCAAAATAATGGAGAAATGCATCCACAAACAGTTACTTAATCACCTCCTAAACAATAATCTCTATTATCATTTATTGACTCCATTAATAAAACGAAATAATAACCTACTTTCATCAGCATTCTTTGAAAATCTCTTTCTCTTGACAGCGTTGCCTTAAACTGGTTTACCTCCTATCTTCAAAAAAACAAGCAGTGTTATGGAACACCAATCTTTCTCAGGGATCCATCTTAGGTCCTCTTTTATTTTCCATCTTTATTAACACATCTTGTCACCCCTCTAACTACTTGTATTCATGATGATACCACCATCATTTGCTCTGCCACCAAAACTTTCACCACCATAGAGCAATGGTTCTCCAATCACTGTCTCCTCTTAAACCCTAAGAAAACTAAACTTCTCCTCTTCTTACCCACACACCAATCCCCCTCTATTAACTTCTCTCTTACTTCTAACAATGGCTCCCTTATCTCTCCTGACCAAACAACCAAACTTCTAGGCATAACTATTGACAACCTACTTAAATTTGACTTTCATATTAACTCAATCATAAAAGCAACAAATAGAAAATTAGGTTCTCTCTACAGAATCAAATCTTTCTTAACTCCAACCCATCTTATCTCCACACTACTATGCTTCCCCTATATATACTAACCTTTCTAAATACAACATCAATAAGCTTTCAGCAGCCTACAATAACATTGCCAGATTTGCCACTGCCTCCCTATATAAAACACATCACTGCCGGAACCTCCGCTACCTAGGATGGCTAGAGCTACCCCACCTAATTCAATACTATCAAAGCCCTTCACCACCCTGAAAATACACCTATGTTCTCCACCCTTATAAAACCCTACAACAACCTAAAAATCTAATAAAATACTGATTCAAACTTCTACTCAGTTGGTAAGATTTGGAATCAACTTCCTCCAGACCTAATAGCCCAAACTTCCATCACACTGTTTAAAACTAAACTAAAACACTTTCTAACCAACCACTGGCTATGCTCATGCAACAACCTGATCTTTATATAACTCCTCACATCTCCTCCATCCTTTACACTTTCTCCCAGCTCCACTTTTCAGTGTTTCTAGAAATGCTGTCTCATATCTATCAACTATACTCTTCTCTACATTCTATTGCTAACTTTTAAACCTCTTAATTTCTGCTGTTTCATACTAGTACTTAAGTATCAGCTTTATCTCCTATTACCTTTCTGTACTTCCTCATATTGTGGTTGTATTTTTGTGCTTGAAATGCCTTATGCATTGTGTATATGCTTTTTGTGCTTGAAATGACTTATGTATTGTGTTTATACTTTGTTTTACCATGTATCTCCTCGGGCCTCCACTGAAAATGGACATGTATCCAGTTGGACTAGCCCGGTTAACAAATGTAAAATAAAATAAATAAAAATAAATAAAATCTGAGGTAAATTGGGTGCTGCTGTGCTCATTCCTTGAGATTGGTTCCAGGCACAGAATCTTTTCCATTTTTCAGCATAAGATTTTCTAGTACTAGGCCTCCTTACCTCTAAAATGATATCCATCACAGGTTTGCTGAGGGATGGTAAAGGAGAGATTAGGTAATTAGCCAGGCTGCAAGGTTCAGTGTTAGAAGCTGAGGGTGCAGAATCTGGTTATCCTGCTGGGACACCAGGGAAGGCGTCTAAGGCAGGTGCCATGCAGATAACCGTGACACACTGCACAGGAGGGGGTACCAGTGTTGGCATGGCCAGTCTGGAGCAATCAAAATCATCCTTGGTTTGTCCTGTTTGATTTTTAGTAGTACTTTTGAGTGCAGAGGCAGAGGGGGGAAGGCATAGACTGATAGGTTTTTCCAGCTGAAGGACTTTCCTGGCTTGTTTGTGGGGAGTCCTTGTGCAAAATTTGCCCAATTACTAGTTCTGGGGAGAGGCAAATAGGTCTATATCTGGGCTCCCCAATTTGCTTGTCAACATGTTGAAAATCCTTGGTTCCAGTTTCCACTTGTGTAGGTCCATGAGTTTTCTGCTTAGTCCGTCTGCCAGTGTATTTAATTTTCCTGGCAGGAATTGAGCTTGTAGGTGCACTTGGTAGCTCAAGGCTGTGTTCCACAATGCCATGGCTAGTCTGCAGAAGGGGTAAGAATGTGTTCCCTCCTGCTTGTTTATGTACCACATAACAGTGGTGTTGTCCGTCTTTACCATTAGTTGTCCTTGAAGAATGTGGTCCTTGAAGGCTGTCCGAGTATTCTGTACAGCTAACATTTCTTTTTGATTGAGATGCAGGTGCATTTGACTTGGGTTCCATTTGCCCTGAATGCACTTCCCTGCCAGGTGAGCCCCCCATACATAGTCTGATGCATCTGTTGTTAAGGTTTGGGTGGCAGGGGGTGGTGTGAAAGGTAGTCTCTTGTTTTGGTGGCAGGCCCCTGCCCACCAAAGGAACTCTAGGCGTAGGCAAGGTATGATAGGAATCATTGCTTCTTGATCCTGGGAATGTTGACACCATAGGCTTTTTAGATACCATTGTAGTTTCCTCATATGCAGTTTTGCATATGGAATTGGAAGAATGCAGGAGGCCATGAACCCCAAGGCTTGCATTATTTGTCTTTCAGATACCAGGACTTTTTACCCCAGACAGGTTAGAACCCTTTGCACAGAGGCCAGATGATTCAAAAGTATGTCCTGGCTTTCTGCCTGAATTAGACAATCGTCCAGGTATGGGTATATTTGAATATTTCTTTGCCTGCAAAATGCAGTAACTGGAGCTAGGCACTTTGTGAATACCCTGGGCACAGTAGATAAGCCAAAGGGCAGTGCAGAGAACTGATAGTGTGTGTAGCCTGCTTTGAAGCGAAGGTATCTTCTGCAAGGTTCCCTGATTGGGATGTGCAGGTATGCTTCTTTTAAATATAGTGTTGCCAACCAGGCATTTTTGCCTAGCATAGGAAGCAACTGGTGATGAGTCAGCATCTTGAATTTTGGAATCTCCAAAAAGGTGTTTAGAGTAGACAGGTCCAGGATAGGACGCCATGAATTGTCTTTTCTGAGTACCAGGAAAAGTCTTGAGTAGAAACCTTGTCTCTTTTCCTCTTCTGGTACCAATTGAATAGCCCCCATGCTTAAGAGAGAAAGCACTTGTTTTTGGGCCTCTGCCCACTGATTTGGGGGTAGGTCCGGCCACCCTTTTGGTGTTGGCAATGTGTGGAAGTGAAATCTGTATCCCTGGGACACTATATTTAAAACCCATTTGTCCTGGGTAATGACTTCCCAGTGCTTTGCATGAAGAGCAATCTTCCCCCCCAAAGGGACAGTCAGTTGATAAGTGCTTGGAAATTTTAAAAGGAAGTCATTGAGACAGTTTACCATAGGGGGGAGTCTTATTACTCCCAGATTTGGAAGTGGAGGCCCCCCACTGCTTAGTCCTGTGTGTCCCCTGGGACCGAAACGTGGGGTTCTTCTGTGTCTGGGTTTGGCTTGAGAAGACCTGGAAGGGTCTGGAAAGGACCAATTTTTAGAGGCCAGTGCCTACTAAATCTAGGAGGCTGAACTTGTTAGAAATCTTTAACAGTTTGCATAGATTTAGCTTTATCTTTCATCTTTTTAAGAACTTCCTCAGCCTTGTTGCCAAACAGGCAGTCCTGATTTAAGGAAGCATCCAACAATTTAGCTTTAACATGATCAGGCAAAGACTGCTCCTTAAGCCAAGCATGCCTTCTGAGCACAGACCCAGTAACAGCAGCCCTGCAAGAGGCCTCTAATGAATCAAAACCACATTGCAAAGTATGTTTTCCAACCTGTTCAGCAGAATGCATTAAATCCTGTAATTCTTTATTTTCCACACAATCGGGAATCAACATCATTTTCTGTTTAAGCAACCCAATAACATGTTGCTGATACTTTAGCATATGAAACTGACAGTTTAAAGCCCTAATGGCCAAGGTTGCAGAAGTGTAAACCTTCTTACCCCATCTATCCAGCACCCTGGAGTCCCTATCAGAAGGGGTAGGATTTTTAGCAGTGGAAGCATTAATGCCCTTGGGCCCCTGAGAAATAGTCTCTGAATCCACAATAGGATTTTTGAAAAGGAACTTGTGGGACTCTGGGACCCTGTAGTATCTGTCAGGTTTTCTGGGAGCAGGAGGCAGGGAATCAGGGGCCAAACTAGATTCTGAAAATGCATCATCAACAATGTCTAGTACAGGTGGTATAGCTAAAGGCCTATGCTGAGGCAGGATTAAGAAATCCCTGAGCCTCTTTTGAATCAGAAAAATCCTGGTTTTCCCAGTGGAAATGTTCCCTTAGAGTATGTAAGGTTTCAACAAAAGAAAAATCCTCTGGAGGGGAAGCAGAGGGAATAGAGTCCTCCGCATCAGAATCCTTATAAGTAGGTAAGGGCAAATCCAGATCATCATAAGAATCAGGAAAAAACAGAATCCTGATCAGAAGATTCATAAACAACTTCAGTCTTGGGTCTCTTAGAAGGAGGGGGGGGATTGCCTACCCCTGATTAGAGTTATTAGATCTTCAGCCATTCTTATCATTTGTTTTTTAGGCATAGAGGCCTAAGCATGTGGCCTGGGCATCGTTTTTTTAGGCATGGTTCTAGATTTAGGCCTAAGTGAAGAAGGAGGCGTCGGTTTAATATGCAAGTCCATAGGCCTGAATACAGAAGCTGGTGCCTGCACAGCGACTCCGGACCCATCCAAGGTAGAGACGTCCGCGAGTTCCATAGTTGAAGCATCTCACAGCATACCGGATTCCGAATGGGTCTCAGTAGAGGCCTGTGAATCAGAAGTAGCGGGTATCAGGGGCTGCAAAAGCACTTCACTGAGTACTGGTGACTGGCTTAGGAGAAGCATCTGCAGTTTTGGACCTCGGCGGCATGTCTCTGTCTTTCTTTGTGTTTTTTCAGAATCCCAGTAGTCGGATGGCTAATCAATGACATTACTGGATAATTAAACTGAGAACTGAAATATTTAGAGGCAAAACTATACCGACGACGGATAGTGTTCTGATTAAATAAAGCACAAAACTGACAGCAAGGTACGTCGTGGTCAGGGCCTAGGCAAGGAATACAGTACGAATGAAAATCTTTGAGGTATTTGCTTTCCACAAGTAATGCAATTATTAACTTTTACTGACATCGGTAAGGAGCAAGAAAAAGTTTCCCCAATGGGGTACTTAGCTTTAGTTGAAGATTTCGGTTCTTAAACTTGAAAACGAAAATTTCAGGAGTCGGCCGACCGGCACTTGCGAACTGCTTCTGCTTCAGGCACCGCACAGCAAGAAAGACTGGGGTAATGGCATTGGCTGCATGTTTTATACCCCTGACAACCTGACGTCATGGAAGAAGGGACAACAACCGACACAGGACCCAAGACTTTGTTAATCAGGCCGACTGAGGGCTACCTGCAAGCAGATAACCCATGAGAGCAACAGTGAAACACGAAGAACATCTCGAGTGATCCTTTGAGAAGAGGGAAAATGGTAGATAAACTGGTTTTGTTGGCTAACGAGCTTTATGTTTAGCTGCTTTGGACACTCTGTTCTTTTTCAGCACTACACAAGATTATGCCATAATAATGCACAGCATCATTGGAGTAGCTGTGTGAGATAACTGGTCCGTATCAACTTTAAACTGATATGTGTAAAGGGCAAGACTGCAAAAGTGACTAGATGATGAAGAGATGAGATGAGGACTGGCAAAGTAATAGAATATCTGCAAAAGGGATGAGCTTTATAGTGGTTACGTAAGTGTTAGATGTAATTAAACTGTGAAGTTGAAGAGGTGAAATCTGCAGTCCAACTGCTGCATGCTGTGTCAGTATACATGGTGTAGTCTCAGCATGAGCTGATATTGGACACTGGTGTCTGCTGTGTGCTAAACAGGATTTCAGTTCACCCTTGAAGATCCCAGGTAAGATTGCATCACAGAGAGCATGAGGAAGGCATTTTTACACTGACACAGTGGTGATAAATGCCCTAACATCTGAGTGACCATAGCTGTACCTAAAAGGAGGAAAGGGAAGACTAAAGCATCTTCCCTCTGAAGAGAACTGTGATCAGAATTGTTGATGCTGTAAACAAGACATCACTGGGAAAACGTATACGCAGTAGAATGGATGAAGGTGAAGGTGCCAGGCAAAACCCTCAGGAACTGGAAAGCACTGCACCTTGCAAACTTGCTCTGTAGGCATATCATACTAATTGCAATATTCAGACTCTACTTTCCACAAAATGCTGGTGGAGGAGCTTTGATGATATAGGATCTGCACAAATGAGCTGGGGGAATAGAAGTTCACTTACATTTGCCTTCAACTGGGTTAGAAGTGAAGAACATGTTCTGTGCAAGAAGTCCACTTTTATCTGAAACTTCTCAGTTGTCATCTTGAAACGCATTTGCTTGTTTGTTAGTAAGCAAATTCAGCTGGTGGCGCACCTTAGACAAGTGACAGATGGTCAGATATACGATCATGAAATGCTATGCAAATGGCTGTAGTACAGACTTGCAGTTTGAAAAGAAACGACTACAGTTAAAAATGCTACTATGTCTGACTGAAACACAACATCTCTAAACACAGTTTGCTTAAACATAAATGCATGAAATCCTTTAAGTATGTAAACTCAGAAAACACTTGCACTTAAGTAGTACTGGATTTTGTACTGGATTTTGCACAAATGAACATGTAACAACTTGAGCAATCATTTTTGCAGGGGAACATGTCCCACCTACACCCGAAGTCCTCCACACCCCCTTAGTTGTATATTTTCATTCTGAGGTCACTTCAGTCTGAACAAACAGCAATTATTTTAACATGCAAAATAAATAAGTAAAAGTAACCACTGACCACTCTTTCAGTATTTTATGAGCTCAGTTGATCTCAGAGTGTACATAATACACACTCCAATAGGCAACAAGCACACAATTGGAGGATAAATAAGAGCACGGGCAAATGTGCTTTAGCCAAAAAAAGTGAAGCTACAGATGGGTCCAGCTTTAGTATGAGTGCCCCCAGAAGAGTTAGTGGCTTGAGGGCCTCTCAGCAGAAGTACTAGAACTAGGGGCCCCAGCAGAAGTAATAGAAAGAACTAGTGGCCCTAGCAGAAGTAATGGAAGCATCACATCCATAGCAAGGATAAAAAAATCTACAACCCTCTCACCATACCAACAAATATACAAAATAAAATATTCAGGGCTCTTACCAGCATTAATAAAGCATGAGCGAGGTACTGGGATTAATGTAGGTAAGTAACACAGAGGATTCGTTACATCAGGGGCCCAGAAGGAGTAACAACAAAAAACTAGAACAGGCATACCTCTCAACCGTACCGAATTTCTCAGTAAATACCGGTTTTGAGGGCAAAATATTGGGGTGCCATGAATTCCTGCATGGCCCCTTTAATTTCCAAATTTCCTGTTTTTTTTTTTTTTTAATTTTTACTATTGACGTCATCAAGTGCAGGGCGTGTGCAATGACGTCAGTGTCTGCAGGATGGTCTGTGTTCAGGCAGTCCCAAGCACATCACATTTCTTCACTACTACTCCTTTTCTTGCCTTCACCTTTTTTTCTTCTTGCTCTTTATCCCCCTGTATTTATTGTAATTTCACTTTTAGTCATCAATTGCTCATTTTCGCCTATTCTTGTAAATGTTACGGTTTTCGTTTTAATGTCTGGTCGTTTGTGTTTCTGGGCTGAGCCTGAAATGTGTCTATCCCAGTTATTTAACTGAGTAACGCAGTCAAGATACAACTCATTCATAATAAAGAAACCTAACAAATGTACTTGTGTAATCCCAGTTTGTGGTAAAAATACCTCATTTAAACATACACCCTCATAAACCATTACCAATAAATTAGGGATGCAATTTAAATACCAGCATGAAACTGCACAACACCATTTCACTCCTGGAAAAGGAACTCTGAATCTTTTCACTCAACTATCGACCGTGCACTCTTTAGCTCACATATTGAGCCCTCCCCAACGTCTCTGCAAAAGATGCTTCTCTTAGTTTCACCTGTACAATGTGGGCAAAGAGTGAATATACACGAGTTTTAACTTCAAAGAGAGAAAGCCTAAAAATGCAATTTACGTTTCATGTAAGCCCAGAAATAAGCTTAAAGTTGTTTATAAAACTCGTCTTTTTAACTCTGCGAGAGTTTTGACTGACCACATTCAGTTTTGGCTTTTTTACCAGTTTTCTCCTGGTACCATGGTCCAGTGAAAAATAATATTAACAACTACAGTACTTGATCAGAGTACCTTTAACTTGTGTTTCATTTTAGTATCTCTTCAGATATCGTATAAAGTGGACCAAAGTTTAACAATCTTATTTAAATACATATACTGACGGGACTGTGAACATGCCTTTCTAGTGATTGTTGATGCTCACTAGGCCTGTCGCTATGCTAGTGACAAAAGGAAATTTCAGGGTTTTATGGGAGTAGAAGTGTGTGTATCATTGTGTGCAAAGGTGTAGAACATTGTGTGTTTTGGAGGTAAGGGGCAGGAAAAAAAAAAAAACTGTTGTGTGCGTAGTGATCCATACCTTGTTTCATTTTTATACTGAATGCTGTGAGCTGTCAAAGAAACACCTGGGATACTCAACTAGGATTGGGTCGTAGTACTACACCATCTCTGACAGTGTTGTATTAAGTCCAGTGCAGTACTGAGGATTGCTTTGATTGAGTAAATTTTTGTACCATACCTTACGAAATCACCTACACATGTAGAATTGCACACATATCGGAAACAAAACATTGCCCATAAGATGTAGGATGGCTGTTTGTTTCTGCAGAAGTTCAGTTTTGGAAAAAGTAAATGGTAACTTGTGGTCATTAACTGCGATTTACTACGTGTACGGTGTAGAAGTTGCAGCTGTATGTAGTCATTATAGCAGGCATAAAGCAGCATGCCTCCAGAGTTGCCAGTGACGTATGCAAAGCTTTGCTGGGGTATTGAGCACTGAATGCATCCCATTATTCATCAATGGACGAAACAAGTTAATTAAGTAGCTGCATGGACTGTTGCTCAGTGCAAAATTTTTAAGTGACGGCATTGGGAGCCACTGTATACATGTTATCTTTGAGTTTTAAGAGCATTTGAGATTGTTAAAACTGAAACTTGTAGATTTTATTCTTTTGTGTTTTTTATGTTTTATTTGTTTATTTATGGGGTGGGAGTGAAAAGGGTTTCTGAACTTCTATCCACTCTGTGCAATGGGGAATACATTCAGAATGCTTTGGCATGAAGTGTTTGGCAAGGAAACGATATGGGTGTTTTTACACGTGTGAGTGAGACAGTGAGGGAGACTGAGCGAGCTCTTAGCCTCTTAACAGAATCAGGGACAAACCTAGGAATAATCAGGGACACTTTAAAATAGTAGTAGAGTTAAACTGAGGCATTGACAGAATAAGACCAAATGTGAATTGATGAACATTTGTTCTCTAGTATAGAAGTAAATAACTCTACTTAAGCATAATGCACCACCTTCAGAGGAGTTGCAGTCAACTGGCACAGAGTGTCCGGGGTAGTGTGAGACAGAAAAATACCGAAGGAGCTGAAAAGCAAGGTGTACAAGATGGTGGTGCAATTACTACTACTGTATGGTACAGAAACCTGCGCAGAAAAGGTAGAGCAGTTGAGGAAGCTAGAGGTGATGGAGATGAAGTGGCTGAGATGGGTGGTAGGATGCATTCTGTGAGAGAGACTACGAAGTGAGGACATAAGCGCAGAAGCTAAAGTAGCTCCACTTGCAGAAAAGGTCAAATAGAACAGATTATGGTGGTTTTGGCACACATGCAGGGAAGCAGCAGACAATCTGGTGATGAAGGTTAGGGACAGACAGGAAGAGAGCAAGAGTAAATAAGGGTGTTCAGCAAAGAGGTGGATGGATTGTGTGAGAGAGGAGCTATGACAGTCTGGCATGAGTGTCAATGAAGGTAGTAGAGTGGCACTGAACAGGAAAAGATGGCGACAAGTGACATGAGAGAGACCTCAGTAATGCTTGCCAGAGGCAAACAATTCAGAGCAGACTTAATAAAACCAGGATGCAATCTTCACATTTTTGTTCTATTTTGTCCTTGTTATCTACTTGACAGAGTGTTGCGCAAACCTTTGTTTTATTTATTACATTCCAATGTCAAACGACAATCCGCCTCAGAATGTCTGGATTCACACTGTATGGTCACTACTTATTGAAACCTTGTTGTTATTATACACCTTTATCCTTTGATCTGTTACTGTCACAAAGGATTTGTACACAAGATCATTATGGCTTGTTAGTACAACATGTCAGTAAAACTGTCTCAACAGTCACATACAGTATAACAAGGAGAAGGTGGCTACATGCGAAATGTCAAGGAATGTCAAAGGTCACAACAGCAGTACTGGGGAGACATGAGTATAACTAATGCAGGTCAGTACCTGATAGTGTTCCAACAAATTAAAAAAAAATTCAAAATAAGCTAATCCTGTTTGGTTTGGGGGGGGGGGCTGTTGGCTACCAGGAGCCAACACCGACCTCAGCTTGTGTTGATGTGTAAAACTGATTATGGGTACAAACGTAAGTAATGTAATCTGAGTACATTGCAAAACCAAGTAAAATAAAGGAACACTATGGTGTTTAATATATATTTTTCCAGTAATTTTTGGGGGGTTCTTTTAATTCTCCAACAGCTGACCATCAGTTGTTACAGTGTCTGTCCTCATTCAGTGGGCCTGCTGAACCTGACTTCCTCCCGTACTGTCTCAGACCATGTTCAGGGCCCGTGGCTTGGCAAATAGTAAGCTTTGTGGAATATTGTCCAGCCTCCTCATACAGCTCAGTCGTAGTCCTGCCTGCCATGTTGAAAACATACTCCATGCTTCTGCATTGGCAGAGATTTAAAACGGGGAGTGGATGCAGTAAGTTGGGGATATTCTAAAGGAATTTGTAGAAGTTAGCCATTGCGTAGGACAAGAAACATAAAGAAGGAAGTCAAAAATGGGGGGTGAGTGAAGGATTTCAGATGGACCAAGGATAACCCAAGGATATAGTCATTGGTCGAAGAGGAGTGAGGGCATTTTTGAGTACTACTGGGTACTTGAAAGCTAGGAAAGAAGACACTCGAAAAAGACAAGACACAGGAAAGATTTCAAGGAGGAAAGGTTTCAAGGAATTTCGAGACTCGACACAAATTTCAGAAATTTCGAGGAATTTCGAAAAATTTCAAGGCGCTCGAGGAAATGGATTTCAGGCAGGCAGGAAAGGGCTCGACCCAATTTCGAAAATTTCAAAGGAAAGACTCAAAGACTCAGACAACCCAGCGAAAAATTTCGAGAGAACGCGAAAGAATAAAAGGCAGTCTGTATAGTCATTACGCTTTGCTGGGTCTGTATGTAGTCATTATAGCAGGCATAAGCAGCATGCTCCAGAGTTGCCAGTGACGGGTGCAAAGCTTTGGTCTGTGGCGTAGTCATTATAGCAGGCATAAGGCAGCATGCCAGAGTTGCCGGTGATGTGTGCAAAGCTTTGTCTCTGTATGTAGTCATTATAGCAGGCATAAGGCAGCATGCTCCAGAGTTGCCCCGGTATGCAAAGCTTTGCTGGGGTCTGTATGTAGTCATTATAGCAGGCATAAGGCAGCATGCCTCCAGAGTTGCCAGTGACGTATGCAAAGCTTTGCTGGGGTCTGTATGTAGTCATTATAGCAGGCATAAAGCAGCAGGCCTCCAGAGTTGCCGGTGACGTGTGCAAAGCTTTGCTGGGGTCTGTATGTAGTCATTATAGCAGGCATAAGGCAGCATGCCTCCAGAGTTGCCAGTGACATATGCAAAGCTTTGCTGGGGTCTGTATGTAGTCATTATAGCAGGCATAAGGCAGCATGCCTCCAGAGTTGCCGGTGACGTATGCAAAGCTTTGCTGGGGTCTGTATGTAGTCATTATAGCAGGCATAAGGCAGCATGCCTCCAGAGTTGCCGGTGACGTATGCAAAGCTTTGCTGGGGTCTGTATGTAGTCATTATAGCAGGCATAAGGCAGCATGCCTCCAGAGTTGCCAGTGACGTGTGCAAAGCTTTGCTGGGGTCTGTATGTAGTCATTATAGCAGGCATAAGGCAGCATGCCTCCAGAGTTGCCGGTGACGTATGCAAGGCTTTGCTGGGGTATTGAGCACTGAATGCACCCCAATATTCATCAATGGACGAAGCAAGTTAATTAACTAGCTGCATGGACTGTTGCTCAGTGCAAAATGTTTAAGTGACGGCATTGGGAGCCACTGTATACATGTTATCTTTGAGTTTTAAGAGCATTTGAGATTGTTAAAACTGAAACTTGTAGATTTTATTCTTTTGTGTTTGTTATGTTTTATTTGTTTATTTATGGGGTGGGAGTGAAAAGGGTTTCTGAACTTCTATCCACTCTGTGCCATGGGGAATACATTCAGCATGCTTTGGCATGAAGTGTTTGGCAAGGAAACGATATGGGTGTTTTTACACGCGTGTGAGTGAGACAGTGAGGGAGACTGAGCGAGCTCTTAGCCTCTTAACAGAATCAGGGACAAACCTAGGAATAATCAGGGACACTTTAAAATAGTAGTACAGTTAAACTGAGGCATTGACAGAATAAGACCAAATGTGAATTGATGAACATTTTTTCTTTAGTATAGAAGTAAATAACTCTACTTAAGCATAATGCACCACCTTCAGAGGAGTTGCAATCAACTGGCACAGAGTGTCAGGGGTAGTGTGAGACAGAAGAATACTGCAGGAGCTGAAAAGCAAGGTGTACAAGATGGTGGTGCAATTAGTACTACTGTATGGTACAGAAACCTGGGCAGAAAAGGCAGAGCAGTTGAGGAAGCTAGAGGTGATGGAGATGAAGTGGCTGAGATGGGTGGTAGGATGCATTCTGTGAGAGAGACTACGAAGTGAGGACATAAGCGCAGAAGCTAAAGTAGCTCCACTTGCAGAAAAGGTCAAATAGAACAGATTATGGTGGTTTTGGCACACATACAGGGAAGCAGCAGACAATCTGGTGAAGAAGGTTAGGGACAGACAGGAAGAGAGCAAGAGTAAATAAGGGTGTTCAGCAAAGAGGTGGATGGATTGTGTGAGAGAGGAGCTATGACAGTCGGGCATGAGTGTCAATGAAGGTAGTAGAGTGGCACTGAACAGGAAAAGATGGCGACAAGTGACATGAGAGAGACCTCACTAATGCTTGCCAGAGGCAAACAATTCAGAGCAGACTTAATAAAACCAGGATGCAATCTTCACATTTTTGTTCTATTTTGCCCTTGTTATATACTTGACAGAGTGTTGCGCAAACCTTTGTTTTATTTATTACATTCCAATGTCAAACGACAATCAGTCTCAGAATGTCTGGATTCACACTGCATGGTCACTGCTTATTGAAACCTTGTTGTTATTATACACCTTTATCCTTTGATCTGTTACTGTCACAAAGCATTTGTACACAAGATCATTATGGCTTGTTAGTACAACATGTCAGTAAAACTGGCTCAACAGTCACATGCAGTATAACAAGGAGAAGGTGGCTACATGGAAAATGTCAAAGGTCACAGCAGCAGTATTGGGGAGACATGAGTATAACTAATGCAGGTCAGTACCTGATAGTGTTCCAACAAATTAAAAAAAAATTCAAAATAAGCTAATCCTCTTTGGTTTGGGGGGTGGGCCTGTTGGCTTCCAGGAGCCAACACCAACCTCAGGTTGTGCTGATGTGTAAAACTGATTATGGGTACAAACGTAAGTACTGTAATCTGAGTACATTGCAAAACCAAGTAAAATAAAGGAACACTATGGTGTTTAATATATATTTTTCCAGTAATTTTTGGGGGGTTCTTTTAATTCTCCAACAGCTGACCATCAGTTGTTACAGTGCCTGTCCTCATTCAGTGGGCCTGCTGAACCTGACTTCCTCCCGTACTGTCTCAGACCATGTTCAGGGCCCGTGGCTTGGCAAATAGTAAGCTTTGTGGAATATTGTCCAGCCTCCTCATACAGCTCAGTCGTAGTCCTGCCTGCCATGTTGAAAATATACTCCATGCTTCTGCATTGGCAGAGATTTAAAATGGGGAGTGGATGCAGTAAGTTGGGGATATTCTAAAGGAATTTGTAGAAGTTAGCCATTGCGTAGGACAAGAAACATAAAGAAGGAAGTCAAAAATGGGGGGTGAGTGAAGGATTTCGGATGGACCAAGGATAACCCAAGGATATAGTCATTGGTTGAAGAGGAGTGAGGGCATTTTTGAGTACTACTGGGTACTTGAAAGCTGGGAAAGAAGATAGACTTGATGGGTACCCAGTGGATTTCTATGATGTGGTTGGGCAGGAGTGGAGGAGAATTGTCATAATTAGTACATCTGGCAAATGTATCTGTTCTATCTAAAGGGAAAATAAACCTGGAAGATCCTACATCTTGCATGCAGCTGTAAAAATATTCAGCTTGGTGCTGGAGGCAAGGCTGGGGGGGGGGGGTGTTATCTTGGTTAGTGGAAGGGATGTAAGTGGCAAAAAGACAGCCCATTGAAGAAAGCCGTCTACAGATCTTTGGAAGTTAGTGTTGCACTTTATGGAGTGGGCAGAGAGCTTAGTAAAGAGGACTGTTTGTTATAAAAAATGATTTCATTCTGTTTTTATATTTAAGGCAGTGAAACAAATACATTTGGGGAAGGGTTTTAGAAAAGGGGGTGAGAACATTGTATGACGACTGATATATACTGGGAAGATATTAAGGAATGTGAAACTGGGGGCTTGAGGTTGGGTGCCTGTTGCCACTGTTATTTCTGACTGTAATAGAAGTGCTGGCAAGGAGTGTAAAACAAGATGTGGCAGCCGTGGAAGTGGACAGGAACAGACGCAGCTTTAATCTGTTTTAGAATAATTGTGTCACAGATGTGGGAGAACAATTTTCAAGTTATTTGCTGATATTTCAGTGTTTTTGGAGCATTAACATAGTGATGTTATTGCAGCCAATCTGTAATGGTCTGTATGTTAAAAATGGTCTGAGAAGCATGAGGACTAACCAGGGTACTGATAGGGTGAGTTATCTTGAGCTAAAAATGTGCATGATTTGTGAGATGATATCAGAATAAATTGAGCTATGGAAAGAAAAAGGTGAAGGGAGTGGAAGACCTAAGAAAGTACTAAAGCACTGGGCAGTAGAAATGTTTACAAAAGAGTGCGGTGAAGGACAAGCTGAAGGGGAAAGAAAGAGGGAGGGAACTACAGGAGAAAGAAAGAGGGAGGGGACTACAGGAGAAAGAAAGAGGGAGGGGACTACAGGAGAAAGAAAGAGGGAGGGGACTACAGGAGAAAGAAAGAGGGAGGGGACTACAGGAGAAAGAAAGAGGGAGGGAACTACAGGAGAAAGAAAGAGGGAGGGAACTACAGGAGAAAGAAAGAGAAAGAGGGAGGGAACTACAGGAGAAAGAAAGAGGGAGGGAACTACAGGGGAAAGAAAGAGGGAGGGAACTACAGAAAGAAAGAGGGAGGGAACTACAGGAGAAAGAAAGAGGGAGGGAACTACAGGGGAAAGAAAGAGGGAGGGAACTACAGGGGAAAGAAAGAGGGAGGGAACTACAGGAGAAAGAAAGAGGGAGGGAACTACAGGAGAAAGAAAGAGGGAGAGAACTACAGGAGAAAGAAAGGGGGAGGGGACTACGGAAAGAAAGAGGGAGGGGACTACAGGAGAAAGAAAGAGGGAGGGGACTACAGGAGAAAGAAAGAGGGAGGGAACTACAGGAGAAAGAAAGAGGGAGAGAACTACAGGAGAAAGAAAGAGGGAGGGAACTACAGGAGAAAGAAAGAGGGAGGGGACTACAGAAAGAAATGAGGGGAAGACTGTAAAAGAATTGGTAAGGTGAAGGAAGGAGATGGTGGGGTGATTTACGGGGACATGGAGGAAATGAGTGCAGACAAAGCCTTGCCACTTGCAATCCAAAAAAAATGCCAGCCAGCTATTCATTTCTCACAGAAGTTATTTAGGAAAAACAAAAAAGCAATAATAGATTCCATGGGGTCTCATAAGTAGGTAGGATGGCGGAGTGTCATTCATTATCGGAATTAATCAGAGAAATTGCTCCACCAACTAAAAACAGACACTTTGTATATAATTTTAAGCATTTGTGATTGAGGAAGTGCCACTGAAATGACTGGGCTTCATTCTTCCATAGTGGATGCTGTCACCTTTTGTGCCACGTTACCACCTTTAGTGGCGCTCCTATCTGTGACTCAGACAAGGGCAGAAATCCAGGTGAATATTGGTGAGCTTTTTTAAACTTTAAGAGCAGCAGAATGTGACATATCAAGTTGAACACCCTCGAAAGTTTCAAGCAGTCAGCCACTGTAATTTATATCGGAGACTGGAGATTGAAATTAAAATTACTGTGCCGGCTTCATTCCTTCATAGCAAGCCATGATGGGGGTCAGAGTACTAAATTCAAGAATTGCATCAGTGATTGGGCATGAACTGATTTAGCACTTGGCTAAGGGATTAGAAAGGAGCTTGTTTTTTTGCTTATAATGAAAGAAACATGACCCTGTGCCATGTTATTAAAGAGGGACCACAGAAATCCTTTCCATGTTTAGGTACTGTTCCATCTCTAAGCAGTGTGTTTGTCAGCCATGCCATGGATCTGCAAATATCAGAGGCAAAGACATCCAGCAATTACCTGGGGAGAGCAGCAACAGTTATCCTGTGGGGCTGCCCTAATTAGAAGGTGTCATTTAAGCATTGCTCCTCAATACAGAGGAAAGGCCAGCCATTTGAAATAACCAAGATGCATTAATTTGAAACACTTGGGCTAGAGGCATGGGCATGACCCTGTAATGTGGTTATTAAATATTGCTGCTATAAAGATGCTGTGACCATAGGTTAGGAGACTACTCTCTGCCTGAGGTCAGACAGTAAGGAGATAAACCACTCCCTGCCCCAGGTCAGGCAGTAGGGCGATAAACCACTCCCTGCCCCAGGTCAGGCAGTAGGGCGATAAACCACTCCCTGCCCCGGGTCAGGCAGTAGGGCGATAAACCACTCCCTGCCCCAGGTTAGGCAATAGGGCGATAAACCACTCCCTGCCTCAGGTCAGGCAGTAAGGTGATAAACCAGCCCCTGCCCCAGGTCAGACATTAGGGTACTAAACCACTATTTAAAAAAGCCCTAGTGCTTAGCTTGCTGCTTGCATTAACACTTTTATCTCCTAAATGATCCATGTGCACAGACATTTGTAATCCTGTACAAGTTAACTCACATTGCACACAAATTAGCAGCTGGGTAAAAGTCAGTTGCCTAACAGCTGGCAACAGTAAGGTCTTCCAGAAGGCCCACAGTTGAAACTTCCTTTAACTTTTGTCTTTAAAACTTTGGGGATGGACTTTACGTGGTTTATCTAGCCAGAAAATGTATATGGCTGCCTAAATAATCAGATGTTTGTAAAAGAACAGGACATTCTGTGGCATTAGATAAGTGCATATGTTTTACTAGAAGGGACAGAATTACATAACCTAATGGCATTTGAAAAATGGCCAGATTATTAGAACCTGACAATACTCAAATTTATTTGTGCCTGTTCAATTACTTATGCATTAAAGGTTTTGTAAAGGTTTAAGACTGCTAGTAATTGCCCACATCTGATAATGTTTTGCCATGCACTTATTACTTTTGACAGTTTATAAAATATTGTTAGCTTTGTCTGGATACTGAGATTTCATATTGTTTGCTGTGCCTGAAGTAAATATTTGTATAATATTGCATGTTATATCTTTGCAGTGTTTTCAGAACCCTTGTGACTCTGCACAGGACTAAGTAGAAACACAATTCATTGTTATTTGCCAGCTGTTTTTTTTTTTTTTTACTGAGTGGGTTCACAAAAAGGATAATCTATAATTTGAGCCAGTGCATGGAAGAGGGGACCACTGGAGCAGAAACATGCAACTTTGAGTTCATTACCTCTGGATGTCATCCACTGAAAAGAGGTCTCTTCATACAGTGCAGAGGTGTTAACTGTGGCCTCAATCTGTTGCATTTATCAGTGCAAAAAATGCATCCTTGCCAATGGTAAATTCAGTGCATATAAAAATATGCACAAGAAGAGGGCAAATGCACTGACAACTATGTACTAAAAGGAAATTTTATTTCAAAGTACTTTAAAATACACAAGTGCTGTTTCCATGCCTGCTGTACATTAAGTTGTACTTTTGCACATGCAGACCCATGAGACTAGGCAACACTGCTCTGTCTCATGCAGTTAACCTTGATGTCGGAGATAGTTCACCTACCAGTCAGCCCACTTACCTAGTTAACAGAAGTAATAAGTAAAGTGAAATACTATGTCTGGTGCATGCCCCGTGTATTATTGTACCCATTCCTCGTGGTAGGGGTATGTTAAAGAAGAATGCACCTTTCCTTGTTTATACTTGTAATACAGAATTGGAAAGGTGACATTGCTGACAATGGTGACTTGTGCTACTTTTTCTTACAAATCAGCTTGAATAACAACCTGGGGTAGGTATCAGCTGACCACTGACTTAACTAAAGTTCATGTAATTAACTACTGTCTTATGTGGTAGCAGATTTACAACGTTTTTCTGTCCAGTGAATGTGTTTTAGAGAAGTGACATTCTCAACAGCCACTGTTTTGTTTAAAATATTTTTAAACTTTTGTTTCACCCCAGCACTGCAAAGTGAAGGCCGTGTCTTGTATTCATAAACCCCTCCACTGATATGCTAATGGCTTGTTCCTTCAAGCCAGAGACCTCTGCTTCTGTTACTATTTCTCACAAGTTTGATTTTTTTTTTGGTAGTTTTAATATCTGTAAAAGAAGCAAGCTGCAGCTTTTGATATGAAGATACTTTAATTGCCCTTTCATGGGGATAAGGTGGTTATTTCATGCTGGTGGGAAATTTCTTCTTGAGATAAAAGTAAGATTTCATTTGACCCAGGCAACCTCATTAACCATATTCTTTAATGAGCGCAAAACGTCACAAAACACGCAGTTTTATGATAAGAAACTGAGAGGTAAGAAAGTGAAACTTCTCAACTACTCCTACCTTTTTTGTAAATCTGTATCTGTTTACTCAGTAAAAAGAAAGGCAGTACATTAAATGAACCTTGTTTTGGGTCACACTGGTATAGCAAAATAAGCTAAAGGTTACTGTGGGAACATTGCGGCTGTCTCGAGGTAGATTTCCCAAAATGTTATTCACCCAATCCTGTTTGTGAAATCCTGAGGACTGTCAGAAGTACTCCCATAGAAAATGTACCTTCCCTTTGGGTGCTACAGCCTTGGAGTTACTTATGTTTGTCAGCCTGCAGTGGATGGTAACAGGAGTCTGGGGATTTCTCCCCTCCTTGCTTTGAGAGCTTCTGTTCTTCAAGACGATTCAACTTGCTGGATCTTTTGAAACATTTTCAATCAGCTGTAGGGCATTTGGTTAATAATTCCACATTCCAGTAGCAAATCAGCTGTCAATACTTCTGCATTTAAGATTTATTGATTCATTAAATTGTTCAGTCATTTGTTGGCAGGGTAACCATCCCTGAGGACCCTTTTCAGCTGTAACTTGAGCCACAGGCTGAAGTACAGTACACGGTCTGGCAAACCCTGACCACAGTATTGTAACGGTATGAGTCATTTACACCTGTCCGTTAAGCAGAACTTTTTCTTCTTCTTATTAGCCAGGAAAGTGTTGCTAGGTGAAGCCATCTTTTAATACAGTCCTTGTAGAGAGCAATCCCCATACAACAGAAGAAACACACAGATTATTCAAATGTCCATAAAGAATGCAGAAATTGCACATTATGAATATTGTGAGTAAAGTAATGAAAACATAATCTATATACAGTAGAAATAATAAAGCTTATGGGACAGAGAAATGCGGAGACATCTAAACCCCCTGCGCAGCAGTAACATCGCAGCCACTCAGTCTGGTGTTGGGTGGAGGCTAACTGCAATGCCAATAATAATGGGGTATTGATGTGCATGGTGGTACAAAGGTTATGTGACAGACCCACATTTGTCAAAATATCCACGACCTGGGTTTTAATCTCACTTCTGCATGGATGCATTCTAAGTTGTGGAATGGATTAATGGCAGTGCACATGTATGCTGATGAAGTCAAGACACATGATCAGCGATTCAGACACATTTGGTGGTTGGGGGGTGGGATAATGATTAAGGTGTTTACCTCACAGAGAAGAAGTGCAAGGTTTAATTTTCTGTAAAGGAAATCGGCTAACGTCATCCACTAAAGCAGCCAGCTTAGTATTTACTTAAGAACGTCATTGAAGACTGAATTATAAATAAGTAACCCTGCAGTTACATGTACTGTGAGTGTGTATTTGCCATATAATACTATATATACTTAAATACCTTAACTAAGTAGAATAGCAAGTGCTTATTAGAAACGGTCACCCCTGGCAAATGTTGTCTTGTATGCTGATCTTGATTTTAGAAACATTTTTGTCAGAGCAGGAGGCCATTTCTGATGCAAGTTTGCTCATGTTTTTCTATGTAAACTTCTTCCAAATGTGAAATTATGTCCCCTTTTCCTGGAATTGTTTGTAAGTCAGCTTGTGTGCTGACATATAAAACAAGGAAATGCAACAAAACTTGCTTTGATGCTGACTTTAGGTTTATATGCTGGCACTGGAATTCCACTCTGTGCTCTCGAAATCGTAACATTCACAAACGTGGTGTTTCTGGTATAAGTACTTCTGTGTGTCTGTATATATAAAATAAATGGATTTAGGTGGTAAATTAGACCATTGTCATATTATTGTTAAACGTCCTTATGTCCTTAATAGCTCACAACTTTCATAACATAATCAACTTTTTTCAGTTTACTTGTAGACAAGCAGTGATAAAAAATTTTGAGAGAGGCAAGTGGTGGCACAGTTCCAAATAATCTTAACAAGAGTGGACTATCTCCAATTTTACTGTGAAGCTTTGAGATAGTCATACATACAGATAATGAAAGAAACCTTGATTCTGCCTGTGGATAAGGGACACCTGCCCCATGTTCTGGATAAACTGCATGCTTTATATAACTAATAGGTTATTTCTACCATCAATTACCTCTTGTAAAGACAGCCTTATGCATGCCACATACAGGTTTGAATTCTGTCATTATGTAACCTTGCAGACTTTTCAAGAATGCTGGTGTAGTCACTTTATTAGCTATTAACCATTTAAAAAAAAAAACATACAAGCTAATAAATGTTGTACATCACCTACCCTCCTAATAACACCAACAATAATAACTATTATATAACTACAGTAAACTCAGTTAACCGGCACCCATGGGGACTGGTACATGCTGGATAACTGTAAGTTACTGGTTGCCTGAGAGTTACTATTAAAAATAGGACTGACTAGTACTGTACCCTAAACTGTTTGGTTTGACTTGTTCTCAGGTTGGGGAGAAAGGAAATTTATTCCTGTCTTCCTTTTCAAAACTCTAAAAACGTAAGGTATTTTTCTGGGGGGGGGGGGGGCAGAAAGTGCAACACATTAAAATTATACTGTATGTCTTCGATTTTTTTTTTTTTTCCTGGTTGCTTTTGAGTTCTTGTTGCTTGAGTTCTGGTTAACTGAGAGTTTCCTGTATTATGTAACAAACAACGTCTTGTTCATCTAAAATAAAACATTATTCTAAAAAAAAAAAAATTAACCATAGGATATGATTGTTTTTATTTAAAAATCCTTATTAGTACCTTTAAATACAAATAATCATATACTATGGTTAAATTATCTTGTTTAGGGGGATTTTTTTAGAATATTCCATATGATAGTCAAAATATGAAAAGACATGAAAAGGAATATTTGACGGTTGCCTGTTTCAGTTAGTTAGAACTGTGCTTGTTTATTTATTTATTTGTTCCAATTGCATACAAGTACACTGCTAGTTCTATGTGAGTGAAATACTCGTGTCTTTTTAAAAATGTAAGTGGAATCTGTGTGTATGTGGAGGGGGGTTTACTTGAATGGTTTAATCCATAACTGTTTGTTTGGCTTTGTAGTGTTTTTTTTTATTCTGATGAAGTTGTGATTGGATGACGAAAGTGCTTAATAGTGAGTTTTAATATTTAAAATAAAAGTGTAAAAGTGGACTTGTGTTCTGGACAGTCTGTCGCCCTTTTATGTTTTTGGAGCTTTAGTTTGTGTTTGTTCCTGAATTTGGAGTTTATTTTGTTCACATCATTGACAAAGATTAGAGGATTGCTGAAAATGAGATTGCACGACTGTGGCGGCATCTGTTTTCCTGGCATAATAAAATAAAATCTGAGTAGAGAGCAGTGGCGGCTGGTGACTTCAAATCAAAGGGGGGCTGCAGGAGACAGCTGAATGTGTGGGGTCAATGGGAAGGGGTGCAGCCAACTAGAAAAGGGTGAAGCTATGCTCAATACCACAAACTTTAATTAAATACACTGCCCTGGGTGCCAAACCGTCATTATGAGAGTCCAATCAAGACAAAATGAAGTGTAGAAGAAAAAAAATATTTCAATGCATTGGCTGCATGACAGCTTACTTAACATCTAGATGGAAACAAAAAGGTTGTGAGGCGTGAAAAAATAAATTACTTTTTAAATACTGAAACACTGATTTATTCACATAAAATGAGTAGCGCTTTTCTACAGAAAAATCTATAACTTACTGCTTAAACACTCAAAAATTCATTTACTAAACTAATTAAAATTTAGGAATAAAATATTCAAAAACACCCATAAGGTATTAAATAGACTAGCTGTGCTATCAACACATCTGCATATTTGAAAACACTACAAATCTAGAATGGCCACAATAAAGCAATATACAATATGATTAAAAATTAATACTTGAAGAGTATTGCTATAAAATACTGAAAATTAATAGTTATACATAGTAATATATGATAATAATATAGTAATATATTAATATAGTAATATATGAGGCAGCTAGTCTATTTAATACCTTATGGGTGCTTGTTCTGATGAAGACAAAATACATTACTGGAATGCCAGTCAAAATCAAGTATAAAAAAACAAGCAGCATTCAGCTCAAACCACTTCTCCTTGCACTGCAGTTCTAATTATAATTTATATTCAGCTTTATTAAAGTATCAAGTAATATGCTGAAAGTAGCAATCACTGTGATATCCCCACTTGTAAAAATGTTTCTTATCCAAGGAAGACCTGCTGCCTAACAACTATCTACTTGTTTCATGGGGAAAACATGATCAAAGTGAAACATGAAAAGCAAACAAGAAACAAGCTCAAGATAAACTGCTTAAAGGATTACTGCACAGGTTATGGATCACACATGACAGATTGGCATTCTGTTTAGTTTACAGGTAAAGCCTGCAAAGATAACTGCAAGTCTCCAACAAATGTAATGAGCTTCTTAAAATACTGTAATCATGTCCTTTATTACAAATACCGTCATATGCATTTCAATACCCAAGGCTTATACGTTATCTAGTTATGTAAGTATTCTCTGCATGGCAACAACAGAAAGGCTTTCAATGTTGGCAGTTCTTTAACAGTATGCTTATTAAAGCTTACTTGCATCTTAAGATCTCAGACAAGCTTACCTGATGGTCATTAAAGCATTGCTACTTAAACACAGAGCAACAGGCACTTTCTGAGTAATAATAAGCATAAATCAACAGTATAAAAATATGGCAGAAACCAGAACATTCTGCAAAATCAAGGACAGATGAAACGCCACTGTAGTACTTGTGTCTACCTTGGACAGGGGGATACTCTGCACATTTACACTGCATAACTGCTCCTTGCCTTGCTTGGATACATCCAGAGTCACTACATGGGGGAGTGGGGTGCAACAAGCATGTCACAATTTGAAATATCTCTGGCTGACTGTGATGGCCCTGACACATTTGTCATACCTCTCAACCTCAGAGCAAGACATCTGGACAAAGCCATACATAGAAGTGGAACAAAGGCCCAAAATAAGGACAAGTTTTAAATGTTGCTCTTATAAACTTAAAAAGATAATAGAATAGTAGATCTTGCATTAGTATGAATTTTCTGAAGGGTATGAAATCTGAAACTCAAATATCTGTCATTATTTTCTAACTTCAGTCTTTAATGATTTGCCACTAATTTGCCAAAAAAAACCCCACAATTTTATGAAAAATTGTTCAAAGGTTATAGATTCTATTTTAAAGAAACATGTAGGCAGCGAGGCATCTATTTGTAAGCACTCTTGGAATTTATTGCATAGAATTAATCAGTTTTTAATTCTAGCTTTAATTTCCTCACTGTAGATGTGAAGGATCTGTATACATCCATACCGCGTGAGTTGGGGATAGAATGGGTAAGCAACACCCTTAGAAATAAAGGCGCTTCACATAATGAAATATCTCTTGTGGAAGAGCTGTTGGACATAGTGTTATCCTATAATTTTATTTATTTTAAAGGTAAATATTATCTGCAAACCCGATGTGTTGTTATGGGATCCCCATGGTGTGCTACTTTTGCAAATTTGGTTATGTCTTATTGGGAGCACAATTTTATATATAATAATGAGGAGATTATGGGTAAAATAATCTTTTCTACAAGATACCTGGATGATATATTCACTGTTATTAAGGGGAAAGAAGAGGTAGCTGTTGAATTGGTTCACTACTTTAATAACTCTACAGAAGTTTTAAGATTTACACATACATTCAACGAGAAACAAATTGCAATTGTGGATGTGAATTTAAGCAAGAATTTAGGTAAAGAAAGATTTGAGGCTAAAATATCCAGAAAGGCATCCTATTCTAATTCCTTTCTGCACTATACAAGTGCCAACCCCTACCAACAGAAAAAAATCAGTAGTAAAAGGACAATTGATGTGTGCAGCATGTATGATTACTACAGAATATGGATTTGACAAGGAATGTCAACATCTAAACAATATGTTTTTAAGGAGAGCCTGCCCTTTATTGCTGTTAGAGGAATTGATTGACGAAGTGCGATATAAAAGACTGAGTGGTAAATACAAGCCAATTTTTTATGGCAGAGGAGATACATCCCCTCATAATAACAGCAATTTAGTTATTATTGAATAGAATATTCCGGAGACTGTACACGACACCAGTAGCAATTGTGGCTATTATTTTGGGTTTGTAATGACATACAGCCTGGTATTTCCTCTCTTAAAAGAAGTAATTTTGAAAAATTGGAATATTTTCTTGGAAGATGGAGATCTGATGGCGAGGGTAGGCCAAATTCCAAAATTTCTATTAAAGCGAGGAACTAACTTTAGATCACTGTTGGAGGGGAACTTTAGGAAGTTTGGTGAGTTTAAAGGAATGAACCAATGTGGTACATGTCCCTATTGTAAATATATTCAGGAGGGCAGTAGTATAGTGATTAATGGGATAAAAAAATACTGTAAAAATAAATGCAATTGTTGCTCAAGAATGGTGGTATATGCGGCTACCTGCCAAGTATGCAATGCATTGTATATTAGAAAAATGGAATGTAGGCTTAAGGATAGAATATATGAACACACCTATAGTATAAATAAACTTAAAATTGATAGTGCTCTAGCTAAGCATATAAGTACGTTCCCCCAACACACTTTTAAGTTTTTCATTATAGATCAGATACAATATAATCCAAGGGGTGGGCCATTGTCATTATACCTTGAAAGGGTAAAACTAGAATGGCAGGTACATTTTAATGCTTATAACCCACCAGGTTTGAATGATATGTGCTCTATTATGTGTTTATTAAAATTAAGGAACTTGTTAAGATCATGAGAAAATAGAAGTATTAAAAATATAGGTGGATGAATTGATGATGAAATATTAAAATGATTTAATCATGTTTTGTTAGATATGTTTTTAACATTTGGATATTTTGATTCTAAGAAAATCTGATATTAGATATTTGGGGATACTGTATACCTTTTTTTGCGACAGAAGAAAATGTTTTTACTGGTTGTTATATTTATATATTTAGATTTTGAATAATTTCAGTGTTACATATAGATAGGAAATGTGTATTTATGTATATAGTTTTAAGACTAGGAATTTATAATGCATACTCATTATTTTATTTATTTTTCATGTTATATGATAAATGCATGTAACCTGGTTACCATATTCAAATAAAGTAGCTTAGTGTTCTTATGGAAGGAAATAATTGGAATGACCATGTGACTTGTGTATTTTATTTATATATATATATATATATATATATATATATATATATATATATATATATATAAAGAAGTGACATAAATCATTTAAAATTATCGGATGAAGTTCATTATACATTGGACAGGTGCTTTATTATTTTCTGTGTTTATAATAAAGTCTTGTGTGTTCATGGTATCCTCATAGTACATTTATTTTACTGTTGCTGCCGCTGTTTTAATTAAAGTCTTTTAGCTGCCATATTACGCTTTTTTGGTTTTGCAGTTTGTTGCTTTTTGTTTGAGTTTTTAGTTACTGGTACAGTGATTGTCCCTAATATGATGATCTGTAGCTATTGTATGCCTGCACCAGTTTGTAATAAATGTATGTCTGTACTCTGATAAAGGAATATACTTGTGGCAGCAAAATGAATTAACAGAAGGCAATCCAGCAGTGTCTGTAAGAAATGGTTAGGTCTAGTAAAACTTCTAGGTGGTCATCACAAGAGTCTCATTCACATACATATCATGGTTGTCCAGGATGCAACCTAAAAATTTTCTAGAGCTGACTTCTCGAGTCAGAGGTGAGACAAGTGAAATAGTTGTAAAGAATAATTTTGTTTGAGTTCATAAGTAAGTGCTGTTGGTTCAGTCAGAAGATGCTGCCGTTTCATCTAAATAGGATTTGGGTTTGACAAGATAGATTTTGCTTTACATAAATTGAGATGCAGATCCAAGTAAGAAAGTCAAGGTTATAAGTTAAAAGAATTATCCTGTATTCTTTCAGCTGAGTCAGTTGTATGATTTGCTAATACTGTACTTGACACATCAGCATAAGGTATTACTTTGCAGTTGACATAGTGACTGAGCTTCTGATTTACAAACACTAAGCAGAATAAACCACAGCACAGAACTTCGAGGAACTCTAATATCCTCAGCCATGAAAAGAGAGATGTCAGAGTTCTTCCTTGTAGAGATGGTCAGAGCATTGTTTGTTGGTGCTAGAAGTGAAATTAAGGCCAGTCATTATCTTCAAAAGCTTGAAAAGAGAAATACAGTGTCCGATGCTGAAAGATCTCCAGGTATAATGTCCCAGCAGTGTTCTTGTTGTCTAAGTATAGATGAATTTCCATTATATTGAGATGGATTCTGTCGGTATCATGACTAGGGGTCAAAACCATCATCTTGGGAGTCTGACATTATATCAGAACTTACAAGATAGTGGAGAAGCTGTATGTGTATAGATTTTCAAGACTTTCAAGAGAGGGATTAGCAGGTTGATAGGCTTTGTTAACCATTCATTATTGCTGATAGGTCGTTTTTGCAAAGTGGTAAAACAAACACATGTTTCCAGATGGAGGAGATCTCTTTCATTAATGGAACAATTTATGAGACTGGAAGTGGGAAGGCAATTGATTTATCTTGGATTTTTAGAAGTTCAGGTTGGGTTTGCCAATGGAGCAAACCTTGGTTTCACTTTCTTGAGAAAGTGGTACACAAAGTTAGTGGCAATTATCTGCAGGGTAAACATAATAGAAAAGTGGTAGAAGCAAATGTTAGGATGGTGCTTGTAATCTTCACAGTGAGTTTTTTTTTTTGTTATAGTCATAAAAGTGTTTAACAGAAAGTTGGCAATTTGTGTCACTGAGATGAGGAAAGGATGAAAAAGTCTGTCCATGCCTCTCCAAAATCCACAAAGTGTACTGGCACATTTTCCCTGTTGATCCAGTTAGAAAGATGTTTTGCTAACTTGCACAGGACAGCCACCCGATTCATCCTTTTTTGTATCTTGTATATTCTGAATGAGGCACAGTGTTAAGCAGGTGAGCCAGAAATGATCACTTTCAAGCATCACTGACTGTATCTTGGATGAAATCTAAGGAGCATGAGAGGATGTAATGTGGTGAAGCTTAAATGTCAGGTAGGTGGATGGGGGATCTCTCTCTGTTATCATGTAATGTGGTGAAGCTTAAATGTCAGGTAGGTGGACGGGGGATCTCTCTGTTATCACTGACTGTATCTTGGATGAAATCTAAGGAGCATGAGAGGATGTAATGTGGTGAAGCTTAAATGTCAGGTAGGTGGATGGGGGATCTCTCTCTGTTATCACTGACTGTATCTTAGGTGAAGTCCAAGGTAATTTATAAAAATGTACACACCTTCTGTGCAGGTCTCCCATTTTGTTTTCAGTTTTGCAAAGTGCAGTTAAAGCAGGACACTGCACCACCCAAATGCATGTGAAACAATGGTGATCTAACAGTAGATTTAAGAACAGAATTAAAGATGGTCACAATAGAAATGAATTCACCATACTCCTGTATAGACAGTATCTGTGAACCTAAGGAATTTGATTTAAGAGCAGAATTAAAGTTAACTACCATAAAATTCATTCATCATATGGCTAAATAAATAGTATCTGTGAACCTTCTGAATTTTAATAAAATTCCAGATAAGGAATTTGATAGGTGGTCCTTTATAGCGTCTGCTGTAGCTCTAGACAGGACCACATTTCTGAAAGTTGACAGTCCAAAGTGCTCCCTCTCTGTCACATGCCCTGAGCAAAGCTCATTTGCTTTCCTTTCTCATTGCTTGATGTACCCACAGCACTTTGATCAGTAAATGTCATCCTTTATGTTACAGTGTTTCCTAACTATAATGTGGAGTAGTTGACACAATGTTTTCCTTCTAAAAATCTTGGTGCTTCTGAAAGTAGGATTTTCTAAAGCTGTATAGTTGTGCTTGTACTGAAATGAAATACCTTTTCAGATCTGCTCTGTCTCTGTACTTTTATTATTGTATAGCTTAAAGTCTGATCACTAATCAATAGACATCAAACGGACAGGCTGCTTTCGGGATATCCTTGATTTCTGTACTTCCTGTAATTCCCAGTAGTAACTGAGGCAGCATGCAGCATACTGAGGCATAATCCAGGGGTGTAGCCAGGAAATTCTATTTTGTACTCGCAAACTCTTTTTACTGCCCCCCAACCCACCTGCCTTTTGAAACAAATGGTGACATCTTTTATAATGTTGCCCCCACCTTGCAGTTAAATGTACACATCATTTTCACTGGTTCCCCCTGAAACTATTAAAAATAGATTTACAATCCTGTCTATAAACAACTTATGTACTTGTTGTTAGAGGCATTAATTTAGACAGCTGTAAAAATAATATGGCCTGAAAAAAGTCACGATGTTTCTGAACGATTCAACGAAAAAATGTTGAGTACAAAGTCTATGCCCGGCCACACCCTTGGCATATTCGCATCTGCTCAGTTGCTGTTTCGTGTTTATTTTTTTAATATTGTCTTCTGTATTGAGGACTAACTCAAGATTGTTCATTTCATTGCCTGCTTGGGTCTGACTTCTACCATTCCTGTCTCCCAGTACTGCCTGGATGGTGATTCCTCCTCACTGATGAGTGGGAATTTTAAGGTGTTATAATTCTGTAACTTCTCTTTTTTGCCCACATACTAATTCTGCTCCTGAGTTTGTTGTACTTCTTTTCTCTGTCGTCTATCTTCATTCCATCTACCAGGGCTCATCTCTTTCTTCTTACCGTCCTCTGGCCTCACAGGCAGCATTATGTCTTTATTCTTCCCCTTCCCTTCTCGACCCGTTTTGTCCCGCCCGTGTTTTCGAAGTTTTACCCTTATATACTCTGCTGCTGCTGACCCACATAAGCACCCGAAACCTTGGCACTTAGTCCCTGTAGCTGCTGTTAACTTATGTCTGCTCTGGCCATGTCTTCTTCAACTGTAAAATACATCTGACCTTTCTCTATCCAGGTTTTCTGCATTTCACAGCATCATTTTCAACTTCTCACTTCTTCCGTTATCCACTTTACCAAAAATCATAGAAAATACAAGGCAACTGTACTTTGTAGCCATTTAGGCTTTGCCAGTGCCCACCACTCTTAGACCTTACTTTCTTATTCAAGAAGCACTAGGCCAGCCATGTTGGAGGTGGAGAGGTTAATTTATAAATATCCCTTGTCATATTCTTATTGCCTCAATTGCTTGACACCAACCCTCCTTGGTCATATTTCTCCTCATTACTTCCAACTGTTTTGGCGATGCAGTTTTCAGACCATTTTTGGCACTTTCTTGTCATCCAAACTTAGATGCTGGCAAACAGTGGTGTGGTATCTTGGATTCCCTTATGGCATTTATAACTTTTTTTCTGTACCTCTGGCTGTCATAACAGTCACTGTACCACATGGTTTTCTAATTCTGCTTTCCATGCTGCTCTCCCATATGGCACTATTACAATGGCAGTGAACTTCAACCAGTTTATAAATGTTCCTCATCTTCTTTGCTTTCTGCTCACTGCCTGCACTGTTTCATCTGTCAGATGGGGATTATCCCTCTGTTTGCTAACTGCATGTAGTGTTGCTTAGTTTTTTGTGTCCAGGTCGGATATGTGGCCATTCTCCAACAAAGCAGAATTATTTACTTCTGTCTTTCTTCCTCACTTCTTTATTTAAAGTAATATCCCAATGTAAGCATATCACCTGCTCCATTACTAACCTGAAACTTCCCCCTTTTGCCCCTACCTTCTCTCCTCTGTGTATTCATTCCAAAATCCCTCCTTTTTTACCCATGAGTGGTTTCCTCCCATCCTGATCATTTAAGATTCTCCCCATCTCGGCATCATTATCACCGTTTATGCCATTATTTGTTTCCCCAAATAACTGCATTTTTTGTAGCAACCCTTTTTCCTCTGGTAGCTTGCAGACGTGTTTTCAGTTATGTCATGTTCTCTTTTCTCGCTCTGGTTTCTGCCTTCTTGTACTTATCATTTGTGTTCTATGTGCCTCATGGCAGTTCATGTCCATAAGTTCTTAAAGTTCATACGTTCTGAGTATATCTCCATTTAGGCCATTTGACCTTCAAGGTATGCAGACTCCTCCAAATTAAAATTAAATTTCCTGTTCCTTGTCCATTCATCTAAATTAGTTTAGAGGCATATGCTAATTATCCATGTGACGTCTTCCTGAGAACTCCCTCCAGGAAGTATCTACGTGGTCGAGTGGTTCAAGAGGTATGTCACTGTATTGGTTGTGTTCAGCCACCTGCCACAAATGTGGGGGTGTGTGGCCACTAGACACCAAGGATTATTCTTTAAGGTGCCCTAATAGCACCAATGGCAGTATGGAGATGGGGGGGTGCACTACATGAAGTATCATACTGTCGCTTACATGATAACTGGAATCTGAGGGGGGATGCAAGACCACCAGGGATATCATAAAAAGTGAAGTGCCATAATGGAATCAACACCATAACGCGGAACAAAGGATGGTGGTATACACTGGACCACCAAGGCATAATGGATACATGACATAATAAGTATTAAGGAGGGGAGGAACCACAGATTGGCAGATAGAGTATGGACAGTTACAAGGTCTGTGGAGGATATGTGTGTGTCTGTGTTTGTGTAATTATGTGTGTGAAAGAATGCCTGGAGGGGATGCCACTGCCTACACAAGCAACCAGTCACTAACATGATGTACAAATCAGCACACAAGTTAGCCAGTAATGAGATCTTACCTTGTCACAATGAACATATCACTAAATCACAGATGGGCACATTGTGGGAGAAAGGCCTTTCTTCTAGCACTTTAATGAATTCCCAGGAAAATGTATGTTACAAAGCCAACTTCAGTAACTGTGGGATGTTATTTGTGTTTCACTGTTGCAGTCATCACAATTGGGTTATCTGCCTGCAGGTAGCCCTCAGTCAGCCCGAATACCAGAGTCTTAGTATTTCTGCGTCGGATACTGTCACTTCTTCCATGACGTCAGGTCATCAGGGGTATAAAACGGGCAGCCAACGCCATTACACCAGTCTTTCTTGCCGAGGGAGGAGCCTGAAGCAGAAGCACTTCACAAGTGCCAGTCGGTCGCTACCTGAAATTTTAGTTTTCGAGTTTATAATCCTGAAGTCTTCTAAAGCTAAGTACCCCATTGGGGATCCTTTTTTCTTGCTCTAACCGATGTCAGAAAAATAACAATTGTCTTGCCTGTGGAAAGCAAATACCTTACAGAGATTTTCATTCTTACTGTGTCACCTGTTTAGGCCCAGACCACGATGTCCCTCGCTGTCGGTTTTGTGCCTTGTTTAATGCTCGAACCATTCATCATCGGGCTATCTTTGTCGCTAAATTCTTTCACTGTTCTCCGTATTCTGAAATGGCTTTGATAAGCCATCCAACTACTGATCTTCTGAAAAACTGTAAAGATAAAGACAGAGACAGACCCATAGGTTTAAAACTGCCGACGATGCTTCCGTTAAGCTAGTCACCAGTCCGCCGATACTCAGTGAGGTGCCTTTACAGCCCCTGATGCCCACTTCGATGGATTCGCAGGCCTCTGCTGAGACCCATTTGGAGTCCGGTGTGCCACATGATGCTTCTTCAACTATGGAACCTGCGGATGTCTCTACCTTGGATGGGTCTGGAGCCGCTGTGCAGGCACCGGCTTCTGAGGGTGTATTCTGTCCTATCGATGTTCAAATCAAACCAACGACTTCTTTTTCAGTCAAAACCACAGAGTTTCTTAGGCCCAGAGTATGCACCACGCCTAGAAAACAGACGACCAAAGCACATGCTCAAACTCCCATGCCACAAAAACAAATGCTTAAAATAGCTGAAGACCTTATTACCCTAATTAGGGGAAGCCAGCCTTCCCCTGCTAAGAAACAAAGAATCGAGTTTCCTTCTGACTCTACAGACTAGGAGTCTGATGACTCTGACCCTTCTGATTATCAGGACATGCCCATATCAGCCTATGAGGATTCAGATGCAGAAAACTCCATTCCCTCTGCCTCCCATCCAGAGGATTTTTCTTTTGGTGAAACCTTGCATACTTTAAGAGAGCAGTTCCACTGGGAATGCCAAGACTACTCTCAGTCCAAAAAGAGACTCAGAATTTTTAGAGTTGTCTCAGCACAGGCCTCTAGCTGTACCCCCTGTCCTGGATGTTGTAGATGATGTTTTTATGGAATCCAGTCTTACCCCAGATACATTACCCCTGGCCCCTAGGAAACCTGACAGGTACTACAGAGTACCTGATTCCCACAAGTTTCTTTTAAAGAATCCTACTGGTGATCCATTTCCCAGGGACCTAAAGGTATTAAGGCTACTACAGCCAAAAATTCTACCCCTTCAGACAGGGATTCCAGATCTTTTGGCAGATGGGGTAAGAAGGTTCATACCTCTGAAATTCTTGCTATCAGGGCATTGAATTACCTGTTTCACATGTTGATGTACCAGAAACATATTATGGAACTAATTAAACAAAAAAGTGTATAATTTCCAGATTGTACAGAAAATTTAAAGACTTACTTGAGCTGATGCATTCTGCAAACCAAGTGAGCAAGCATACGTTGCAGTGTGGCTTTGATGCCCTAGAAGCATCCTGCAGAGCTGCAGTCACTGGTTCTGTACTGAGATGGCATGCTTGGCTGAAGGAGCAAACCTTGCCAGATCATGTCAAATCCAAATTACTAGATGCTCCTTTAAATAAGGACAGTTTGTTCGGCACCAAAGTGGAAGAGGTTCTTAAAAAGATGGAAGAAAAAGCTACATCTATGCAAACTGTTAAAGAATTCTTACAAGTGCAACCACCTAGATTCAGTAAGCATTGGCCTTCTAAAAACTGGTCCTTTCCAGCCCTTTTCAGGCCTTTCCAGACAAAACCCAGGGGAAATAGGCTTCCCAGACTACAGTCTCAGGGTATGCAGAGATCTAAACAATGGAGTGCCCCCAGCCCAAAATTAGGGATTGATAAACACCCCCCCCCACGTGGAAAAAGTTCACAATGACTTCTCAATTATCCTTCGCAGCCCTGCCCAACTGCTTGTGCCCCTAGGAGGAAACGTACCCTTCATGCAAAAAACTGGATGTCCATTACTCTGGACCTATGGGTCCTCAACATTGTATCCCAGGGATACAAATTCTACTTCCATTCACTGCCACCCCTAAGCAGATTTCCAGACCATCCTCCAAACCAGTAGGCAGAGGCTAAAAAGTAAGTACTTTCCCTGCTCAATATCAGAGCTATTCAGCCTGTTCCAGTAGCACAAAGGGGTCAGAGTTTCTACTCCAGACTTTTCCTGGTGCCCAGAAAAGAGAGCTCTTGGCACCCAATTCTGGATCTTACAATTCCCAACACCTTCCTGGTGGTCCCCAAATTCAAGCTGCTTATCCTGCACCAGCTTCTCCCTATGCTAGCCAAGGATGCCTGGCTAGTCACTCTAGACTTAAAAGAGGCTTATCTGCACATCCCCATAAGGGAGTCATGATTCAGTTATCTGCACATCCCAGAAGTGTAGGAAAAAATGTCACTTCAGGGCAGCAGCTCTATGCACTGTCAGTTATCTGCACATCCCCATAAGGGAGTCATGTAGGAAATGTCTACGTTTCAGGGCAGCTCTATGCACTGTCAGTTATCTGCACTTCCCTTTGGCTTATCTACTGCGCCCAGAGTATTCACAAAATGCCTGGCTCCAGCCATTGGATACTGCAGGCAGAGAAATATCCAAATGTTCCCATACTTGGATGACTGACTGATTTCAGGCGGACAGTCAGGAATCGCTACTTCAGCACCTGGCATTTGTAAAAAGCCGCCTCACTTCACTGAGGTACACCATCAATGAAAAGAAATCACAACTGGTACCCAGTCAAAAGATTGTATTCCTGGGAGCAAGCTTGGACACAACTTCCCAGATGGCATTTCTCACTTCAGAAAAACAGATCCATCTGACAAACTACTTCAAACAAATGGCCACCAGAACCCAGCTATCTGCAAGGGAAAAAGGGAAATATTGCAAGCCCTAGGGTTCATAGCCTCATGTATTCTGCTAATTCCATATGCAAGACTGCATATGAGGAAACTTCAATGGTACTTAAAAAGTCTTTGGTGCCAACATTCTCAGGACCTATCATATCTTGTCTAAGGGCAGAGTTCCTTTGGTGGGCAGAAGCATGCAACCACAACAAGGGACTGCATTTCACTCTACCCCTTGCCGCCCAAACCCTGACAACAGACCCATCAGACTATGCTTGGGGGGGCTCACATGGCAGGCAAATGCATTCAGGGCCACTGGAGCCCAAGGCAGATTCTCCTGCACATCAATCAAAAAGTGATGCTAGCTGTGCAGAATGCTCTGACAGCTTTCAGATACCTAATCCTTCCAAGACAACTGCTGATAAAAACAGACAATGCCACAGTTATGTGGTACATAATAAAGCAGGGGGGAACCCATTCTTACCCACTCTGCAGGTTAGCCATAGCCCTGTGGAACACAGCCTTAAGCAACCAAGTACATCTACAAGTTCAATTCCTGCCAGGCAAACAAAATTCACTGGCAGACAACTTAAGTAGAAATCTCCTAGACCCACACTAGTGGAAATTGGAGCCCAACACCTTCAACCTTCTGATCCAGAGGTGGGGGACACTGGAGGTGGATCGCTTTGCCTCCCCCAAGAACCACAAGTTAAGCAAATACTGCACCAGGAACCCTCACAGCAGAGCCTGGAAGGTGGATGCCTTATCCTTTCAATGGGAAAACCTCTCAGTCTATGTCTTTCCCCCTCTGCCCCTTCTGTCAAGAGTACTACTCAAAATAAAGCAGGACAGGCCAAGGGCAATTCTTATTGCCCCAGATTGGCCACGCCAGCACTGGTACCCACTCCTGCGCAGCCTGACAATGGTGCTACCCTGGCACCTACACCAGACTCCTAGCCTGCTGTCTCAGCAGGAGGGACAGATTTTGCATCCACAATTACAAACCCTAAACCTTGCAGCCTGGCTTATCCCTGAATACCTCACCAGCAACTCTCAGCAAACAGGTACTGGACATCATTCTGGAAGCCAGAAGGCCTAGTACTAGGAAATCCTATGCTGAAAAGTGGAAAAGATATTGTTCTTGGAATCAGTCTAAAGGAGAGGACACAGCACTACCCTCCTTACCTGTAATCCTGGATTACCTAGCAGAGCTACTCCACAGAGGCCTATCCTTCTCCTCTGTTACGATTCACACCTCTGCCATCTCGGCTTATTATAATATTGAGCTACCTCTTTTTTCTCACCCTCTCATCAAACAGTTCCTGAGAGGAGCTAACAATTTAAGGCCCCCTAGGAGAGCTCCCACCCCTGCCTGGGGCCTTAACTTTGTACTGGAAAAGCTCATGCTTCCCCCTTTTGAACCTGCTGCCTCAGCAGAGTTAAAATTCCTCTCTTGGAAAACAGCCTTATTTCTAGCCATCACTTCAGCTAGAAGAGTGTCTAAGTTACAGGCACTCATGGCTGTGGAACCCTTCATTATTTTCCATGCTGACAAGGTTGCCCTCAGGGATAACCCGTCCTTTATGCCCAAGGTGGTGTCAAGTGTGGCTCTAAAGCAATCCATCCATTTACCAACCTTCTTCCCTAACCCTCAGAATAAAGGGGAAAGGATCCTGCACTCCTTGGACGTGCATAGACAGCTCAGGTTCTACCTTGATAGGGCTAAGCCTTTCAGAAAATCTGATCAACTGCTAGTCAGCTTTGCTACAGGGGTAGAGGGTAAGGCCATTTCAAAACAAACCATTTCCAAATGGATTGCACACTGCATCCATTTCTGCTACAAGAACATGGAAAACCTACCCCACAGGGGGTCAGAACACATTCCACTAGGGCTACTTCTAACTCTACAGCATTTCTCAGGAGAGTCCCTACCAGGGACATTCTGGAAGCTGCAACCTGGAGTTCTGTACACACCTTCACCAAGCATTACCACTTACCTATCTTTTCCAAATCCAGGGCTGCATTTGCTACAGCAGTCTTGCAAGGCCGACTAGCCAGCACTAACACTTCTTGACTGCCTCCACCCAACCTCAGCTTTGGGAATCAACCCAAGTGTGATGACTGCAACAGTGAAACACGAAGAACATACTACGGTTGTGTACACTTACCATAAATGTAAATGTTCGAGTGTATTCACTGTTGCAGTACTGGTTTCCCTCCCTCCCTCCAGCCCCACTGGCTTTCTCTATCTTTCTACCTCTCCTCTCTATGGCCATTCCTAAAGGCATTTAGTATTTACTTTTTACTGGTGTTGTTCCCCCCCATATACTAGCTCCCTATTTGAGGGCTCCTGACATTTGGGGCAAGAAAGACTGGTGTAATGGCATCGGCTGCCTGTTTTATACCCCTGATGACCTGACCTCTTGGAAGAAGCAACAGCATCTGATGCAGAAATACTAAGACTCTGGTATTCGGGCTGACTGAGGGCTACCTGCAGGCAGATAGCCCAAGTGTGATGACTGCAACAGTGAATACACTCGAACATCTACATATATGGTAAGTGTACACAACTGTACTTTCTCGCAAACTGCCATACACACACACACACACATACATACATATATATATATATATATATATATATATATATATATATATATATATATATATATATATACATGTATGTATATGTGTGTGTATGTATATATATGTGTATATATATATATATATATATATATATATATATATATATATATATATATAGATATATAGGTTCATAGGTTCAAAGGTTTATACTAGGCTATCTGCCCTAAGGCATTTATAAGCCTAGCCCAAAGTTTTGTGGCTTATGCTACCCCTTATATGAAAAAATACTGTACCCATTTGTTTGTTGTGCCTCTGTCCAGCAGTGACACAGAGATGATTCCCGGGGTAAACCTGCGATCTCCCATCCACAAGTCAAGATTTCTCTTGAACAGAGCCAGCGAGGTGCTCTGCCTCACATGGACCGGGATTTTATTCCACAGCATAGGGAGTCTCTGAGTGATAAATCTATCCCTCCAGCACGTCCTATTTATATCCGTGCTAAGGTTTAAGTCGCTTGCTCTAGTGGTTTTGGTGGATTTGGATTTTGAGGTGGAGCATGTCCATTAATTCCAGGTTGGACATGGCCTTGTATGTCAGGCACATGTCACCTCTGAGCAGACGGTATGCGACTGAATAGAGCTGGAGTTTCTTCAATCTGGCAGCATATGACAGATTTTGGAGTCCCTTTATCCTTTTGGTGAGGAACTTTTGGGGTCTCTCCAATTGCTGCAGATGTCGGGTGAGATACATCCCGAATGGGGCATTGTACTCGATCATTGGTTTGATATGTGAAGAGTACAGGGGAACAATGACCTCACTAGATCTGGATGTGAATCCCTTCATGATCAGGTGGGCAATGTAGAAGGTCTTTCTAACCACTTTAGCAACGTGAGTGTCAAAAGAAAGGCCACTGTCAACCTGGGTCCCCAGGTCCCTGATAACCTCTTCTGTGCTTAGTGGATTGCCACCTATATGGTAGCTTGGGGTTACCTTGTTTTTCCCGAAGGGTATGACTATACATTTTTTGGCGTTTAACTTCAGGCCATGGCTCTGGCACCAGCTATCTGTTTCCGTGAGTCCCTTCTGAAGGATATCCGTGTCCGATGCACTTTCCACTATGTCGTCTGCAAACTTTGTCAGCCAAAGTCCTCCCATGTTGGCCTGTACTTCTGAGAAGTAGATGCCGAACAATAGGGGGCCAAGGACCGAGCCCTGTGGGACACCACTTGTGACCGGCTTGGAGTCTGACATAGCGCCAGCAACTCTAACCCTGTGGGTTCTGTCCTTAAGCCAGTTTGCAACCCATCTTGTGACATATGGGTTTACATTTAAGCTGGTAAGTTTTTCTATAATACCCGAGTGGGGTATTGTGTCGAAAGCCTTTGCAAGGTCAAGGTAGGCTGTATGGACTGCCTTTCCCTCATCAATGGCCTTGGTGACTGTTTCAAAGAAGTCAACCAAGTTCAAAAGGCATGATCTGCCCATGACGAAGCCAAACTGGGTCGGGTCCAATGTCTGCAAGTCCCCTATATCTTTGTTTATGAGCTCCATTATGATCCTTTCCATAGCTTTGCAGACTAGACATGTTAAGCTTATGGGGCGTTAATTACCAGGGTCCGTAGAGGCACCGCCTTTGTGGAGTGGGACCACAGTTGCCGTACGCCACTCCTTGGGCACGTATCCTGTGGTAAGGCTAAGATTAAACAGCTGCCTTATGTGCGGGTTTAATTCCTCATTTAGCTCGTGTAGCACACAGCAGGGGACACCATCCGGTCCCATTGATGCTGTGTTTTTAGCTTTAGAGAGAGCAGCTTTCACCTGCGCATTTGAGATGTCTGGGAGGCTACACTCCGCTGGGATAGTTATCTCTCCTTTATGGGGGGAGAGGGGGTGAAGTTTGCACTGAACCTGTCTGCCAGTATGTTGGCAATGTCTGTGGGTTCAGTGATTTTTGTATCATTTTGGACTAATTCTGAGCATATCTGGGAGTTTCCACCCAGGTTCCTAACATAGCTGAAAAAGGCCTTATGATTGTCCTTTGAATCAATGGCAATTTTTCTCTCAAAATTGGCCTTAGTTGATTTTATGAGTGCTCGTATTTTTTTACTAATAATGATCAGGGGTGACTTCCCTTTTATGGATTTTATTCTATCATGTAATAGCTTTCTCCTCTTATTGTAATATTTGTTAATGGCTGAGGTCCACCAGACTGGACGTTTGCCCTTTGTGGAAAGAGTCTTGGTTTTATTTGTGATTGTCTGATCCATGCAGTCCTGGAGGTGTTCATAGAAGGCATTTGTAAGGGCTTCCGCAGCTTGGGTTGTGGTTTCCACTGGCTCAGGGGCCTTGAAGGATACCACACCAGTCTTGAGTAGTGTGAAGTTTGCTTTAGAGAAGTTCTTCACTGTGGTCTTTTTTGTTTGGGGGGGGGGGGGGGATGTGGATTTCCAGTGAGATTAGTTTATGATCAGATCTCACCAATGAGGGATATACTTCCAGTGTGGAGCATTTTGTCCCCATGTTTGTGACAATGAGATCTAGTATATTTTCTCCTCTCGTGGGAACAGTGACTAGCTGTTCCATGGCATTTGAATTTATGAACTCCAGGAACCGTTGGGCTAGAAAGTTAGGGCTTGAGTAATGTTCCCAGTCTATATTCGGGTAGTTGAAGTCACCCAATATGATGGTGTTTGGAGATACATTTATACCCTCCAGTGTCTTCAGGAAGGCTGTGTGGGGTTCCTGAGTTTGAGAGGGTGGCCTGTAGCATGCTACAATTTGTAGAGCAGTTTTGCCTATGGTTAGTTGCACCTGGATGGTTTCCAAAGCTTCGTGCGTTGCCACCAACCTGGAGGTGTGGGTATCCTTTATGAATATGGATACACCCCCTCCTTTTGTGGTGTGGTCCGAGTATATGCACATATGAGTGTAATTTGTTGGCACGAATGTTCATAATATTGAATAAATAGCAGCAAAAGAAGAATGCCAGCATTAAGTAGGTTATTATGGTACAGCAGGAGTTGGGATTTGTTCTTTCCCTGCTGTTTTGTAATCTTTAAGTTGGTATATATAATTTGCAGGAGGTATGGGATTCACAGGGGTTTGCTTCCCTGCTTAATGCATGTTATTTTTCCATATCTGAATAAATGGTTTTCGATCTTTTTGGAATCAATATATTTGTGTTTCAAACGTTTTTATGTTTGATTATATAATATGAAACCCACATAATATAAAACCATAAACATATTATACACACACACACACACACACACACACACACACACACACACACACACACACACACACACACACACACACACACACCTCTTTGCCCATCCTTGGTTCCACGTCATTGTGCCACTCCTTCATTCCCTCCAGCAGGAGAGCTCTGTACTCCTGTCCTTTCTTGTCACTGAGCAGCCACAAATTCCTCGGAAACTCTCTGTCGTTTGCCTAATACTTAACTGAAGATGTGGAGATGGGGGATGACATCTGTTGTAAAGCTTTAAGTAGCTTCCAGAATGCCAAAAGGTGAGTATAAGACAAATTATCCAAGGGAAATAATCCTTCTGGGGTAGGTGGGAGATATCCAAATGTCAGCCTGAAACACAAATTATCCAAGGGAAATAATCCTTCTGGGGTAGGTGGGAGATATCCAAATGTCAACTTGAAAGCAAAGAAAAAAAAAAAAAAAATATATATATATATATATATATATAGATATATATATATATATATATATATATATATGTATATATATATAAACTGCGGTGGTGGTGCTGCGGCAGCATTGTCGCCTCACAATTACACGCTGTCCTGTTCAATTCTCAGCTAGACCGTCTTCTGTGTGGAGACATGCGTGAATGGGCATACCTTCGTTGAAGGTTGTGTGTCAGGGCTGGCAACTCGGCACAAAGTGTACTGCCAATCATTAGCGGACCGGAGTTCCGCTGTGGCAACCCCTAACCGGGAAAAGCCGAAAGACGCTATATACGCTTTGTGGAGATTTAGCTCCACAAAGCCTAAAATACTGTGATAATGACTTCAGATCTCAGTGATTTTCTAGAAAACCATAAATTTTATGAGGAACAGTCTAAAATATGAAGCAAAAGTCTTGACATTCTGCTAAAATCTAGAAAGTTGAGAGCATACCTCTCAAGTGTACCAAATTAGGAGGAACATACCTCATTTGAGGTCTTAAAAAGTTCATGTTCCTCGAAGTTCCTCAAAGTTCCACATTGGAGCACTCTGTCACACATTCAGTGTTTGGAACTTTTTTCAGTGAAATCCATGGTAAATAGAAATGAATCATATGAATTCATTAAACAATTTTATTTATAAGTGAAACTAGCATATTTTAACCATCCTATAGCCTTCATAGTTGAAGTTGTTAGTAAGTCATTAGTATGTGTTGCACATTTTGCCCATTTGTCCACATTATGAAGGCTAGTGTTCCTCATTTGGGAGATGGAAGGTTGAGAGCTATAGTTGAGAGGTATGTGAAACCGCATCCGTACAAGTTCACTCGCTGGCTTTTGCTGTACAAACGTGTAAAGTACTAAAGTAAAGGCAGTTCTGCTCAACATTAGGATGGAATAAAAGAAGTACCCAGCTCTAGAGAACACACATTTTAAACAAGACAGTCCCATAGCATTACAAAGCAAAGCAAATGTAAAACAGGAAAACTGTCCTAGACTTTCAGCAAACAAAAAGCAAATTTCAAGCAACAACAGATTTTCCAAAGCAGCACTCCACAAACCTTCAGCTTCCAGAGTTCTTAGATATTATACCGTGTAAGAAATTGGTATATATAATTAGATAATTTGTAAGTCTGATATATAGGCATTTATTTCACTGGCGATCTTTTCCAAGGGCTTTTTTTATTAGCAAAAGTGTTTTCTTAATGTAAAGCTGAGGTAACTGATTAAAAACAAAATAAACACTGGATCTGAAATGGAGAGGCCTTGTTCTAGTCAGGAGTTGGTCTGTATCAGAAATCATGTGAATAAACTGTGTAAACAAACAGTCTGTCAAATATGATTCTGCCTGCAAGCTTAAATACACATAAGTCAAAAGTTCTGAGTTTGTAATAAGAAATAGATTTCTTTGAACTGGCTTTGTAAATGAAGTTAAGGTCAGCTGTACTTTTGTATGGATTCCAGACAAATAATAAAACCTGTTAAGTAAACATAGCAGTGAGTCATTTAATGAATACATACTTATTTCAAAAATGGAAATGCTGTTTGATCAGAAATAAACTAGGCTTTTATTTTGCTGAGAACCCTCAAAAGTTCATGTTTGTAGCCACGTGATAACACTGGTCCATGTTTGCAATACAGATTGTAATCATTTGATTTATAGGCCAGTCATCAGTGCACTGAATACTACAGCATGAAGTGTGGTAATGAACAAGGAGGGGGTGCTTCAGAGACCCATTCAGAACAGTCTGTTTTGGGGAAAACATTGTGGTATTTAGGGTACAGAAATGACTGCTTAATGATAATGAAATCAGGCTCGAGATATAAATGAGGAATGGCAAATTTGTGAATGACCCCATCAAAAATGACAGTGATTCATAACTGGATAAGGCAGGCACACAGCTCCATCAGGATTCCCTATTTTGAGTACCATAGATTGCTAATGTACACAAAGTGTATGCGGTAATGTCATCTGTCACAGAACAATGCATGCTAGTCACCAGTCTGAAAACTAGTGCTCCCGACTGGTGTCCCACAGTACTCAGTGCACATACAGACAGTGCCTAATGTGCCATCATTTTGCTGACTAGCAGATTGTGGACAGTTTCTTTGTGGTTAGGGATACTATACAGGAGCTTGTCAAATTGTGTCAACCTCATGTGAAGTCAAGAGGATGTGGCAACTGCTTATCCCTGTAGACACTAAGGTGTATTTAGCTTTAACCATTCCAGCTATAGGGACCTACAGGTGACACTCGAGTAACTTCTGTATGCTATGGCAGTCTCTCGACATTATGTTACAGCCTGTGGAAGAGTGCATGTGGCTGCCAAGGACTACAGAGGAGATGACCACCACTGTGCAGGTGTTCTACAAGTTAGCCTTTTTCCTGAGGCCTAGGGTGCCATTGGTTCAACACACATTGCCATCAAGGTCCCACTCTGTCCACAGGGTGTTGGATACATCAACATGGGGGTCTACTCTCTCAGCTGCCAAGTGGCATGCAGTGCTTGCTTGCACCACCTAGGCAGTTCCCATGATTCTTATGTCTAGCACACATCTCACCTTTACCAACATTCCGTGAGCCCCTTCTGCAGCCCACACAGCATAGTAGAGATGACCTACAACACTGTGTGTACCACAGCAGATGTTTAGGCTACTGAAGGAATGATTCATTTGCTTTGGGTGCATTAGGTAGGTCACTGCAGTATTCCCCCAAGACCTGCAGCCAGACAATCATAGTGTCCACTGTTACATAACATGGTTCCATGGATATCACTTAGGAAGCTGATAATCCTTCCAGTTAGGCGTACCGTACCTGATGCTGAAGAGGTGAAGAGCAGGGCAGCCATCAGAGGACAGCTGAGAGCAATGTTACCATGTGTCCTAGGGTCATGGCAGGTGGATGTGGCAGCCATGTGTCCTAGGGTCATGGCAGGTGAATGTGGCAGCCATGTGTCCTAGAGTCATGGCAGGTGGATGTGGTAGCCATGCACTCTGGTATCGGGGTGTGGGAAGTCTGGCATCATATCTGAACAGGGTGTAGGGGAACTGCTGTGTCATGAATGTTGACCATGTGTACTGTGGTGACCTGCAGTCTTTGGGACTCGAAACAGTCTCTGGCAGGGACAGTGTAAAACTGCAGGAGCATGTGAGATGTGTCATATCAAGAGGCATAGGATGTATAATGTCCACCACCAATACAATAGCCACATCCACAGAGCTCACTTCCACAGAGCTCAGCAAAGGTTGGTGTCCTTATCTGATTGTAAAGTGTTTCTACTGCATCCAGAGCCATCCAGGTAAGATAAGCTACTTTATTTGACTTTACATTTGCATTTGTTTCTTTAAAAGATTGCTACTCTGTGACTGCATTTTTAAAGCATTTAAGTATTTTTTTGCCAGAAAAATCGCTGTTTTTGTCTATTTTTTGGTTTACTGATCTGTTTGCATTTAAATTGTTTTGCAAAAGGGTGATCTAGTCAGGGATTAAGTTCTTTTGCTACTGCATTGCACGTGAATGTTCTTTTTTGCTGCGTTTTTAAATTAAAAAGGCCAGATCATCCATCTTGTTGCAGAAGATGTTTGCCTGGTCAGAACAGCTCATACTGCAGTCATTTATTGGCCAGAGGACACAGGAGTTAGATTTCATTTTTTTTCTGTTCACTATAAATTAGGTGCATTTACATGGAGCTCCTCACCATGCAGGGGCGATTGTCAGTGCCCTGTACAGATGCAAATGCTTAGTAACATTTACCTAGAAAACTAGCATTGGGACTGTAACCTATAACTTTAATGAGGCAGTGTATGGAGTTAAGCTTAAAGCAGTTAGATTGCACATCAAACAGCACTAATTCCATATCCTAGCGCACTCTACATCTAGCCCTAACCCTAGGAACCAACCAAGGAGACCTCTGTAAAACCCAGTCCTTAAACTATAATAGCCATCCCTAATACAGGACTGGACAAAATGGATATTCAATTTCTTAATGTTCAGTGGGCACTGTGGTAGATATGGACATCTTGGGACAATGTAGCAATTATGTCATGTTTACTGACAACCACTTAATCATTACAGGAACTAGCACAGTTCACAAGTGGTGTACATACACCATTTCCTTGGAGACCAGAACTTCATGTACAAATATAGTTGTCAAGAACACACACACTACTACATCCACCACACATACTGCTCACTGAGCACACATAGGTCATATGTTGAGGCTCTATAAAAAGTGACCTTATAAAACCTCAAAGACCTCCTAAACCTACAAAGTGCAATGCCTATCCTCAGCAATCTCTAAAGCACACAAAAAGCAACACCAAACACCACGCATAAGACTACATTCAATGGTCCCCCAAGAATGAAGCCCATAAGGCAAGCAAGCACGTCACCCAGAACTTTGTCATAGGGGACTCCATTGTATGACACACAGGTGCTCCACTTACTGCACTGGACAAGGAGAAGGTAATTGTTAGTTGTTTATCTGGAACCACCACACTACACCGGCAGGGCTTTGCACCAAAGGTACCAGTATGATTCTGTTATAGTCCATCTGGGTGTAAATGACCCAAGACATACCTCTCTGGATTATATGAAGAAAGACATTCTGGATCTCTCTGAATATGTATTGAGCGGCATTCTACTTTTGCTAAGGATGATACCACAGTATGAACAAAAAAAAATTGATTTTAATGATTGGCTCAGTTTTTGGGTGTCATTCCTGGGAGATTCAATATCTGTCAGCATAGGAGGATGTGGTTAATGCAACAAGTTGGTTTGTGGATGGTCTGCACCTGTCTATCCTGGGCATCCAGATATTGGCTAAAACTTTTAGTTTGCCAAAATAACAAACCTATTGACATAGCAAATGAAATCCAAAAGAACCTGAAAGTGTTACTGCTCAGTGTTAAGAAGCTCCCTAGCAGCTCTCCTCACTCTGGGGAATATGGACACATTGCTGAGACTTGGTTTAAAGCTGCAGAAAGCACTGCAGTCGTGCAAGGTACAGAAGTACCTTCCACACATATAGACCACAGACCAGGACTGAAGGTGGAGGAGTGTCGATCTACATCAACAATAAATCGTTGGTTAAATAGGCTGATAACTGCAGTTCGTCCATGTGTAACTTGCCATAGTTAGTCCCTTACGATATCCTAGCAAGCTGTAGGTCACTTTCTATGCCCCAAGAAACCCATAACTTGTACTTAGGCCTACTGGAGGCACTCATATTCCAACCTGATACAGTACCCCTCTATAGGCTGGGAAACGCACACTACCTGCAACTTGCAGGCACAACGTTTCATGGACTTAACACAAACACCTTGACCAGATAGTGCATGCTCTAACAAGAGGTTCAAACATATTGGACCTATTACTCATCAGCATGGGAAAGTGCTACACCCAAAAGCCCCCCCCCACCCACCCACCCATGTCAAGTCCTTGCTGTTGAGATCTGCCCACAAAGCTGTCTTCTAAATAAAAATCAACTTTGAAAACCCAGTTAAATCTGTAAAAGTTAGGAACTTTTCTAAAGGAAGCTACATTCTATTAAGTGACATTTTGTCAAAATTCAGTGCCCCCAACCCCAAATTCACAGCGGACTATGTGGAACTGTTCATAGAAGCCCTGTACAACCATATAAATGGCTGCATAGAGGCTGCTGTACACACCAGAAGTAAGCCCATAACAAACACCAAAGTGGAATCCTCACTTTAACAAGGTAGATAATAAAAGGAAAAAAGTATTGGCCAATATCAGAATATGCAACTTTCATAATAATAAGAGCTTGCTGATTAAAGTAAATAGGAATAAGTCCAACAAGGCCAGTTTTGAGGTCAGGCTAAGGACAGCTACAAAATCCTTCTACAGCTCTGTCTGAAACTTTAAAAGTAACGCACAACAATGTCTGAGCTGGTAGTAAATGGTACCAGCTTCACTGAGCAGAGTGGCATAACAAATCTGCTGGCTGACAAATTTAACTCTAACTTTATCCCCTACTCCCCCTGCCACCCACTGTGAAATCCCTTCTTGCACCCCCCCAACTGTTAGCAGGGAGCAGGTTACATTAGTGCTTGCAAAGGCCAAAAACACTGCCTCAGTGGGCACAGCAATATCCCGGTTTGCATTCTGAGTAGTCTAAAACATTTTATTTATTTATTAGACATTTGTAAACTGGGTTAGTCTGACTGGGCAGGAAGGCCTTTTTCCACAGAGACCCAAGCAGAAAAGCTCCAAAATGTAGAAAGTATAAACAATACAACATAGTGTAAACATTACAAAATTGTATAAGCAATACAAAAAAGCTTAAACAGTACAAAAAATACATGAACAGAAGAAAAAAAATAATTTGACATTGGTGACTGCAGAGCATAATTATTAGTAGAGGCATGGTAGATTTAAGCTATACCAGCAATAAAACAGACAACATTGGTAAAAACATGGTAGATTTAAGCTATACCAGCAATAAAACAGACAGCATTGGTAAAAGCATGGTAGATTTAAGCTATACCAGCAATAAAACAGACAATATTGGTAGACGCATGGTAGATTTAAGCTATACCAGCAATAAAACAGACAACATTGGTAAAAGCATGGTAGATTTAAGCTATACCAGCAATAAAACAGACAACGTTGGTAAAAGCATGGTAGATTTAAGCTATACCAGCAATAAAACAGACAACATTGGTAAAAGCATGGTAGATTTAAGTTATACCAGCAATAAAACAGACATTTTTAAAAAGTTGTTTTTTGTTTAAATAATTTGTTTAACTGTTTTAGGCTACACACTAAAGTGCGATAACCTTTTCTGATCGTTTGTAGTCATTTAAAGCTGTTTTAAGTGTTTTATTTACTATTTTTGCCTTATCCTTTCAAAAAAACAACAAAAAAAAAAAACAATTCCTTGTTTCCCGCCTTTCTAAGCTAGTATAGTCCAGTTTTCAGGCTAGTGCTGAATTCAGGGCTGTGATACTAGTTTCTGAGTTGCCCATACCTTACTTGGATAGAAGGAAGTTTCTCTGTTCACCTCTGAGAGAGGGGAGCTTTGAGCAACCTATCTGTCCCTGGAGGAGTGGTTCCAGCCCAGAAGTTAGTAGTTTATTGGCCATTTTGGGTAAAATTCTAGCTCTTTCATTTCCCTACTATAAAAAATGCATTTGCACGGTTTTGCGCACCGAGCAGTGCCGGTTAGCTACGGTTAAGTTATTCCCGGCTCCACTAATTCTCTTCAGTTTTTCCCTTGAAACTAGTCTCTCAACCTAAGCACTCAAAAAGCATCTTACAGCCCAGCACTTGCTCAGACCTAATAGCAAGCACTAATATACCCTGACACTGATTGCCCAGGAGGGCAAGGCTCTTTATTCACCCCTCACCAACCAAGCAACTAAGCAGCTCACCTTACTATTCAGGCATTACCAAAGGGCAACTTCAGGTGGACTCTCCAGTCCAGCTGGTGAATCTGGGTATCCTGAGGCAGTGTTACAACTGCCTGTTGTACACAGACAACCCTCTCCTCCTACCACAAAACACTAACATATAGTGAGAGTTGCAGTTATACAGCCAAACTGGAAGCTAAGCTGTCTCCACCCAAGACTGGAACAGACAGTCAAGAGGAGAAGGTTAACACTTGCACAACACCTCCAACCGCACACAGACCTACTAAAACAGCACTGGCAAAAAATACACATAAATACACAAAATCATACTCTGAGGCTCTAAATAAAAACCTGTAAAAGCATCAGAGACCTTCAAAGCAGACACCCAAACAACCTGCACTTCCCGTCACAAACCAGACAACACATAAAACACAAAGTCAGTGTGCCGCACAATCACAGCCTTAAGGCAAAATAACATACCTAACACACTAGTAATATGTGACTCTATAGTCAGTCACACTGACTTCCCACTCACTAGGCTGGACAAGCAGAAGGTTACAGTTAGCTGCCTGTCGGGAACCAGAATCCGCCACATAACACAAGCACTCAGGTCACTCCAGAACAAGTACAAATATGACTCTCTCATTGTTCATGTTGGTGTGAATGACCTGAGACGTGCCTTCCTGGACTACATAAAAAGAGACATGGAAGAGCTGTTTGATCATGCAGCCCAGGCTGGTATGACCCTGATCCTGAGTAGCATCCTGCCCTCAACAAGAATGATAACTCAGTATAAAGAAAAAATGATCAAGTTCAACAATTGGCTAAGCTTCTGGTGTCATTCAAAGGGGATCCAGTGTCTGTCAACCTGGGACGACATGTTCGACGAGCCACATTGCTTCGCAAGAGACGGCTTGTACTTGTCACCCCTAGGCTTTCGAATACTGGCCAAGGCTCTTGCTGCCCCCATAGTGCCTTTTTTAGGCAAGGCTCAAAAGTCAAACTCACCTCCGTAAACAGCACAATTAACTAAAAACTGAGGGTTATGCTACTCAACGCCAGGAGTTTAAATCTCAAAATACATGTGCTCGAAGCACTCCTCAGTATGGAGAATATCAACATCTGTGCAGTAAGTGAAACCTGGTTCAAGGCTCCAGAGAGCACCCCAGCACTACCAGGCTACAACTCATACCACACATTTCGGTCACAGAACACGGACCGAAACACAAAAGGAGGAGGGGGTGCATCCATAGTCATCAAGGATACCTACACCTCCAGGTTAGTGGCACAGCATGATACCTCTGAGATCATCCATGTGCAACTAACATCAGGAAAATCTGCAATGCAAATTGTGGCCTGCTACAGATCACCCTCCATGACCCAGGACCACCACTCCACCTTTCTGGAGACACTGGACACCCTGATATTAGGCCTGGGAAAACTACTAGAGTACAAATTCCCAGGCCCAATGCTTCCTGGAATTCATTAACTCAAACACCCTGGATCAGCTGGTAAACTCCCCTACTAGAGGTGAAAACATATTGGACCTGGTCATCACCAACATGGGTGCAAGTGTTCCACACCGGAGGTCAACCCGTCACTAGTTAGATCAGACCATAAACTAATCACTCTGGATGTCCACACCCCACCATCACCCCCAACTAATGAAACCACAGTAAAAAACTTTTCTAAAACAAACTTCACCTTACTTAAGACAGAGGTGGTAAATTTCACAGCCTCCATGCTAAAGGATAACACTGCCCAAGATACCTTTACAAATGCACTCTATGAGCAGCTACAAGGATGCATGGATCATGCCATCCCTAGCAAAACCAAGACTCACTCCCCTAAGAGAAGGAAACCAGTCTGGGGGACCCCTGCCATAAACAGGTTATACAACAGAAGGAGGAAACTAGTTCAAAAAAAAAGCAAATCCCAAGAAGGAAAGACATCCCTGATTAGTATCAGTAAGAAACTAATGTCCCTCATGAAATCATCCAAGGCTAACTTCGAAAGAAAAATAGCCAGGGATTCAAAAGATAACCACAAAGCCTTCTTTAGCTATGTTAAGAATCTAAGTAACAACTCACAGATCTGCACTGAACTAGTGCAAAATAGCACAAAATATACTAAACCTACTGATATTGCCAACATCCTGGCAGATAGATTCAGTGGAAACTTCATCCCCCTCTCATTTCCAAAAGGTCCCACAACAATACAGGAAAAGTGTAGTGTCCCAAAAATCACAGACGCACAGGTGAAAACAGCCCTTTCAAAACCCAAGCACACAGTGTCAGTGGGACCAGAAGGTGTCCCAGACTGCGTCTTGCACGAACTACAGAACGAACTAACCTCCACCTAAACATGCTGTTCAACCTCAGCCTGTCCACAGGTTACGTGCCCATAGAATGGCGCACAACAACAGTTATTCCTCTCCACAAAGGAGGGGCCACAACTGACCCTGGTAACTATCGCCCCATAAGCCTAACTAGCCTGGTCTACAAGGCTATGGAGTGCATCATCATGGAACTCATTAACCAAGACATTGGGAACTTCCAAACACTTGACCCGACCTAGTTCGGCTTTGTTAAGGGCAGACCATGCCTACTAAACCTGGTTGACTTCTTCGAGACAGTCACCAAGGCAATAGATGAGGGAAAGGTGGTTCACACAGCCTACCTTGACCCCGCCAAGGCTTTCGAGACCATTCTCCACTTAGGTATTACAGAAAAACTCACCAGCCTGAACATAAACCCCTACGTCATGAGATGGGTTGCCAACTGGCTTACAGACAGAACTCAAATGGTAAGAATAGCAGGCTCCAGGTCCGACTCTAACCAAGTCACAAATGGTGTCCCGTAAGGCTCGGTCCTGGGACCCCTACTGTTTGGCATATACTTCTCAGAAGTACAGGCAAACACAGGAGGACTATGGCTAACCAAGTTCACTGATGACTGCAAACTGGGAGCCATAATTGACTCTTTGGCTGACACGGACATCCTCCAAAAGGGCCTTACTGAGACGGACACATGGTGTCAAAGTCATGGCCTCAAGCTAAATGCCAAAAAATGCATAGTCATCCCATTTGGGAAAAACAAAACTCCCATGTATTACCACATAGGTGGCAGCCCCCTTAATACAGAAGAGGTAATAAGAGATCTGGGGATCCAGGTAGATAGTAATCTCTCCTTTGACAATCGTATTGCCAGAGTAGTTAAGAAATCCTTCTATGTGGCCCATCTAATTACTAAAGGGTTTGCATCTAGAAATAGAGGTTGTAGTGCCCCTCTACTCATCACTCATTAGACCCATCATAGAGTACAATGCCCCATTTGGGATGTACCTCACAAGGCACTTCCAACAGCTGGAAAGACCACAAAAGTACCTCACCAAGAGGATTACTGGCCTCAAACATATGTCCTATGTAGCCCGACTGAAAAAACTCCAGCTGTACTCAGTGGCATATCGATTACTCAGAGGTGATTTCTGCCTGACTTACAAAGCCAAGTCCAACTCAGAATTGATGACATGCTCCACCTAAAGAAATCCAAGTTACTGCGAGCCACAAGCTCTAGTGAGCTAAATTTTGCCACAACAATAAATAGAACATGCTGGAGGGATAGATTTCTGTCACAGAGACTCCCCATGCTTTGGAACAAAATTCCAAATTACATCAGGCAGAGCCCCTCGCTAACACTCCAGAGAAACCTTGATGAGTGGATGGATAACAGAAAATACACCCCCTGGTATCACTTCATTGGCTCTGCTTGACCGAGGATCAGTTAATTAATCAATGGGGTGGCGAAAGCTGATACACTCTGGCTAGGCTTATAAATGCCCTCGGGCAGATAGCCTAGTACCTACCTATGAACATTGGTAAAAGCACGGTAGATTTAAGCTATACCAGCAATAAAACAGACAATATTGGTAAATGCATGGTAGATTTAAGTTATACCAGCAGTAAAACAGACAACATTGGTAAAAGCATGGTAGATTTAAGCTATACCAGCAATAAAACAGACAACATTGGTAAAAGCATGGTAGATTTAAGCTATAGTAGCAATAAAACAGACAACATTGGTAAACGCATGGTAGATTTAAGCTATACCAGCAGTGAAACAGACAACATTGGTAAAAGCATGGTAGATTTAAGCTATACCAGCAGTAAAACAGACAACATTGGTAAATGCATGTTAGATTTAAGCTATACCAGCAATAAAACAGACAACATTGGTAAAAGCACAGTAGATTTAAAATATACCAGCAATAAAACAGACAACATTGGTAAATGCATGGTAGATTTAAGCTATACCAGCAATAAAACAGACAACCTTGGTAAAAACATGGTAGATTTAAGCTATACCAGCAATAAAACAGACAACATTGGTAAAAGCATGGTAGATTTAAGCTATACCAGCAATAAAACAGACAACATTGGTAAAAGCATGGTAAATTTAAGCTATACCAGCAATAAAACAGATAACATTGGTAAAAGCATGGTAGATTTAAGCTATACCAGCAATAAAACAGACTTAGATTTAAACTATACCAGTAATAGAGCAGACCACTAGTCAGAAGTCTTAGGATAGTTACTTAGAAACTGCGAGTGACAGCATAAGTTAAAATGAGACATGCAAATAATATCTACATTTTGATAAAATCAGCCTGCTGAGGGAAGACAGGAATGTCCGAGTATTAGTGGAGAAGTAGAGTAGGACAGGAGGGATAAGGAGAAGAGCGATCCGGTTGGAGTAGGGAAGGGAAAGGCCATGTTTTGTGCATTTAGTCATTTAGTAATTGGAAACAGTGACGGCTCTTAGGTCTGGGGGTAGTTTGTTCCAGGAGTTGGCAACTGAATGACTATACAGAAGTTACCTATTTGTTTCAGGGACTTATATACTTCCAGAAGATTTAGGTTGGCACTACGGAGGCAGGGTTTGGGAATACAGGGAGAGATTAAGGTAGAGAGCGCAGGGCAGTGGGACCGATTAGTTAGAGTTGAGTGAGTAAGGCAGAGTTGTGGAAGTAGGAGTTGGTTGTGGACTTCAGGCCACAGAAGATTTTGTAAGGCAGTGCAGTGATGGGATCAATGGGGAAGGTTTGCTACAAATCTTGCAATTTTATTGTAGGTGATTTCAAGTTTATAGATGAAGTTGGATTGTATGTTAGTGAGTATTGGCGTGGCATAGAAGAGAGTACGCAATAAATATGCTTCAGCCAGGGAATGTCTATTGTCTTTAGTGAGGTATTTATTTCTGTATAATAGACCCAGTGAGTTTTTTTGATGGTTTGTAGAACATGGATATCATATTTAAGCTTTTCATCAATAACAACACCAAGGAGTTTAGTATGAGATTCGACTGTGATAGTAGCATTATTGAGAGATGTCTGGTCATCAATAACAACACCAAGGAGTTTAGTATGAGATTTGACTGTGATAGTAGTATTATTGAGAGATGTCTGGTCATCAATAACAACACCAAGGAGTTTAGTATGAGATTTGACTGTGATAGTAGTATTATTGAGAGATGTCTGGTCATCAATAACAACACCAAGGAGTTTAGTATGAGATTCGACTATGATAGTAGTATTATTGAGACATGTCTGGTCATCAATAACAACACCAAGGAGTTTAGTATGAGATTCGACTGTGATAGTAGCATTATTGAGAGATGTCTGGTCATCAATAACAACACCAAGGAGTTTAGTATGAGATTCGACTGTGATGGTAGTATTATTGAGAGATGTGACTGAGAAGGAGTTTTTACAGTGTTCTACAGATTTAGGGAGGAATTTTGTTTTTTGGGCTTGAGTAAGAGTTCATTGCAGATTAGTCAGTTTTCAACAGGTAGAAGGGAGTCTTGCGTGAGGGAGAGAAGGTGAGGAAGATGATCAGAACAAGATATAATAGTAGAATCATTAGCATATTGGATGAGAGGAATGAGGGTGACCTGTGAAGAGGATGTTTGTAAAGATATTAAAGAGGAGAGGTCCTAGTATTGACCCTTTGAGTACACCAGTATGAACAGCCAGGAAAGGAGAGGAGGCAGATATCTGTCAGGTAGCTAATGAATCAGAGAATAGTGGATTGAGAGACATTAAGATTTTTAAGTTTAGATAAGAGCAGGGTGTGGGAGACCGTATCAAAAGCTTTAGATAAATCGAGGAAGAGACTTGAAATGAGTTTGTTTTCATCACGAGCTTTGGCAATAGTCTGAGTGAAAGAAATAAGACTGGTAACTGTGCTATGATGCCATGTTATGTAGGTGTAAGGACGTTTTCTTGAATAAGGTGTTCAAGGATCTGTTTATGTATACGTTTCTCCATTATTTTGGAGAGGGGAGAGAGAATAGCAATGGGGTAATAATTTGAGGGGTCTATAGAGTTACCTCCTTTGTGCAGGATAATAACATGGAATCTTTACCATATTTTGGGTACAGTATTGTCTAGGATGGCTCGATTGATAAGAATAGATGCAGGGTAGGCAGTAGCATTGGCAGCCATTTTGAGAAACTGAGGTGGCAAGTTGTCTGCAGATGTAGAGCATGGCTTAAGTTTAAGAAGAGATCTGATATAAGCTATGGGGTAGGTTTCAGAGAGAAAGTAGAGGCAGGGAGGGAGTGGGATTGGAAAGAGGAGGATTAGGTATTTTATTATTAGTGAGATTTTTGATAGAGTTGATAAAGGTGTTAAGAAGTGTAGCAGTATCAAGTTCAGAGCTATTAGGACAGGGACTAGGTGTGGCAGACTTATCTGGATGTAGGAGGTTATTAATATTGTTCTAAACTAATTTGGGATTAGACTGAGTTATTTACTCAACTATCTAAGAAACTATCTTGACTTGCAACATTTACTATTTATACTGTTGATAATCAATATCTTGTTTTTGTATTAAAGCCAACAACCTGTAGTGTTTACTATTGCTGCAACTTTGTATGTGTATTTATCATGTACATGATGTGGAGCTTTTCTCGCCGGGCATCTGCTGAAAAAGGACCCGTGTCCAGTCGGAATTTCCTAGTAAACAAATGTAAATAAATAATCTTCTTATTTTGGCTTTTCTCGGTTAGGGGTCACCACAGTGGATCATCTGTCTGCTCATGATTGACAGTGGAGTTTTACAGTGTCGAGTTGCCAGCCCGGCACCCAACCTTCCACAGAAGGCACACACACGCACACACTCACACCTAGGGCCAATTTATAGTGTCCAATCCACCTACTGCATGTCTTTGGGATGTGGGAGGAAACCGGAGCACCCGGAGGAAACACACGTGACCACAGGGAGGACATGCAGACTCCGCACAGAAGGCACCCCAGCCAAGAATTGAACCGGAGAACCTCTTGCTGTGAGGTGGCAACGCTAACCACTGCACCACAGTGGCCACCCAAAATGTAAATAAATAATAAATAAATACATTTAGTGTTTTTTGATAATATTGCCTTTTGTCAATATATATGTATTTTTTGGTCTGGTTTCTGAGTTGTCTATTAGTTTGAAGATGGGTTGGCATGTTTGTTTTTTTTTCATAACTTCCAGGCTTTATCCCTTTGTGACATAAGGTTACATGTGGGTTGGGATAGCTAAGGTGAGAAGTTAGATTTTAATCTAATTTTTTGGGTCTATATTATAAGCACGAAAAGACAAAACCGCGAACGCTCACATGAGCGAAAATGCCGGGAATCAAACTTGGTATCGTGGGGGGCTGCACCCCCACTAACTATATATTCCAACTCCGAGGTCGCACTACAGAAAGGAAAGGGCAAATATCATACTCCTCACTGTAACACAACCCCACAATCTCACTTTCGATTCCCGGCATTTTCACTCATGTCAGCGTTCGCGGTTTTGTCTTTTCGTGCTTAGAATATAGACACAATTTTTCTGATAGGGGCCAATGAGTTAAGGAAGGTTTCATTGAATATGGAGATGGCCTCATCAAGGGGTAGGTTGTATGAAAAGGACTTGTGAAGGTAGAAAGGTTGAAGTTAGAGAGTTTGCGATGGTCTTTGAGGTGGTGGAGTCTATGGAGTTACAGTGAATGTCTGTGTACTAGGGTGAGAAGATGGTTGCAGAGAGAGTCAGGAAGAGTAAAGGGATTGTGATAAGAGGTTTGGGTTGGAAGTGAGAATCCAATCGAGAATTGTGCCAGAGTTTGTATGTTTGTTATAGCGAGTAGGAGAAGAAATGAGTTGAGAAGCCATAGAGGTTTATGGAGCTATTGGGAGAGGAGGAATCAATAGTTGTCCAGTAAATATTGACATCTCCCAAGACTATGGTTACATAGAGAATGTTATTAGAGAGCCAGGAAAGGAGTTTCTCTAGGATAGGAATATATTTTCCAGGGGGGATGTAGATGGCAACTATAGCAAGTTTTTTGGGAAGTAAATATTGTGGGAAAAATATCCAGGGAATTGTTATGGCTAGGCTTGTATAGGCCGTAGGGCTGATAGCCTAGTACCAACCTATGAAGTTTACAGTTTAATATAACAGCTTCAGCACGGTGAAAGTTTGGGGGGTGGTAAGGGGGTAAAGAGAACGTTATTCAGTGTAAACAATGGCAACACCTTCCCCTTTTTTAGGAAGACGATCAAGTCGAAATATGTTATAGCCTGGGGGAAGAACGTCTGAGTCAGAGATATGTGGTTGTAGCCATGTTTCTAAGAATGTCAGGGGAATACTGAGTAATCAGTGAGTGAAAATGGCTTATTTTATTTGTTTCGAGAGAGATTATAGTTAGGTATTTGGAGGGTGAGAGGTTAGTAGAGTGTGGGGAAATAGGTGGACAAAAGGTAGCTACAGAAGAAGAGGATGGAGAGATTTGGGGGCTGTTTCTATGGCTGTGTGTAGGAGCAGTGGAGAGTAGGCCAGGTTTAGGATGAAGATCTCCATATCATAGTAGATTAACTAGGAAGAATACTTTAGGGTTTGCATGTAGGTAACAGGTGGGTACTTGGGTCTCATTTTATAAGATGAGAGTGGGAAGATTTTAAGGTGATGATGAGCAGTTGTGCATTTAGACAATAGTGAAGAGTAATTGATAAGGGTTTGGAGATCAGTGTGAAGATCGGGGAGGTGGGAGAAAACACAGCTGTGGTTAAGGAGCCGTGGTAAGAGGTAGTGAGTGTTAAAGTAAGCAGGCCGGAGGAGAGGAGGATGAGTGCGAGCATGTTAAAGGAAGGGTTGGTATGTTGTACTGAACATATGGGGGTTAAAGGTGAAGTAGGTATTTGGTGAAAAGGAGAATATCGATGAGAGAAGTAACTATTAGAGGGAGGAGCACGATGCAGGCAGGGAGCAGAGCGAGACAGAGTCTGTGAAGGGATTGGCAAGGCGTGGTGAGTCTCTGGAAAGTAATAAAGTAGGGGTGGAGGAGGGAGATTTGTAATAAGGGGTGTGGTTCAATAAGATGTTGTATAAAGGGAATGGAAGTGGTAGTGGGTAGGAATGGGGGTATGGTATGGGAGCGAAAAGAGCCCGAGCATAGCGAGGGTGAATGGAGTGGGCTGGTCCGACAGGAGGAGCCCAAGGAATGAGTGGGAAAAAAAAGTCAGGTAGACCGATACTTTACAGGTAAGTAGTAAACTTCCCATGCTTGCTTCACAACTTCTTTACAGAGAAAATATTAGCAGGGTTGCAGGCACATGGGACTGGAGCTATTGTAGTCACTAAAGGCACCTTTCCCTTTATTTCTTGTTTTGTTCTAGGATTGTGCCTTGAGAGGACTGTGCGTTAACTGCTAGTGAGGACTGCCAGAGCTCAGAAATCAACTATTTCTTATAGAATGCTACCATCTAGAGGTCATAATGGGGAGCTTCTATAGCAAATATAGGGAACCGGGGGTGAAAAATGATATACTGCCTTCTGTTGGTTTCTTGCTGTTACTTGCATTTGCATGCAAGCATGACACAGTATATTTAACTATTTATTGTGATCAACTAGTCTTATTACTGTATTGTACTAAGTACAATAAATACAAGGAGACAACCGCTTCAGTTAATACGCTTTACTGTTACATTCTCCTTTCGGATCTACAAGCATGCAACACAGATGCTGTCCGCTCTCTATGGCAAATTCCCAAAGCATGTTTATACACACTCATATTTATACCAAAAAGTCTGATATTTTTTCTCAGAGTCTGATGTATTGCAGTTCTTTTTTGTATAACAGTTTTCCTTTGTTCCCTTGTTCTTGGTTCTTTGTAGTTTGATGATCCGTGGAAACTCAGTCTTGCATTATCTGAAACGTGGTGTTCCAGCACTATCTGATGTTCCAAATTTATCTTGCTTGATGTTACATCTCTTTACTTCGTTGATGTCCTTCCAGCTACCATCTGCGCAGTTATTTTTACAGACTTTGTTTCTCAATAACATACTCCTTCACATGGATGCCAAAATCTAACTAAGCTATGCCAGCACACTTATTATTTTTCAGCATTTTATACTATTTCTAACTTAACCCTTTATATTTTATATCATTCTTGCAGCTTTTTATTCAAACTAATAATCATGCTAGCAATTCCCACGTGGATGGGTACCACTAATACATTCAGTGAGTTTACCTCTATCTCTAGGGTAACATAGTATACTTTTCAGGTTACGTTTGTTTTTCAATGGTTTCAGTATTGGTTTCATTGATCACTCAAAGGGGGTATTTTCTTCTAATGGTATAAAGGTTCCGATGTATTTTACTACAGATATCAAGCCAATTACGGCTATTATTAGGAAAAATTGGCGAGTTTTAACTACTGATCCAGTAGTTAAGAGGTTGATAGGGGAGAACCCCACTTTTCTATTTAAAAACAAGGATCTCCATACATCCTGGCACAGGCCAGCACTTTAACTTTGGAATCATTGCGGATTATAGAACATCACATGTGGTTTACCTGGCTAAGTGTGTGACCCGCAGGTCATTTTACATTGGGAAAACGTATAGGCTATTTAGAGACAGAATTAGGGAAAATGTCTATAAGAGTTAGAACACAAACTAATGCCTTATCCAAACACATTATGGCACAGGGGGATGACCATATGTTTAGATTTATGATAATAGATTTGGTTAAACCCACTGTACGGGAAGGTGATATATGAAATCTAACCAAAAGTAAGGAGGTTAGATGGATATTGAGGCTTAGGGCAGATAGTGGCAAGGGTTTAAATGAGAGAGCCCCCATTAAGCCCACACGAAAATCTAGGAAACTTTCTGTTAGGTAGTTCTAAGCTGAGCTTTTTTATATATGTATTTTTATCTATGTATACATTTTAACATTACACTTGCTATTTATATGGTTTATATATATGCTTTTAGTGCTGATATGTGTATAATTTGGTCATATGTTATGAGTTCACTTTAAATTATTACATCTGTATCTTTAACACAAGCTGATTGGTTAATGTGTATTATTTAAATGAACTTTGACCATTATTTGTTTGATGGTCTGAAGAAGCTCTTATGTGAAAGCGCATACCAATTTTTAAAATAAAAATAGATTTCGCTACTTTATGGTGGACTTTTCTAATGGACTGCATGGTTCGTGGACTAACTGTTGTTATTTGCTTTTTACTGAGCAGTACCATGTTTGCCCCCTATGGTGTGTTACTTTGTTCTTTATACTAATAATACAATGTTTAGTAAGGCAGTAGGCTGACACCTACATTGTTTAAAAGAGGGAGGCTTGCCCCTGTCTATGGGCTCTGAGATGTTCCTGGTTTTCTGAGAGGACCCAGTCCAAGAGGGACGTAGATCTGACCAGAGGGATGGGAGGAGCTTGCGCACTACCAGCTGTAAGGAAAAAAAAAAAAAAGAGTATGGTAAATAAGGGTTTGTCTGGCGAGAGAAAGTATTACAAGAGGCGATAATACAAGTCTAAGTTGGGAAACCTTACAGAATCTAACTAGTTAGGGCACAGAAAATAGTTGTATGCTATCAAGTATTAACTGGATAACTAAAGCACAGTTAGGACGGTTAAGATATTCAACAAAAATTCCATTAACTGACAAAGAGAATAAAAAGGAGTCTAATAGGTCAAATCAACTACTAATACTAAGAGTATTAGGCAAAGGTAAGAGTAGGACATGAAGAGGCATTACAGCCAGTAACAGGTAAAACTACAGACAATGACCAGCTACCGTATTCATTACCGATACACTAATTATAGCATTGGATCCTGCAACTTCAGTAAGAACGTAACATCACAGCATTAATCCATACAAAAGCTAATGAAACTAGGCTTAATTTCTATTACCCATTCAAGTTATAAGTGCAAAGTAAGATATATCACTCCTGAGAGTTGTAACCACACGGTAATTAAAAAGCAGCAGCGAGACACTAAGGCGACATTAAGCACAGTAGTCTATGCATTTACAGATGTTATGTACAGGTATATCACTCCTGAGAGTTGTAACCACACGGTAATTAAAAAACAGCAGCGAGACACTAAGGCGACATTAAGCACAGTAGTCTATGCATTTACAGATGTTATGTACAGGTATATCACTCCTGAGAGTTGTAACCACACGGTAATTAAAAAACAGCAGCGAGACACTAAGGCGACATTAAGCACAGTAGTCTATGCATTTACAGATGTTATGTACAGGTATATCACTCCTGAGAGTTGTAACCACACGGTAATTAAAAAACAGCAGCGAGACACTAAGGCGACATTAAGCACAGTAGTCAATGCATTTACAGACGTTATGTACAGGTATATGTAACCACACGGTAATTAAAAAGCAGCAGCGAGACACTAAGGCAACATTAAGCACAGTAGTCTATGCTTTTACAGATGTTATGTACAGGTCTGTCATTGTTATCTCTCAAGTTTAGAACCTTGCTAGTGGTATTTACAGAAACCGTTAATTGTTAGAGGTAAAGCTACTAATTATAGCAAACGGTGTATACACATGGAGATGCATTGAGCTGTTGCTTCGTGAATGTAGTGACCCATATACGTTAACAGCAGTTGAATCATTAAACCCTAGCAATTAGTAGCGTATAACATCAGACATGTAGCAGTAACAACAATTGTCCAAGTATATAAACTAAGACATATCATATCAGGACCACTTGAGGCACTTTTCAACTACAGCCTCAAAACAGGCTACGTATCACAAGAATGGAGGACTGTAATGGTTATTCTTTGCAAGACTGGTCCATCAGTAGAGTCCAGAAACTATAGACCCACCAGTCTGAGCTGTCTTATATGCAAAGCCATGGAGTGAATTTATTATGTAGATGATCACCGAAGACATTGGTCATCTGCAGACACTGATCCCATCCCAGTTTGCCTTGGTCAAGGGAAGGTCTTGCCTACTTAACCAGTTAGATTTCTTTCAGAGGGTCACCAAGGCAATAGTTGAGAGGAAAATGGTGCAGACTGCCTTCCTTGACTTGGTTAAGACTTTTGGTACAATACTCCACTCTGGTATTGGTGACAAACTCACTGATCTAGGCATAAATCCCTACTGCCAGCTGGCTCACCGATAAGAAGTCAAGATTGGTGAGCACCTTCACCAGAGGCAGGGCACCAGAGGGGTATCTCGGGGCTTCATGCTGGGACTTCTCCTGTTTGGTATCTACTTCTCAGAGGTCAAGGCTAATGTCAAGGGCCTATGACTCACAACATTCGCAGTTGATTATAAATTGGGGGCCATCTTGGATCCTCCCACGACACTACAGTGCTGCAAGAGGGTCTAACACAGACAAATGACTGGTGCCAAAGCCATCAATTAAAACTCAGTACCAGGAAGTACATTATAGTGCCTTTTTGGAAAACATCCACCCAGGTTAATTATTCCATTGCTAAAACACCCCTAAGAGTTGACCTGGTAGTTGGGTATCTGGGGACAAATGTAGATAGTAATCTGGACTTTGACCAACACTTACCCAAGATTGTAAGAAAATCATTCTGTGTTATCCAACTTATAATTAAGGCATGACATCCAAGACCAAGAAGTTATAGTACCACTTTACTTGGCCATTATCAGACCCATCATTGAGTTCAGTGCCCCATTTGGGATGTACCTGACCAGGCATACACAACAGTTGAAATGTCCACAATGGTTTCTCACCAAAAGAGCCCAGGGTATTGATGCCCTGCCCTACTCAAACTGCCTTATGGCCCTATCTCTATACTTGGCCTCCTACAGGTTACTGAGAGGTGATCTGTGCCTGGCGTACACAGCATCCTTGGAATCGGACCTGATGAATCTCTTGCACATCCTCAAACTGAACAGCACCTGAAATACTAGGTCCAAGTACCTAAACTTTGCTTGCAACATAAATAGAACATGCTAGTGAGACTGATATGTGTTTCAAAGGATGCCCATTCTATGGAATAGGCTCCCCATGTGATGCAGAGTTCATTCCTGACCCTATTCAAACATAACATTGACCATTGTATGGGAAATCATAAACTCACCTCTGGTATGGCCCCCACAATGCTGATGGACAGAGGCCAACAGTAAATATTTCTGCACTAACAACCCCCCCACACAAGCTTTAGCAACTTCCTAATATACTCCCCCATATAGATGCCCAAGGTACATGGGGGCACAGCTGGGCTGGGTTGTGAGGGTAGGTTTATATAGATGCCCAAGGTACATGGGGGCACAGCTGGGCTTGGTTATGAGGGTAGGTTTATATAGATGCCCAAGGTACATGGGGGCACAGCTGGGCTGGTTTGTGAGGGTAGGTTTATAAAGGCTGTGGTAGTAGTTAGCCTAGTATCTAACTATGAACCTATGTGGGTACTGCTCTCCATCTGCCCATAGGGGATAGGGATGGATTAAATCTTACTATGAACGTATGCGGGTACTGCACCCCATCTGCCCGTCGGGAACAGAGATGGAGTAAATCTAACTGAACATATGTAGGTACTGTGCCCCATCTGCCCGTAGGGGATAAGGATGGAGTAAATCTAACTGTGAACTTATGAGGGTACTCTGTCACATCTGCCTGTAGGGAATAGGGATGGAGTAAATCTAGCTGTGAACCTATGTGGGTACTATGCACCATCTGCCCGTAGGGGATAGGGATGGAGCAAATCTAACTATGAACCTGTGTGGGTACTGTGCTCCATCTGCCAGTAGGGGGTAGGGATGGAGTAAATCTTACTATGAATCTATGTGGATATTGCATCCCATCTGCCAAAAGGTTAGGTTTATAAAGGCCATGGTAGTCATTAGCCTAGTATCTAACTATGAACTTATGTGGGTACTGTGCCCCATCTGCCTGTAGGGGATAGGGATGGAGTAAATCTAACTACAAACCTATGTGGGTACTGTACTTCATCTGCCCATAGGGGAATAGGGATGGAGTAAATCTAACTATGAACCTATGTGGGTACTGCACCACATCTGCCCATAGGGGATAGGGATTGGGTAAATCTAACTATGAGCCTATGTGGGTACTGCATTCCATCTGTCCATAGGGGATAGGGATGGAGTAAATCTAATTATGAACCTATGTGTGTACTGTGCCCCATCTGCCCATAGGGGGATAGGTACTGCTCCCCACCTGCCTGTATGGGATAGGGTTGGAATAAGACTACTGGGGTGACAGTGAGGTTCCCATGGTAGACCTTGGTGACTGTTATTGGCCATGGTCATGTGTGGTGGCTGTGTGGTAAGACCTGACAGTGATACTCTCTTATGAGCAGTCCATGCCATCTTGGTATGCCATGTCTGGACTTGGTACTTCACATTTGGACCTTTCCATTGCCACAGTCACCAGACCCTGCAAGGGCATACCAGAAGATATTTGCCATCTGCTACATGGACATACTAGTGGATGCCATGTTTGCTACCACTGATCTGAGTATCACTGTTTGCTCTCTCTCCCTGTCCTAACTGTCATGGATGCATAGGTATTGCATGTCATCCCATGGGACATATAATGCACTCGCCATCTCAATAATGATGTGGTTGGCAGCTATGTGTGCCTGTGTCACTAATGCACCAAGGTCAGGGACAAGACAGTGCTGTAGACCAGCTCACCTCTCCGCAATGAATTGTATGCTAACAGCAGTTCCTGGCAGTGTCCCATGCCTTGTTCTTGGCATGCAGTGTCATCATTTGGCCTTCATTACACCTGATGTGGGCTACTGCTATTGCCATCCAAACCACTGATACCTTGTACCATTCCCTGTCATACCTGCTCTTCCAAAGGTTTGTCTGCTTAATTTTTAGCTGGGATACATGTATCATGTGTGTGAGGGTCTGCAGTAACACCTTGTTCTCCGAAGTGGTGAATATCCCAAGTCATTGCTTCTCTTGGGAGACCACAACAAGTCCTTTTACACCTATGAGGTACACGTGTTTCTCACTAATTATACATGGTTGACTTAGGATATACCATTTGCCTGTATGTTTCCACCTTCACCCAATAAGGTGCCCACATCATTGTTTGCACTTATCTGTCCCATATTGTGATATGATACTTCTCCTTCACATCCTATGTGTACCATCATGACACCCCCTCCTGCATCAGTGAGTAATATCATGACACCCCCTCCTGCATCAGTGAGTAATATCATGACACCCCTCCTGCATCAGTGAGTAATTAATCTCTGTAATATATTATTCAGCCCAGACCCTTCAACAGTATGCATTGCCATACCTAAGCCGTTATACAGGGGTCATTGTGCCCCTGCATAGAATGTCCTGCCCCATGAGTGCATCAACACTACTGCAGTGTCTTGCCAGCCACATGTTCACAAATCCACATACAACTGTTGCTGCAGTCCTTTCATGGGTGTTCACTTAAACTCATAGTTAGATTACCTGGTATCCTGTCTTTCCTCAGTATACATACATCACCTATTTCAAAATCCGGACTCCTAATGCTATAAAATTCTCATTCCATGGTTTCTTGTATTTGTGCAGGCTCTCAAAAATGGCAACAGTACTTTTTGTCTTGCTAATTTGGGGCTCATACAAAGTATTTATATTAATGAGGGAATTTATCACTTATGACTCTGAATCGCTTCATAAAGCACAATGCTATCAACTTAGGCTGCACTATCCTGTTCTTCCATGGCTGTGCCAGGCTATACACTATATGCGTGTTGTGGCAACTTTGAAGCTGGTAATACATTTTGTACTGCATCATTGCTGTGCCATGTGTCTGTAATACATAACCATTTTGTACTGCATCACTGCTGTGCCATGTGTCTGTAATACATAACCATTTTGTACTGCATCATTGCTGTGCCATGTGTCTGTAATACATAACCATTTTGTACTGCATCACTGCTGTGCCATGTGTCTGTAATACATAACCATTTTTTACTGCATCACTGCTGTGCCATGTGTCTGTAATAAATAACCATTTTGTACTGCATCACTGCTGTGCCATGTGTCTGTAATAAATAACCATTTTGTACTGCATCACTGCTGTGCCATGTGCCTGTAATACATAACCATTTTGTACTGCATCACTGCTGTGCCATGTGTCTGTAATACATAACCATTTTGTACTGCATCACTGCTGTGCCATGTGTCTGTAATACATAACCATTTTGTACTGCATCACTGCTGTGCCATGTGAATGTAATACATAACCATTTTGTACTGCATCACTGCTGTGCCATGTGTCTGTAATACACAACCATTTTGTACTGCATCACTGCTGTGCCATGTGTCTGTAATATATAACCATTTTGTACTGCATCACTGCTGTGCCATGTGTCTGTAATACATAACCATTTTGTACTGCATCACTGCTGTGCCATGTGTCTGTAATACATAACCATTTTGCACTGCATCATTGCTGTGCCATGTGTCTGTAATATATAACCATTTTGTACTGCATCACTGCTGTGCCATGTGTCTGTAATACACAACCATTTTGTACTGCATCACTGCTGTGCCATGTGTCTGTGTAATATATAACCATTTTGTACTGCATCACTGCTGTGCCATGTGTCTGTAATACACAACCATTTTGTACTGCATCACTGCTGTGTCATGTGTCTGTAATACATAACCACTTTGCACTGCATCACTGCTGTGCCATGTGTCTGTAATACATAACCATTTTGTACTGCATCACTGCTGTGCCATGTGTCTGTAATACATAACCACTTTGCACTGCATCACTGCTGTGCCATGTGTCTGTAATACATAACCATTTTGTACTGCATCACTGCTGTGCCATGTGTCTGTAATACATAACCACTTTGTACTGCATCACTGCTGTGCCATGTGTCTGTAATACATAACCACTTTGCACTGCATCACTGCTGTGCCATGTGTCTGTAATACATAACCATTTTGTACTGCATCACTGCTGTGCTGCGATCCTCATCTTGTGGTGCCCAAATGTACATCCGTGCACATGGAGCTATCCTGCTGCTCAGTTAGATTTGTTTCAGTGAATGTGGCTGCTTTTGGCAGTGGGAACAGCAGGGCACCTCTTTTGTGCCCAAAGGAGAGTAAGATTTTCTTTTTCATCCTTCCTTCCTAGGGACCTCCAGGAATAAGACTGTGAATGATGTCACAGACATCCTCCATCCTGTTCAGAAGTACAGGCATCACTATAGCATCCTGTGGTAACATCACCCTGATATGCTTAGCCAGTGGGAAGCAGGGCTTAGGATATACAGCCAAAATTTTACTATAAGCACTTTTTCCCCCCTTGATTTTCCCAGTTGTAGCACTGTACTAAGTTCTTTCTTCTTTGTCTTGCATCAGCAAAAAAATAGAGGGATGTCTGTGTGGGTTAGCCTCTGGGCCTGTGTGTATGTAACTGTAAGGTACTTTGCTGTATTCTCCATCCCTATGTTACTGCTATGTGTGTCCCTTTCCCTGCTGCGCTTGTCTTCCATTCCTGCCCACCATCATGTGTCTACTATCTGTCATTACGAGTCCTTCCACCTTTTATCCCACCTTTTGTGTCATTGCCACCCTTGTCTGCCTAGCTCTGCATATCTTTTTTGTTTTTGTGTCCCTCATTCTACCAGATCCCCTTCCGATGATGACGTGACTGGGGTGGTGCAGAGACTATTGAAGACACCTTCTTTGGCCAAACTCATCCTGGATCTGAGCCCAAGAGAGGCGGAGCAAACCCCCATGGTGCCTATTCCTCCTTCGATCCGATCTTCCGCTACGGAGCAAGAAGTTTCTTAGATCCAGTTTGTTTTGGCATCTGCTCCAAGACCTCCTCTTATTTCTTCAGATCCAACATCTGCTCGGAGTCTCTCTGCTTCTTTGGATCAAGAGACCTCTAGGATCCAACACTTTCCGCTCCGATCCTAGGAGCAGATTCAGATCTCTGTGGATCAGACTCTGCCTCTTGGGGCATCGGTGTGGATGAGTTTGGTTCCTACTTCTGCCTCGGAGCGGCTGTCATCTGCTGTGGAGGCCCCTTTGGATCCGACAACTCATTTGTCGTCGGTTCCTGGGGGGGAGGGGCTCTTAGGAGCCAAGCCAGACTGCTTTTGAGGCTATGGAGAGAGTTATGACTTCTTCCCAGTCAACAAAACAAGCTACTTAAGATCTTCTTTCCCCTACACAGGTGTCTCAATCTCATCATCCCCTTTCACATGATTGCAGAGATCCCAGGCCTCAGGAAACCCCCAGGGGGTCCCCACCTCTTCCGAAACTTCCCCAGAATATCCCGGTGAGGAAGTTGCTCGGAAGAGAACTTGCAAGAGAAAGCATTTAGACTCTCCTGAGGAGTCCATCACTTCAGACATTGACTTAGATGATGCAGAAGGATCTCCATGATCACCCACTGAGGAGGTCTCATTTGGAGAGATCATGGAGATTCTGAAACAAAGGGGTGATTGGCAGCCCTCCTCTCCTTCTGCCAAAGAGTCAGTCTAAATGAAGGACTTCAGATCTCGCCCTTCAACCACTTGGGTGACTCTGCCTTCCAATGAGCTCATAGACCTGCTGTCTTGGAAGGTGTGGCAGACCCCAGCTACCATAGAGCCCACTCCTCGGAAGAAAAATAAATACATTACCACCCTGAAGGACAAGACATTTTGGACAAAGGGTGTAACAGTGGATGCCATGGTTATGGCGGTGGCCACTAAGTAAAAACTCTCTGAGCCTAGTTTTTCTATCCGCCCTCCTAATAAGGATTCTAGGATGATGGATAGATATGGGAGGCATGTGTTCTCTTCAGTGACGTTTTCTCTTTGATCGCTGAATTACCTTGGTCACTTTACCAAATTGCAGCGAGATCTGATTAAGGAGTTGTCAGACTCTCTTCAAGGAGCAGTTGTGCAGCGAGATCTGATTAAGGAGTTGTCAGACTCTCTTCAAGGAGCAGTTGCTGATGCAGTCAAAGAAAAGGTTAATGCACAGCTAGCCACCCTCAATGCAGTTACTAACTCCTCCATGAGGCATCATATGCTGCAGATGGAGCGAGTAGAGCTGAGGGTTCAGGCATCTCCACCAGGAAGCAGGCCTGGATGTGCCTTTGTGACTTTTCTGAACCTTTCAGATCTTCATTTGTTAATGTCCCATTTGACGGCTCATCACTGTTTGGGCCTAAAGTAAAAGAGACGCTCACCAGATGTGAAAATTGAGGGTAAGAATTTGCCTGCCGTTGGAGTATGTATTTCCGCCCCACCAGAACCTTTCCCAAAGGTCAGAGAAGAAGTGGGAAAATGTGGTTCAGGAGACCCCAAAGATCTTACCAAGACACACAAGGTGAAAGTTCTTCCCAAGGCGGGGGGGGGGGGGCATCAATGGAAGATGCCACCCACGTGGCACAAGAGGTCCGCAAAACCAGGGCTCCAGAGATACCTTGTTTGGTGGGCTCTTTCAGCACTTCTGAAGGAAGGCATTCGGTGGGGGCACATGTCCTTGCACCTAACAACCTGGCAAAATATAACCACAGGCAACTGGGTGCTGGATATAATTTCCACAGGATATATAATTCCATTTTGTTTCCCCACCCTGGGCAGAAAATCAGTTCCAGATGTTCCACCCGGTCAGCAGGATCAAGCAACATTAGAGATCCAAAAGTTGCTAACCAAAGGAGTCATCCAAAAAGCCCCTGTAGACCAAAAAGGATCCACAACTTACTCAAGATTCTTTTTAGTTCCAAAGAAAACCGGGGCTGGAGACCCATTTTAGATCTCAACAATTTAAACAAATTTGTAAAAAGACAAAGTTCTGGATGTTATTACTGCAGTCAATATTTCCATTGCTGGAAAAAGGCAGATGGATGTGATCTATAGATCTACAAGATGCGTGCTACCATATACTAATGGAAAGGATCTACAAGATGCGTGCTACCATATACTAATGGAAAGGATCTACAAGATGCGTGCTACCGTATACTAATGGAAAAGATCTACAAGATGCGTGCTACCGTATACTAATGGAAAGGATCTACAAGATGCGTGCTACCGTATACTAATGGAAAGGATCTACAAGATGCGTGCTACCGTATACTAATGGAAAGGATCTACAAGATGCGTGCTACCGTATACTAATGGAAAGGATCTACAAGATGCGTGCTACCGTATACTAATGGAAAGGATCTACAAGATGCGTGCTACCGTATACTAATGGAAAGGATCTACAAGATGCGTGCTACCGTATACTAATGGAAAGGATCTACAAGATGCGTGCTACCGTATACTAATGGAAAGAATCTACAAGATGCGTGCTACCGTATACTAATGGAAAGGATCTACAAGATGCGTGCTACCGTATACTAATGGAAAGGATCTACAAGATGCGTGCTACCATATACTAATGGAAAGGATCTACAAGATGCGTGCTACCATATACTAATGGAAAGGATCTACAAGATGCGTGCTACCATATACTAATGGAAAGGATCTACAAGATGCGTGCTACCATATACTAATGGAAAGGATCTACAAGATGCGTGCTACCATATACTAATGGAAAGGATCTACAAGATGCGCGCTACCATATACTAATGGAAAGGATCTACAAGATGCGTGCTACCATATACTAATGGAGAGGATCTACAAGATGCGTGCTACCATATACTAATGGAGAGGATCTACAAGATGCGTGCTACCATATACTAATGGAGAGGATCTACAAGATGCGTGCTACCATATAGTAATGGAGAGGATCTACAAGATGCGTGCTACCATATACTAATGGAGAGGATCTACAAGATGCGTGCTACCATATACTAATGGAGAGGATCTACAAGATGCGTGCTACCATATACTAATGGAGAGGATCTACAAGATGCGTGCTACCATATACTAATGGAGAGGATCTACAAGATGCGTGCTACCATATACTAATGGAGAGGATCTACAAGATGCGTGCTACCATATACTAATGGAGAGGATCTACAAGATGCGTGCTACCGTATACTAATGGAGAGGATCTACAAGATGCGTGCTACCATATACTAATGGAGAGGATCTACAAGATGCGTGCTACCATATACTAATGGAGAGGATCTACAAGATGCGTGCTACCATATACTAATGGAGAGGATCTACAAGATGCGTGCTACCATATACTAATGGAGAGGATCTACAAGATGCGTGCTACCATATACTAATGGAGAGGATCTACAAGATGCGTGCTACCATATACTAATGGAGAGGATCTACAAGATGCGTGCTACCATATACTAATGGAGAGGATCTACAAGATGCGTGCTACCATATACTAATGGAGAGGATCTACAAGATGCGCGCTACCATATACTAATGGAAAGGATCTACAAGATGCGTGCTACCATATACTAATGGAGAGGATCTACAAGATGCGTGCTACCATATACTAATGGAGAGGATCTACAAGATGCGTGCTACCATATACTAATGGAAAGGATCTACAAGATGCGTGCTACCATATACTAATGGAAAGGATCTACAAGATGCGTGCTACCATATACTAATGGAAAGGATCTACAAGATGCGTGCTACCATATACTAATGGAAAGGATCTACAAGATGCGTGCTACCATATACTAATGGAGAGGATCTACAAGATGCGTGCTACCATATACTAATGGAGAGGATCTACAAGATGCGTGCTACCATATACTAATGGAGAGGATCTACAAGATGCGTGCTACCATATACTAATGGAGAGGATCTACAAGATGCGTGCTACCATATACTAATGGAGAGGATCTACAAGATGCGTGCTACCATATACTAATGGAGAGGATCTACAAGATGCGTGCTACCATATACTAATGGAAAGGATCTACAAGATGCGTGCTACCATATACTAATGGAGAGGATCTACAAGATGCGTGCTACCATATACTAATGGAGAGGATCTACAAGATGCGTGCTACCATATACTAATGGAAAGGATCTACAAGATGCGTGCTACCATATACTAATGGAAAGGATCTACAAGATGCGTGCTACCATATACTAATGGAAAGGATCTACAAGATGCATGCTAGCATATACTAATGGAAAGGATCTACAAGATGCGTGCTAGCATATACTAATGGAGAGGATCTACGAGATGCGTGCTACCATATACTAATGGAAAGATGGTCAAGAAGGTACGTAACACTTTTTTGGCTAGGAGCCAGTCATTATCAGTTCAGAGTTCTGCCCTTTTGTCTCACCACAGCCACCAGGGTGTTCACCAAATGTGTTGCAGTGATAGTGGCTCACCTGAGGTACCAAGGATTTTGAGTGTTTCCCTCTCTAGATGACTGGCCCATCACCGCCCCAACCAGACATCTACTGCTGCAAGCCAAGGACAACACCATTCAAACTTCCACCTATAGTCTCCTAAATTCTCCTCTAGTTTGTCAGGGATGGCCATTCACCCCACTGAAACCAGTAGCATCTGTAAATATGGATGCCTCTCAGATAGGGTGGGGGGGCATTATCTTGGAAAGACAGTCCAAGGTATCTGGCAAGATCACGAGGCTCATCTACATATAAATGTCCTAGAGATGACCGCTGTGCTTCTGATGTTGCAAGCATTTCAGGACTCTCTCCCTCTAGGGACGATAACAATCCAGTCAGGCAACATGTCCATGGTGTGGTACATAAGCAAGGAGGAACCAGATCTTAGCCCCTATGCCAAGAAGCATTAAGAGTTTGACAATGGGTGATATCCTCCAACCGCTTTCTAGTTGCAACACACATCCCGGGGAAATCCAATGTGACTGCAGCCACCCTTTGGCCACATGAGTGGTCCCTCAATCAGAAAGTAACGGAGTCTATTTTCCAAAAATGGGGCCAGCCATGCTGTGATCTCTCTGTTTCCCCAACCATTGCTAAATGCAGCAACTACTTTGCCCTGATCCCCCCCAGAGGGGGAGTCATCGAGGGATGCACTAGTTCACGATTGGCCTTCGGGACTACTGTATGCCTTTCCTCCTATTCCCCTGATTTCCAGACTATTACAGAAGGCAAATACGTTGGATACCACTGTAATCGTCATTGGCCTCAACAAATTTGGTTCCCCTTCCTACAGCATCTCCTAGAATTCTGGTTCCAACTCCGTACCTGTTGACACACCTGTCAGGAATGGCTCATCCCAACATTCAGAATCTCAAATTGACAGCTTGGCTGCTCCAATTCGCCTAATTGCCAGGTTTCACCTTTTGTCTTCTCCAGTGTAGAAAATTCTACTATCTTCTCACAAATCCTCCACATGAAGACCTTATATCAGCAAGTGGAAAAGATTTGCTGTTTGGGCTGAAAACCATCAAATAGGCCCCTTTTCTGTGCCAATCAATTCCATCTTGGATTTTCTCTCAGAAATATTCCATGAGGGTGCAGCTGCTTCCACTATAAGAGTTTCCTTAGCTGCAATCGCTAATTTTCACATAGACCTAAATGACTGCCGTATTATGGCACACAGGCTTTTTGAAGCATTTCTGAAAGGTGTACTGTTATTAAGACAGTAAGGGCGCTAGAATCCGCCACATAACGCAAGCACTCAGGTCTCTCAACAGCAGGTACAAATATGACTCAGTCATTGTCCACGCTGGTGTAAACGACCTGAGACGTACCTCCTTGGACTACATGAAAAGAGACATTGAGGAGCTCTCTGATTCTGTAGCCCAGGCAGGTATGACCCTGACCTTGAGCAGTATCCTACCTTCACCAAGAATGATGCCACAATACAGAGATAAGATGATCAGCTTTAAAAATTTGCTTAAACTCTGGTGTCATTCAAAGGGGATCCAATGTCTGTCTGCCTGGGATGACATGCTGGACAAGCCACGCTGCTTCGCAAGGGACGGCTTGCACCTGTCACCCCTGGGATTCCGGATATTGGCAAAGGCTCTTGCCACCCCATAGTGCCTTTTTTAGGCAAGGCTCAAATTCTAAACCTACCACCCTAGAACACAAAAAAGGAAAAAAACTAAGGGTAATGCTGCTCAATGCCAGAAGTCTAAATCTCAAAATGCACGCACTCGAGGCCCTTCTCAGTATGGAGAACATCGATGTCTGTGCAGTGACAGAAACCTGGTTCAAGGCTCCTGAGAGCACCCCAGCACTATCAGGTTTTACCTCTTATCATGCGTTCCGGCCCCAAAATCCGGACAATACCAAGAAAGGAGGGGGGGGTATCCATATTCATCAAAGACACCCACACCTCAAGACTGGTGGCAACGCACAATGCATCGGAGACCATCCAGGTGCAATTAACCATAGGCAAGACTGCTCTGCAAATTGTAGCATGTTACAGGCCACCCTCACAAACTCAGGAACCTCACATGGCCTTCCTGAAAACACTAGAGGGATAAATGTATCACCAAACACCATCATACTAGGTGACTTCAATTACCCTAATATAGACTGGGAACACTACTCAAGCCCAAACACCCTAGCCCAAAAGTTCCTGGAATTCATAAACTCAAATGCCATGGAACAACTAGTCACCATCCCCACAAGAGGAGAAAACATACGTGATCTCATCATCACGAACATGGGAGCACAATGTTCAACACCGAAGTATACCCCTCACTGGTGAGATCAGATCACAAACTAATCTCGCTGGAGGTCCTCATCCCACCCCACCTGAAATAAAAAGACCACAGTAAAGAACTTCTAAAGCTGACTTCACACTTCTAAAGACTAGTGTGGTCTCCTTTAAGGCCCCGAGCGGCGGAAAACAGTATTCAAGCCGCTGAATCTCTTACAAATGCCTTCTACCAGCACCTGCAGGACTGCATGGATAAGGCAATCCCAAGCAAAACAAAGACTCTTTGTACCAAAGGCAAGCGTCCAGTCTGGTGGACCCCAGCCATAAACAAACTCTACAACAAAAGGAGGAAGCTACTACAAGATAGAGCAAAATCCTTAAAAGGTAAGACACCCTTGATCACTATAAGTAAAAACTAAGAGCTCTCATAAAATCATCCAAAGCAAATTTTGAGAGAAAAATAGCTAAAGACTCAAAAGACAATCATAAGGCCTTCTTTAGCTATGTTAGAAACCTGGGAGGAAACTCCCAGATATGCTCAGAACTAGTTCAAAATGATGTGAAGATTACCGATCCTACAGACATTGCCAACATACTGGCTGACAGGTTCAGTTCAAACTTCTCCCCTCCCCAAAAGGAGAGATATTTATACCAAGCGATTGCAGCCCCCCAAACATCTCAAACGCCCAAGTGAGAACTGCTCTCTCCAAAGCAAAAAACACAGCATCCATGGGACCTGATGGTGTCCCGGCTGTGTGCTCCACGAACTCAACGAGGAATTAAACCCACAGCTAGGACAGCTGTTTAATCATAGTCTTACCTCTGGATACGTACCCAGGGAGTGGCGCACTGCAACTGTGGTCCCTCTTCACAAAGGCGGTGCCTCCACCGACCCTGGAAATTACCGGCCCATTAGCTTGACAAGCCTTATCTGCAAAGCCATGGAGAGGATTATAATGGACCTCATAAATAAAGACATAGGGAATTTGCAGACTTTGGATCCATCCCAGTTTGGCTTTGTCAAAGGCAGATCATGCCTTCTAAACTTGGTTGACTTTTGAAACAGTCACCAAAGCCATTGATGAGGAAAGGCAGTCCATACAGCCTACCTCGATCTGGCGAAGGCCTTCGATACAATACCCCACTCGGGTATCATTGAAAAACTCATCAGCTTAAATGTTAACCCATACATCACAAGATGGGTTGCAAACTGGCTGAGTGACAGAACCCACAGGGTCAGAGTTGCTGGCGCCATGTCAGACTCAAAGCCTGTCACAAGTGGTGTACCACAGGGCTCAGTCCTGGGCCCACTCTTGTTTGGCATCTACTTTTCCAAGTACAAGCAAACACAGGAGGGTTATGGCTGACAAAGTTTGCAGATGACTGCAAACTGGGCCATAGTAGAAAACACATCTGACACAGATATCCTTCAGAAGGGTCTCACAGAAATGGATAACTGGTGCCAGAGCCATGGCCTAAAGTTAAATGCCAAAAATGCATAGTCATACCCTTCGGGAAAAACAAGGTTACCCCTAGCTACCAAATAGGTGGCAATCCACTGAGCACAGAAGAAGTTATCAGGGACCTGGGGACCCAGGTTGATAGTAGTCTGTCATTCGACACCCATGTAGCTAAAGTAGTTAGGAAGACCTTCTACATTGCCCACCTTATCATGAAGGGATTCTCATCTAGATCAAGGGAGGTCATAGTCTCCCTATACTCATCACTCATCAGACCAATGATTGAGTACAATGCCCCATTCGAATGTATCTGACCCGACACTTGCAGCAGCTGGAGAGGCCACAAAAGTTCCTCACCAAAAGGATAAAGGGTCTCAAACATCTGTCCTATGCTGCCCGACTGAAAGAACTCCAGCTCTATTCAGTCGCACCGCTTGCTCAGAGGTGACCTTTGCCTAACATACAAGGCCATGTCAAACCCAGACTTGATGAATATGCTTCACCTCAAAAAATCTAGATCCGTCAGAGCCACAAGGGCGGGAGACTTAAACCTCGACACGGCTATTAATAGGACGTGCTGGAGGGATAGATTCATCACCCAAAGACTCCCTATGCTGTGGAATAAAATCCCGGTATATGTGAGGCAGAGCACCTCGCTGGCCTTGTTCAAGAGAAATCTTGACCAATGGATGGGAGATCGCAGATATACCCCAGGGATTACCTCAGTGTCACTGCTCAACAGAGGCACAGCAAAATAATGGGTATAGTTCCCCATACTAAAGGGGTGGCGTAAGCCACAAAACTATGGGCTAGGCTTGTAAATGCCCTCGGACAGATAGCCTAGTATGAACCTATGAACCTATGAACCCCCTTACAAGAACCTTACTCCTCCTTGGGACCCTAATCTTGTTCTTACTAATCTGATCTCCACACTCTTTGAACCTTCAGCAACTTCAGATCTCAAGTTCTTGACATGGAAAATCTTATTTCTAATAGCTATTACATCTGCTAGAAGGGCCTCAGAATTGCAAGCTCTATCTATTAAACCCCATACCTAATTTTCCGCAAAGACGGTGTGTCCTTACAGACAAATCCTACCTTTCTCCCCAAAGTCGTATCAGAATCTAATTTGAATCAATCTATCAAGCTGCCAGTTTTCTTCCCTAACTTTCAAAACAAAGGAGAATATACCTTGCATTTTCTTGATGTACACCGACAATTGAAATTTTATTTACAGAGAACCTCTGATTTCAGGAAATCTGACCAAGTATTTATATCATATTTAGATACCCAGAAAGGCCTTTCAGTTTCAAAGGTCACCCTGTCAAACTGGCATCCCAATGCATTTCCTTTGTATACAGATCTGAAAACAAGCCAATACCATTTCCAATAAGAGCTCATACTACCAGATCAATTAGCTACATCTGCAGCATTCCAAGCAAGGATGCCATTAGATTCTATCTGTGCTGCAGCCACATGGGCTAATTTGCATACTGTTATCACGCATTGCAAAATAGATTTGGCCTCCAGGAGTAGGGTGGATTTTGCTTATGGTTCTGAGGAGTATTCTTCCATAAGCCACCCAAGAGTCAGATTGCTTGGGACGCAGTCCCCAACTGTGAAAATTAGGACGAGATTGATAACATCATATAAAGAAGTTATGTACTCACCATAATATTCTACGTGTGTTGTTCATCTCATCCCTTATTCTCACATCCCTCCCTCCAACACCTTCTTTATCTGGGAGAACAAGAAGATATTCTTTGTAGAACCTTTTAACTGAAAGCCTTTTTGATGATTATGTCTGCATTTCTTGTATTTTTACCTTCTTGTAAGGGATTTACATATAGCTATGTAATTTGTAAGGGGGCAAACAAGATCCGAGTTATCCAGGTGCATTATGGGAAAGGTAGGAGTTCACAAGCTTAGTTAAAGTCCTCCTGCTAGCAAACAGGCCGAGACTGATCCAATGGATTGGATCAGACCTCAACTGTGAGAATAAGGGACAAGATGGACAACACACATGGAAGTTTATGGTGAGTACATAACATATTTTTCTCCCTGTATTCTGCCCTGAATTATTTCTCACTGCCTTCCCTAGCTGTCCTCATGTCCTTATGCAAATATGGGAGCTTTTTATGCAAAACTAAATAAATGTGTGCCCTCCCCCACACAAATTTATATGGTTACCGTTTTGTGTTCTTCTCAGTTTAGCATTCCTCCTTACTAATGCATTTCATAATCTGGTAGGCTGTCCTTGGCCTGTCACTGTCCACGTGGCAGTGATGTGGTGCTTTGTTCCATCTGTGGCCATGCAGGGGCACTTTCACTCTCAGGTACATTTGTTTGTCAGCCTCTTCAGTCATAGCACATTGATAGCACATGTCCTCCACTAAACCTACTTAACACCATTTACCCTCATATCACAACTTCACTCATCTCTGTGCACTCTCTTTTGCCAACCGCTAGTTCTATGCAAAACCTAATTAATATCTGTGCAGTTATGGGTAGTGTTGTGCTAGGGAATCCAAGAAATTCAATTCTTCACAGCTGGAAAGTGTTTGTCTGTGAATCTCAGCCATAGCAGAGTGGCGGGAATCCAAGAAATTCAATTCTTCACAGCTGGAAAGTGTTTGTCTGTGAATCTCAGCCATAGCAGAGTGGCAATGAAACCTGTGAAATTAATGTGCCATTTCACTGGCATTTTATAATAAAACATCTGCTACTGGTTCAGTTTTGTTAATTGTGTCCTCTTAGGGAGTTGATGTAAATGTAAATATGTCTTGCGTAATCTACTTATTGTTGGCTGAGATGCAAGGAGACTCTTTTTTTCTAACCTTTATTAAAGTCTTGTGCATTTTATTCCACATCTAGTGGCAAAGATCTGTTAGTCTGAGAAACATGAGTATTTTTAGGTATTTGTTTATTTTTTAATATCATGATGCCACTGTAGAGGTTTGTTATTTTCAGTACATTAAATTGGCAGTGGTTTGGTACCCCCCTTTTTTACAGGTCATTTTATTTAACATGGTGATCCGCTGTATTTTAATCAGTAGCTTAAGCATTGCATTTCAATACACTACATCATATCTTTAAGAATCAGGGACAAGACAAATGTAATGTGGAGACAAAGGTCCAAAATCAAAGACAATTTTAAATATAACTTTAATTCACTTAAGTAGAAAATAAAGCATCAGGTTTTTCATCAACGTGCATTTTCTGAAAAGTAGGAAGTATGTGACACTCTAATATCTGGCATTAGTGACTGATTATTTCTCAGTGATTTATCAGAAGATAAACAACATTTTTCATCGTCCACTGTAAAATATGAGGTAAAATCAGGAAGAATTGAGAGGTATGTTCACCATTTCAGGATTTGTGCTGTTTTGCTGTTGCCAATGGATGAAATGTGTGTACACAGACTTTGCCATGAGGAGCGGTCTGTCCCCAATGGATTTCAAGTGATATTGAGGGCACTTCCACGTATGACATATATGTTTGTAGGTACACTATTCATATTTTGAAAAATTCTTTTAAAATTAATCTAAGGTATTTTGCTTGTTGAAAATGGACTACTCTAGGATATAGCTTCTAAAATCTCTAAGTTTTTCCCCATATTTTTTTTTTTTTTATAAACTGGTGAGTCCTAAGAGATATCAAAGGCAACTTCTTAACTCATCTAGTACTGTTTTATGGTTAACTGTTTAAGGTTCAGCTGTTTGCTTCAAAATATTAAGATTTCTTCCCAGGAAGCAGTGGAGGGTCATTAGTGAGTGTTTTTTTTTATCTTCATTCACAAATTTGAAGTCTATGATTGTTATCTTTGCTGTACATTAAATTTATTCCATACTGATGGAACCACTTCTTTCACTGTTTTGCCTGTTCTTTGTTTTGCAATACATTATACATTCATATTTGTTTAGGTTAGGGGTCCAGTGTCCCTCCATGAAGAGTGTTTCACCAGTTGTGTACCTCTTCTTATTGTCACTAAGTGCTGCTCATTGTTTGTCATATTTGTCCCAGACTGCAGTCTTTAAGTGGTACATTTATAATGGGATTCCTCTCTAAGCATCGAACATTCAAAAAAGCAAACGTTATAACATGGAACTGGGAACATCGAAAACCCAGAATATTGATCCCTAAAACTAAAACCTAGAAACTATCATCTTAGGTGATTTCAATATTGACTGGCAATCCTGTTCTGGCAACAATCCAACCCATCATGTACACCTTCATGGCTTCACCCAACTAGTCCAGTCACCAACAAGGATAAATAAAAACTCCAGCAAGCACACTACCCTGGATTGGATACTAGTCAGTAAGAACCCCCAGTCATATATAACAGGCTGCTTATCAGATAGCCTCAGTGATCACTCCCCAACATTCCTACTCAAATAATACCTGTACCAAGCTAAACCTGTCATCTATCGTCAAATACGTAAAAAATAAACTTTAACCCACTCACATTCATCTCATCCCTCAAAGAATGTAACTGGCATGCTCTAAAGTACCTCAGTCTAGATGACGCAGTTCAATTTTTTAATACTACCTTCCTGAACATCCTTAATTACCATGCCCCCATAAGATTTTCCAGAACCAAAGCACAACCCTCCCCATGGCTACAGAAAACCACTAAGTCAGAAATGAAAAACAGGGATAAAGCCTGGGAGCACTGGCGCAAAACCAAAACCCCCGCAGCTAGACAGAAATTCCTAGAACTACGCAATAGTCAAAAAGCTAATAAAATGGGACAAATTCCAATACTACCAGTCTGCCCTAGACTCCTCAAAACACAGCCCCAAACAATTCTGTTCCTCCATAAACTCCATCCTCCACCCAGGTAAAGTCAGTACCCCTCCTCCTAACATCCCTCACTCCTCAGAAAATATTGCTACCTCATTCAACACACACTTCACACAAACCATACTATCACTAGCTAAACAACACAACCCCCTCCCCTCCAACCCACACCTTCAACTAGTAATCTCCCCACTGCCTTCTCTTTTTCTCCTGTACCTACCTCCAACATAAAAAAACTCTTAACTAAACTTAACCCACCAAATTAGCAGCAGACAACCTCCCAAGTGAATACCTACAAATCACAGCTGATGCCCTGGCCTACCCAGTATCCATCTTGATTAACCGATCTCTGTCAGAAAGTTACGTTCCCACATTGTGGAAAGTCTCACATATAATTCCCCTCCACAAAGGTGGACCCTCTGCAGAACTAACCAGTTACCGCCCCATAGCTATTCTCTCTCCACTCTCCAAAATACTAGAGAGATGCATAAACTCTCAGGTCTCGGACTACCTCCTTTCTAACAACCTCCTTTCCAGTACTCAGCATGGTTTCCGACCAAATATGTTGTAAGTAATTGCTATGTAAATTGTTAATCGCTATGTAATCCAATGTAACTACTGTCTGTTTATTTTACTGTGGAGCTTTTCTCCCTGGGCCTCCGCTGAAAATGGACCCATGTCCAGTCGGGCACTCCCGGTCAACAAATTTAAATAAATAAATAAATAAAAAAGAAAGATAAAACCTGCTTTCTTGCATGGAGGAAAGCCCCCCTGCACCACCCACCCCCTTCTAATTGTATGTACAAACTCCAAGACTGAACTACAAGGGGGAAAGAAGCAAAACCCCAATCCTCACTGTACCATGATCCAGCACAACAAAGATTTTTGTTCGATGTTCTGCATTTTGATGTTCCTGCTTCAATATTATAACGTTCGCTGTTGGGAATGTCTGATGTTTAGATAGGGATCCACTATGATGACCATCTTGTTTTGTTTCCAGTATTTGTTTTTACTCCATGTATTATGAATTCTTTTTGTCTCTGCTACCACATACATGATGGTTTTCTCAATCTGCTGACCCATTCATTCATCTTTGCAGTTTATCACATCATAATACATAATGAATGACTTGAAACTGATTGGTAGAAAACTGTTATACTGTCCTTGTCATACGTCTTGTTATACTGTTTTGTGTAAATAGGCCATACCATATGTAATGTAACAGAGTTGATGTAAGTAGGCCATACCGTATGACATGTAACAGAGTTGGTGTAAATAGGCCATACCGTATGACATGTAACAGAGTTGGTGTAAGTAGGCCATACCGTATGACATGTAACAGAGTTGGTGTAAGTAGGCCATATCGTATGACATGTAATAGACAAAACAAGTGCCAAGATACCGAATGCCATTTCACAAAGCAGAGATAAAAAGATGCACTTTAATGTTTGATGTGTTTACTTCCTTTTTGTAATATATTACAGTGATATAGATTATAAAAAAAAATCTGATGGATCAATGGTTATTTACTTTGACCTCTCTGTTTACAACCACATAACCTAGCTGATCTGGCAAACTTTACTATTAAGGACACTTAAGTTATACAGTAGTATTTTTACAGAGTTATCTTTGAAGTTAATACTTGCAAGCCACCCCTACCTGATGTTGCCTTTTCAGTCTTCCTCAACAAGTAGATAAATCTGATCCGATTAGATTGGCAAATTGTCATGGAAGCCAATAGATTTCCAGGGCTTAATGATTACATTTCACTTGCCCCTATCCTCAAAATGAGGTCTGCTAGATTATAATAAAGTGAGATATTAGGCTGGGCTGATTGCACCTAGTTTTTTAGCATTTTTTAGTATTTTGCAATTATATTTATGATATATAAATCAAATATAGCATATTTATATATGTTTAATATATTTATATTTATATTCATGTTTATTTATTTCAATTGATCTATGAAATACACAGTATTTATACTCATATTTATACTCATGAATCCATATAAATTTTATATATAAAATTTTATATATATATTTTATTAATAATATTTAAGGTTGATATTGGGTATGATTTTATTACATTTTATTTATACATTCACTACTACATATAAATATATTTTAGATATGCAGTGAATGTTTTGTTGTGACTTGTCATTTTGGTCCAAGACCACTAGAGGGAAGTGTTACTGCAGATATGGAAGTATTCCTATATATATATATATATATATATATATATATATATATATATATATATATATATATACATTTGAGTGTTGAGTTATGGATGTAATAAATTTGATACGAAGTTATAATCATTCACTTCATGACTTTCGATATGTAATAAATTTGATACGAAGTTATAATCATTCACTTCATGACTTTCGATATGTAATAATTTTTATCATCCACCATACGATACCAAATAAGTCAGATGTTTCATTTAATACAAAGTGTTCATTTTTAGAGTCCATGGTTAATTATTCATGATTTTGGTTCCTGATTGGCCCATTTGAAATAGCGTGTATCTATAAATATTGATGATTAATTAATTAACAGATTGTTTTATTGATGTCTGATGAAGTCTTGAGTTTTAGACGAAAAACGCGTTGTTTCAATAAGCGTTTAACGTTACATGTATTTTGGATGGTTATCGCATTTATTAAACTTTGGATTTATTCTGTGGCTGACCGGTGTTGGGCATCTCCTTTCAACAGTGCTTTTAAGTGTTTCTAGACATAGTAAATGTGTGTTAAAGGGAATTCTCCCTGCCACCACTGGAGAATCGGACCTTTCTGCTTGTGGCTCCCCCACTGGCAAGCAGTCTTGGGACAAGTCTAAGTTGTCCAAACAAAAAGATAAACAAAAGGAAAAAGGCAAAGATAAGAATAAGGATAAAGAATGCTTCAAAACAGATCTCCTGAGCCTTCAAGGCCCTGTGGTCTGGATTCTAAGGATCTGAGATTGTTGGATCCAGTCACTTTCTTGGAACTGATATGGTTCAGGTCTCCTCCTCCAAGATTCTGTCCAGTTCAAGAGGCGGAGTAATCGTCACTGCGATCCTCTGGGCCCTCTTCCATGGTATCATCTTTCAGGTCCATTCCAACTTTGAGGAGCTTGCAAAAGTTTCTGAGGACCCAGCTCCATATGGAGGTCGTTCTTGCAACTCCCGCTTCAGGTGTGCTGGGCCTTGACCCAACAACCTCCCATTTGTTTTTTCTTTCTCCAGTCCAACCTTCAGATCCAGTGGTTAGGGAGCATAGAGTTGTCCATGGGATGCTTTTGTGTCCCTTACCCACTCAACTCCAACTCCATAGGATCTCAATGGTTCTTTGAGCCAAGAGTTGATGCCCAGGGCTCTGGGTTGACTTTACTGCAGTCAGATCAATCCCTTTCCCTATGCACTTTGGTTATGTATAGCTCAGCCCTAGTGTCTGGTTTGGAGATGAGTTGAGTCAGATCTCAGGAGATTCCACTTTCTGGTTCATCAGATCCCAGGGGACCCACTTCGGGGCCAATTTTTGACCTCAGCCTTTGAGGCTTTCAAAAGGTTCTCAATAGTTCTGTGGAGGAAGGCTCTCATTCACATTTAGCAACATCAGTTTCCCTTCTAGCTTCTTTGGTCCCCTCTTCATGTCATCGTGCAGGGACAGGGACATTCAGCTTAAGTCTTGAAGACCCTGCCCAAGAATGTTCTCCTTCTGCTTCCAAGCCTTTCCCTGAAGCCCCCCATTGTGGAAAAACATAGAAAGCAGGCATATAAAAGGAGGGATCTTGACTCGCCTACAAAGTCCGTCACTGAAGATACCGAGTTCAAGTAAGGGGAGGACTCTCCATGATCCCCCTTGGAATATGTCTCCTTTGGGGACATCCTGGATTTATTGAAACAAGGAAGGGGTTGGCCCACTGATGTACCCACCTAGGAGGAGTCGGTATTCCTCATGGCTTTTGGGGCTGGCCCGTCTACTTCCTTAGTGATCCCTCCCACTGATGTACCCACCTAGGAGGAGTCAGTATTCCTCATCACCTTTGGGGCTGGCCTGGCCCATTTACTTCCTTAGTGATCCCTCCCACTGATGTACCCACCTAGGAGGAGTCAGTATTCCTCATGAGCTTTGGGGCTGGCCTGGCCCATCTACTTCCTTAGCGATCCCTCCCTTTGATGAGCTTATTGATTGTCTCACAGCGGGCATGGAAGAAACCAGGCATGATGGAGCTGATACCATGTAAGCCTAGGGATAGGCCTCCCTGGAGCAATGGTCCCCTCATAGATGCCATCGTTGTAGCAGTAAACACTAAGAATGAGTGTCAGAGAAGAGTACAAGTGTCTATTGCTCTAACTAGGAGTCAACGGCTTCAGACAAATTTGGAAAGCAGACTTGCACTTAGCAACCCTCTTGGGTACCTTACCTGCAGAAATCCATAAGATGGTGGACTCGCAGCTGGCGACCCTACAGTCTGTGTCTGACGTGTCTGTGTGCTTCTTAAGTGTAGCTGATGGTGCTTCTAGCGCTGTGCGTACAGACATTTCTATATTCTGAAATGCCTGGATACTTCTCTGTGATTTTCCAGAGAGCTTCAAGACATCCTTTTTGAATGCCCCTTTCAAGTGGTTCCCCCTGTTTCATACCTAAAGTCATAGAAACGCTAACCAGAAGTGAACAAGAAAGTAAACTCTCTCTGCCATTGGCCTTCATTTTTCTAACCCCGCCCTAGGACCTTTTACTAGAAACAAATAGGTGGAAAGAGATGGTGGTTCTGCAAGTTCCAGGGTTTTGTTATGACAGTTTGGGAGACAGACCCCCCCCCCCCCCAGGGTAGAGGGGGGAACAACTTTAACAGATGTTACTCCCATGGCAGAGGCAGTCTGCAAAAACAAAGATTTTAAGGTCCCTTCAAATCCTTCCAGCACTCTTGAACTTTCTCTGACTAATGCACTTTAGAGGCAGTTGAGGTGCTTATCTCTCCACCCTCAAGCTTGATTAGCCATCACACAAGATTTTTTGGTGCAGAGAATCATAATCAGAGGTTATGTTACTCCTTTTGTTTTCCAATTCCTAAGCAAGCGAAGGAAACATCCCAATGTCCCACCCAGTCAGAGGAAGGCAGCAGCCACAGAAAAGTCAAAACTACTAAAAAAGCAAGTGAGCCAGCATTCTCACCAGACCAGTGAGAGTCCAGAGTCTATTCAAGATTCTTTCTGGTTCCAAAGAAAAGCGTCACCCTCAGATCCCCCCTGGATCTCAGTCATCCAAACCAGTTTGTGAAACACACAAGTTCTGGATGGTCGTGGTTCAGTCCATTTTACCTATGTTGGGGAAGCATAGTTGGATGTCCATGGTGGACCTGCAGGATAAACACTAACATATGAAGATAATGAGGTAATCCAGGAGTTTCTGCCCAGTCACTTTCACTTCATGGCACTGGCCTTTGGTCTCACCACAGCCCCCAAGGTGTTCACCAAATGCATGACAGTGCATGCAGAGTTTCTCAGGCTGCAGGGGTTCTGGGTGTTCCCACACTTGGATAATTGCTCAGAACTGCTTCTACAAGGGATCAACTTGTTGGGGCCAGGAACGTCTTGCTCCAGCTGTATGCCTAGCTATGGTCATGATGAACAAAGAGAATTATGGTTGACTCCAGTCCAGATGATGCAGTTAATAATGTGCAGCCTGGATTACTCGAATTGCCAGACTCACAAATTTCACAGTTCTTTCCCTGAGTCATCAGGCTTCTGAAGTCCTGTCCTACTCAAGAGTTCCTGGCAAGGCCAATACTTCTTTAAGGAGTCAATGGCAGTTTTAATAACTGTGGTCCCTCATGCCAGGTTTTATATGAGGTTCTGCAGTGGACTCTTTCAGTCCAATTGTCCATGCTTCATCAACCCATGCAGTTTCTGATCAATCTAATAAGGATATGTAGATGTATTCATTGGTGGTTGACTTCCAAACTGGTTCTTCTAGGTCGTTTCTTAATCTTTCTACCCCCCACTGCCACCGTGACCACGGATGCTCCCCTACTGGGTTGGGGAGGCATTTTGTAGGGAAGATGGTCCATGGCATGTGGACATCTTCAGAGGCCAACTATCACATTAATGTTCTGAAGATCAGTGCAGTCCTGCTAGCACTGGAGGCCTTCTTGGACTCCTTCTCCAGGGATGTAATTTAAATTTAGATGGACAATATTTTGGTCATCTGGTACATCAACAATCAAGGGGAACCCATTCAAATCCATTATGTTGAAAAGCCTTGAGTGTATGGCAGTGTGTGATATCTTCCTAGCACTTTCTTGTGGCAATGCATATCCTGGGAAAATCCAGTGTTTTAGCAGACAAACTGAGCAGATCCATTCTCCAGCCTCATGAGTGGTGCTTCATAAGTGGTTTCTCAATCAGTTGTTAGGTACTGAGATCTTCAGCCACTGGGGCCAGCCTTACTGCAATCTCTTCATGACCCCTCTCAACACCAAATGCAGCAGCCACTTGCCCTGATTCTCTAGGAAGGAGAGTCACCGAGGGATACTCTGACCAACATTTTGTCCCCCAGTCTACTGTATGCAGTCCCACCTTTTTCCCTCATAACAAAGTTCCTGCAGACAATGATTTGGTACAAGGCAAGAATGATCGTCATTTTCTCCTTTTTGGCCTTGTCAATTATGGTTTCCTTTCTTATGGCCTCATCTGAAACATAATCCCTGGATACTGGAACCTCTCCCAGGCCTTCTCTGTCACCTGCCTGGCCAGTCTAATCCAGACATCAAAGCCATGAAACTAAGTGCTTGATTTCTCCAGTTGCAGTGATGACCAGAAATACTCGGGTTTCTTCCTCTGTGCTCTGCATTCTTTTCCCTTCCCAGAAGCCAGCCACCGGAAACGTCTATAGAAGTAAGTGGAAGAGGTTTGCAATGTGGGCCTCCTGCAAAGGTCTAGATCCTTTCTCAGCTCCTTTACCTTCCATTTTGGATTACTTGTTAGGTTTATTCCAAGTGTGTGTGAGTTTTTCTACTGTCAATGTCCAGCTAGCAGTCATTTCTAGTTTTCATGTGCGTAAAACCAGACCCGTTTCCTTGAAATTGTCTGAGACTTTTTTAACGCTGTGAATCGGACCATTAACTTGCCAGTTTTCTTCCCTAACTTTTCAAACAATGGAGAATATACATTACATTGGCTGGGGTGTTCATTGCCATTTGAGATTGTATTCACATTGCACCAAACGTTTTAGGGAAAACTAATCAACTCTTTTTTTCTTTTCCAGATCCAAATTGCGAAGTGGTGTTTCCAAGGCCACTATATTCAGGCTGCTATCTGACTGTATTGCCAGATTGTCTCAACCTTAAAAACCTACATCCCACTCTTCTACGGCACTAACAGCATCTGCAGCTTTCTTTGGCAGAGTGCCAAGAGATGCTATTTGATTGCAGTTACTTATTGTTTATACATTTGTTTCCCATTATACGCGGGATCTATAGTCTAGGTCTCAAAGTTCTTCTGGCTGCACCATCCTCTGGAATATACTTCCATGAGACTTCCCTGGTGTTATTAGTACTAGGGACTCTCTCCCATTTATTGTCGCAGATGGAAAGACAACATCAGATACAAAAGTTATGTACTTACCATAACACTAGATCTGTGCTGTCTTCTGTCCATCTCAAACCTTCTCTTATTCCATCGCCCTTACCAAATTGTCATGTCTGGCTCTTGAGTCTTGTCTGCAGTCTTGTACTGTGGCCTGGCTTTTCCTCTGATCTCCCTGTTTTTTCTTTTTTCTTAGACAGTAGCGATATGTCTGGGATGTAGGCTGGCAAACTCGATCTGAGGTACGTTATGGACAGCAGGGAGTTATAGGTAGAGGGGAGTACCCTAAGCCCTGGATCTAGAGTCTAAAGGTTGCCTATGTCAGATGCGATTGGACTTGATATACATATTTGTTGAGACAGATGGAAGAAGACAATACAGATCTAGTTTTATGGTATGAGAATAACATTTGTTTATCCGTCACTTATAAGTGACATAGAGTAAGAAGTTTGTGACTACCTTGAAACTTGGGGATTGTGCCCGCTCTAATTTGTTCTCATCAAACTCTGGGGTTTTTGCTTTTTATATGTTTTGTTACTTCGGAAACGTTGTATCTAATTGTTATTTTGATGTTGGAGCTTTTGTCCTCAGGCCTCCACTGAAAATGTACTCAGTCCGGCCCACTGGACTTTCCCAGTAAACAAATGTCAATAAAATAACTTATTTGCTGTTTGAACTCCTTAATACTGCATTTATATAGTTTGTCTTCAATATCTTAAATCATTCTTAACATGCTTACTGTTATCAATGTGTGGTACCTCAATTTTCTTATGAGGTGAATTTCAGAAAATGTGATTGTTGTAGCCTTTTGGGAGTCAACAGATTTATAACTTTTCATGCTTTTTATTTCCTAAGAGTAGCTCATTAAAGCATTTAACTGCTGTGATGAAATAAGTTGCATGTCTTTTTTTGTTTTTTTTTATTTCTCGGCATATTTAATCTTGACAAAATGTGTATGCCACTAAATATTGCCAAAGTAGTTATGCCCATTTTGGTGACAAGTTAAAGCACTTTCATTATTTTTAGTTTATTGATGATTTATGTATTCTGATACGGCAGGTATGAGATCATCTGTATTTTAAAAGGGACTTCATAGCTCTGGACAGACCTGCTCTTCCTAAGATTTCCTTGTTTGTAAATGGTACTCATTTGTTTTCATTGTCATGAGCATTTTTGCAACCATTTGTAATGGGTAGTACTGTCTCCCTTCTTATAGTGGAATTATTAGCCACCCAGCTGCTCACCTGGGCAGCATAAGTCTGGGGTAAAATTTCTGCCTTCCAGTATGTGGGGCACTGTCTGTTTGAAGCTAGTATGTTCTTCGTGTGTTTGTGCTCTTTTTCTCTGGGTACAGTTTCTTCCCAGAAACCTACTGTCTGATTGGTGACATTAAATTGTCTAAGTGCACATTATATTTACCCTTGTGGTTGGTGACATTAAATTGTCTAGGTGCACATTATATTTACCCTTGTGGTTGGTGACATTAAATTGTCTAGGTGCACATTATATTTACCCTTGTGGTTGGTGACATTAAATTGTCTAGGTGCACATTATATTTACCCTTGTGGTTGGTGACATTAAATTGTCTAGGTGCACATTATATTTACCCTTGTGGTTGGTGACATTAAATTGTCTAGGTGCACATTATATTTACCCTTGTGGTTACAGCAGATGCTGTAGATGCATATTACATTTACCTTTGCTACTGTGGTTGAGGTCTCAGCTGAAAAGCATCATGGACTAGCTCACCTGCCTAGCCTGTTAACAAAAATATGTAAATGAATAAAATAAATACTACCCTCACAGGTAAAATACAGACTCTGTTTCCAGACTGGAGTCTTCCTCATATTTGAAGGTGTTAGGGTAAGCAGTTGTACATGTTTCTTGAAAGTGTTGATTTGGTATGAATTGTTGACATATTAGTAGATGTTAAAGGCACCAGTTTCATTTACATTTTGTGCTGTTTACATATTTCCTGGCATGTCTTGCTAGCATGGGGGATTCTTGCCTCTTTCTATACACAGCAATGAAAGTAACTTGGTTGAGCACACATGATGGCTCCTATAACTCTCAGATTATTTAAATTAAAATTTTATAAGTTGTTGATTGAGTAAGTACTGCAGAAGTTGCAAAAGGAATGAATGGTTGCTTTTTGTTGTAAGCATGGTTTATGCGTGAGCCAGGGCAGTGCATGAACTCCTGATGATGTGTAAACATTATGCATTTACATTTTTCCTTGTAATTATTGCATGATGTGTAAACATTATGATTTTAGATTTTTCCTTGTAATTATTGCATGATGTGTAAACATTATGCGTTTACATTTTTCCTTGTAATTATTGCATGATGTGTAAACGTTATGCGTTTACATTTTTCCTTGTAATTATTGCATGATGTGTAAACGTTATGCGTTTACATTTTTCCTTGTAATTATTGCATGATGCGTAAACGTTATGCGTTTACATTTTTCCTTGTAATTATTGCATGATGCGTAAACGTTATGCGTTTACATTTTTCCTTGTAATTATTGCATGATGCGTAAACGTTATGCGTTTACATTTTTCCTTGTAATTATTGCATGATGCGTAAACGTTATGCATTTACATTTTTCCTTGTAATTATTGCATGATGTGTAAATGTTATGCGTTTACATTTTTCCTTGTAATTATTGCATGATGTGTAAACGTTATGCTTTTACATTTTTCCTTGTAATTATTGCATGATGTGTAAACGTTATGCGTTTACATTTTTCCTTGTAATTATTGCATGATGTGTAAACGTTATGCGTTTACATTTTTCCTTGTAATTATTGCATGATGTGTAAACATTATGCGTTTACATTTTTCCTTGTAATTATTGCATGATGTGTAAATGTTATGCGTTTACATTTTTCCTTGTAATTATTGCATGATGTGTAAACGTTATGCGTTTACATTTTTCCTTGTAATTATTGCATGATGTGTAAACGTTATGCGTTTACATTTTTCCTTGTAATTATTGCATGATGTGTAAACGTTATGCGTTTACATTTTTCCTTGTAATTATTGCATGATGTGTAAACGTTATGCGTTTACATTTTCCTTGTAATTATTGCATGATGTGTAAACGCGTTATGCGTTTACATTTTTCCTTGTAATTATTGCATGATGTGTAAACGTTATGCGTTTACATTTTTCCTTGTAATTATTGCATGATGTGTAAACGTTATGCGTTTACATTTTTCCTTGTAATTATTGCAGAGTAGAGGGATCTTGTGCTTTTGTAACTTTTTGAAGTGTACCCAAACAAATTTTGGAAAATACAACAACATGGTTCTTCACTGAACCCCAGAATAATTAGCTTATTGGCATTGCACCCCAGAATAAGTAGCTTATTGTCACTGCACTCCAGAATAAGTAGTTTATTGGCATGGAGCTGGTGCTACTGACTGAGCTGCAGGTATGTTTGAATAGCAGCCCAGGCACAGACTGGGGTCAGTTGACTGGCCATGATGGAGCAGATGAGTCTGCCTACTCACTCTGGTGAGACAGGTGGTGAAGCAAGGGATATTTTCCAGTCTGGGCCATCCCAGCAGAGGAAGAATAGGATACCAGTACTATATGCAGTTGGTGTACCAAGTTCTAGTGTCGTAAGTTCATATGTAAATACTAGACTAACGACCATTAGGGTCTTTATAAGCCTAGCTGTGGAACCCAAACCAATTGTGTCCCTGCATGTCATGAGCATTTATTGGTGGGGGTATATTAGTAAGGATGTTTCTAAAGGTTATGTGTGGGGGTATGTTAGTTTGGGCATAGCTACTGTCTGCCTCTGTCTATCAGACACATGGGTGGCAAACCCCACTGGTCAAGCACTGGTCAAGGTTACACCTAAACAGATTTAGGGATGAACTCTGTTTCACAGCAATGGGGAGCCTGTTCCAGGGCATGGGATCCCCTGAGACAAGTATCTGTCTCGCCAACATGCCTTATTTATGTCACAAGCAAAATTTAATTCCTTGGACCTAGTGGTTCTGATGCTGTTTGTTTAACCAACATGAGTAACCACTGCAGCATCCCTACAGTGTCATCATCCCTGGTAAGATCCGACCACAAAGCAGTCACTTTCGAAGTCACCATCTTACCCTGCCCCCCCCCCCCCCAAGCTAGGGTCAAACAAAAAAAACTCTCCAAAGCTGATTACAACATCCTGAGAGAAGGTATAAACAGCTTCACAGCCCCCTCCCACTCCCCCTCCATAGGAACTGGCACATATGTCCAAACCTACACCAAAGTACTATATGAGCATTTATATAGCTGCATGGAATCAGGGTTACCTGACAGGATGAAATCATCCTCCTCAAGGAAGAGTAAACCTGTCTGGTGGACATCTACAGTAAATAAGCTGTATAATAAAAGGAAAAAAAATTGCTGTCCAGGACCAAGAAGGAGCAGGTGTCTAATTTGAAGCAATCTCTCCTTAGCCTGAAGAAGCACATAAGAGCACTAGTGAAATCCTCCAAAGCAAACTTTGAGTCCAAACTGGCCACATCTACTAAAGACAATCACAAGGTCTTCCTCACATATGTCCACAATCTCAAGATCTGCTCAGAACTGGTGGTTAAGGGCACCACATACACAAACGCTGTAGATATAGCCAACCTGCTGGCAGACAGGTTCAGTGAAAACTTCACTCCTCTGTCCCCCCCATCAGTAGAACAGGACATCCCCAGTATCTGCCCCCCTCCCCTTATCTCTAAGGAGCAAGTCATCACTGCCCTCTCAAAGGCAAAATATACAGCCTCCATGGGAAATGATAACATCCCAGGCTGCATCCTACATGAACTCAGGCAGGAACTTGCAGCACCATTAGGCACCCTATTCAACCAAAGCCTGAGTACTGGCTTCATCCCAGCTGAGTGGAGGACAGTTACTGTCATCCCTTTACACAAAGGTGAAGCATCCACTGATCCAGGAAATTATAGACCCATCAGCCTAACTAGCCTGATCTGCAAGGCCATGGATCTGATTATCATGGACCTCATTAAGAAGAACATTGGCAACCTCCAGACACTTCCCACACAGTTTGGTTTTGTCAAGGGGCGTTCATGCCTGTTAAATTTGGTCGACTTCTTTAGACAGTCACCAAGGCCATAGACTAGGGGAAGATGATGCACACCACCTACCTTGACCTGGCCAAGGCCTTCGATACTATTCCCCACTCAGGTATAATAGATAAACTCTCAACTAGGCGTCAGTCCATATGTTACCAGATGGGTAGCAAACTGGCTCACTCATAAAACCCACCTAGTCAAAATAGGGGAATCCACCTCAAGTAGTAGACCTGTAACAAGCGGCGTACCCCAGGGATTGGACTTGGGGGGTCTCTGCTGTTTGGGAAATACTTCTAAGAGGTGCAGGCCAAGTCTAGTCAGTTATGGCTGACCAAGTCTGCAGATGACTACAAGCTAGGTGCTGTCATCAATTCCCCAAGTGATGTGGGCATCCTTCAAGAGGGTCTCACCCAAACAAATGACTGAAGCCAGAAACATGGCCTCAATATGAATGCAAATAAATGCATCATCATCCCTTTTGGGGAGAGTGATGATCCCACAAATGATCACATTGATAATAAGGTACTAGGCACGCAATCAGTCGTGAGGGACATGGGCACCCAGGTTGATAGCAAACTAACTTTTGACCACCATATTTGCCTCCGTTGTACAGAAAGCTTTCTACATGGCTCACCTCATTAGTAAGGATATTTCATCCAGGGACAAGGTGGTCATAACATCCCTGTATTCTTCCCTTATAAGACCCTTTATTGAGTACAATGCCCCTTTTGGCATGTACCTCACAAAGCACATGCAGCAGCTGGAAAGACCACTGACGTTCCTCACCCAGAGAATCCAGGGCCTCAAACATCTACCCTACACAGATGGGCTAAAAGCCCTGTCCCTCTACTCAGTCTCCTACAGACTCCTAAGAGGTGACCACTGTCTGACATAAAAAGCAATCTCAGACCCCACCTGATGGGACTGCTGCATATCCACAAGTCTAGCTCCACTCAAGCAACCCACACACGTGACCTCAATCTTGTCTGTGGCATCAGTAGGACATGTTGGTGGGACAGATTTGTGTCCCAGAGACTCTCCCTTTTGTGGAATGGACTCCCTCTCCACGTAAATCAGAGTACTTCTTTAAATCTTTTTAAGTGCAACCTGAATACCTGCACGGGGAACAGAAAATACACCCCTGGGATTTCACCTGTGTCCCTGCTGGACAGTGGCATAGGGTGCTGACTTGTCGGAACATGGGCTAAATTCTTGGCTAGGCTTGTAAGGGCCTCAGGGCCAATAGCCTAGTAACTTCCTATGATCCTATGTTTAAAAGGTCCAGCAAAGCTGGATCCTAGCATGCCTTGTATGCCAGGCATCTTCGTAACATATAGGAGACTGGGTATGGAAGTAGGGCTTTAAGATGATCTATATAGGGCGATGCGTTTATACCCTGGATTCTCCTGATAGGGAACCTTTGTTGGAGTTCTGCAGCATATGTCTGGTCAGGTATATGCCAAAAGGAACATTATACTCAATGATGGGTCTGATAAGGGGCAAATAAAGTGGCACTGTGACTTCCTTGGACCTGGATGCCATGCCCTTACTTACAAGTTGGATGACCTAGAATAATTTTCTACTACTTTGGCCATGTGTTAGCCAAAGGCCAGACTGCTGGCTACATATGTTCCCAGATCCCTGATTACTGGGTCAACTCTTAGTCGTGTCTTATCAGTGGAGTAATTAGCCTGGGTGGATGTTTACGCAAAGGGCACTGTAATGCATTTCTTAGCATTCAGGTTTAATCCATGACTTTGCCACCAGTTTTTTGTCAGTGTTAGACCCTCATTTAAGATGTTTGTGTCATATGCAGAATCTAGAATTCCTTGTTTGCAGTCTTCTGCGAACATTGTCACCCAAAGGTCTTTGGCATTAGCCTCTACTGTCAAGAACTAGTGGAGGTGTTCTCACCAATTCTGACTTCCTGTGTCCTGCCTATGAAACCGTTGACAATCTATTGAGTTGTGTAGGGGTTTATGCCTAGTTTGGTGATCTTGTCAACTCTACCTGAGTGGGGCATTGTATTGAATGCCGTTGTCGGATCCATGTAGGTGGTATACACCATTTTCCTCTTCTATTGCCTTGGTGACCTTCTTAAAGACATCCATTACATTTAGAAGGCATGACCTTCCCTTGACAAAGCCAAATGGGTGTGGGTCCAGTGTCTGAAGGTTGCCTATGTCTTTGTTGATCATTTCCATGATAATTCGTTCCATGGCTTTGCACGTTTACTCATTAGGCTAATGGGTCTGTAGTTTCTGGAGTTGCTTTATCGTCTACATTGTGTTGGAGGGAAGCCGTCTAGCTTGTCAGTGGGAGTGGTAAGCACTAGGTAACCTGTCTACTACATAAGGAATGGTTCTGGCCCAGAAATTGTAGTTATTGGCCGCCTGGGCAATCTTTTCCATCTCTCTCAACTTTCTGATTTGAAAGCCCGCATTTGCACTTGTTTCTTTCCTGTAACTAGTTTAGTGCAGATACAGATTCTTAGTTTTAGCACTTGAATTTGCTTATTCGTGATCAGCACTTGTTCAGAACTTGTTGTAAGCCCTAAATAACCTACTAATTACTACAACACTCAACCTTCCTCATTACCTAGAGGAAAACAGTTTTTGCACTTACTTTCCTCACTTGCTTAGAGAAAAACAGCTCTTGTACTCACTCATCTAGAGGAAAATAGTTTTTTATTCAGTCATGTCCAAGAGTCAGCTCCCAGTGTTCTCTCCTATCTATCTGATGAATCTGGGCATCTTGGGGCAATGTAAAAATTGCCTCATGTACACAGACAACCCTCTCCTCCTACCATCCAACACCACAACCTGTGAGAGATGCACTTATCTAGTCAAACTGGAGATAAAGCTCTCTCCAACCAAGACTGAACTTGACAGTCAAGAGGAGAAGGTAAACACTTGCACCACACCACACTCATCACATAGTCTCACTAAACCTACACCACCAAAATCCACACATAGAAATGCAAAAACATTCACGGAGACTCTCAATAATAATCTGCCCAAGCAGCAGAGACCTCCAAAGCAGAAACACAAGCAACTTCCACCTCCCCCAGCACAACCCAAATGACACATAGCCCACAGACTCAGTGTACTACTCAACCACAGCCAGTAAGGCAAAACAACGTATCCAACACACTAGTCATAGGTGACTCTGTAGTCAGGCACACTGATGTCCCACTCACCGGCTAAACAAGGAGAAGGTTACTGTCAGCTGCCTGTTGGGTGCCAGGATCTGCCACATAACCCACACACTCAGGTCACTCCACAACAAGTACAAATATGACTCTGTCATTGTCCATGTTGGTGTGAATGACCTGAGATGTACCTCCCTGGACTACATGAAAAGAGACATGGAAGAGCTCTCCGATCCTGTAGCCCAGGCAGGTATTACCCTAGCCCTGAGTAGCATTCTGCCATCGCCCAGAATGATACCGCAGTACAAGGACAAAATTATTGACTTCAACAATTGGCTAAGCTTCTGGTGTCATTTTAAGCAGATCCAGTATCTGTCTGCTTGGGATGACATGGTCGAAAGACCACGATGCTTTGCCAGAGATGGCCTACACCTGTCACCCCTGGGATTCAGGATACTGGCTAAGGCTCTTGTCACCCCTATAGTGCCTTTTTTAGGCAAGGTTCAAATGACAAATTCACCACCGTAACAGGAACAGGCAAGCAAAAACTGAGGGTAATGCTCCTCAATGCAAGAAGTCTAAATCTCAAAATGCACTCACTCGAGGCACTCCTTAAAATGGAGAACATTGATATCTGTGCAGTGAATGAGACCTGGTTCAAGGCTCCAGAGAGCACCACTGCACTATCAGGCTGTAACTCATACCACACAGGCGGAGGTGTGTACATATTCATTAAGGCTATCCACACCTCCAGGCTTGTTGCTCAGCATAATACATCCAAGGTTATCCAAGTGCAACTAACTCTGGGCAAAACTGCAATCCAAATTGTAGCTTGCTACAGATCCTCCACCATGCCCCATGATTCCCACTCCTCTTTTCTTGATGTACTGGAAAATATTAGGGTTCAACCAAACACCCTAATAATGGGCGATTTCAACTACCCCACCATTAACTGGGAAATCTACTCATGTACCCACTCCTTCAAAGCTTTTTGGAATTCATAAACTCCAATGCCCTGGGTCAACTTATTCACACCCCCACCAAGAGCAACAATATCCAAGACCTAGTCATTACCAACATGAGTTACCGGTGTTCCACACCTGAAGTTAACTCCTGGTTGGTCCGATCCCACCATAAGCTAATCACCCTTGATATCCACATCCTGCCCCCACAACCCAGTTAAGGAAACCACGGTAAAAAATGTCTCTAAAGCCAACTTCATGCTTCTTAAGACAGAAGTGGTGAACTTCATGACACCCATGCAGATGGACAATACAGTTACAACTGCTGAATCCTACACAAATGCACTCTATAAGCACTTACCCGAGTGCATGGATTGTGCTATCCCAAACAGAACCAAGACGCTATCCTCCAAAAAAAGGAAGCCAATCTGGTGGCCCTCTGCCATAAACAAACTGTACAACAGAAGGAAGAAATTGTTGCAAAAGAGAGTAAAATCCCATGAGTGAAGGAGCTCCCTAGTCAGCCTCAGTAAGAAGCTGAGATCCCTTATAAGATCCTCCAAAGCTAGTTAAGAAAACAAAATCTCCACTGATTCTAGGGACAACCAGAAAGCATTCTATAGCTATGTCAAGAATCTCAATGGCAACACCCAGATCTGCTCCGAGTTACAGCACAATGGCATGAAAATTACAGAACCAACTGATATTGGCAACATCCTGGCAGACGGGTTCAGTGCTAACATTACCCCCCCCTCACCCCCTAAAGGACCCATATCTATACAGGAAGAATGCACAGCCCCTGTAATCACAACTACACAGGTAAAAGCTGCACTCTCTAAAGCCAAAAACACAGCATCCATGGGACCGGACAACATCCCAGGCTGCATTTTACACGAACTTCAGAATGAACTGGCTCCCCACCTAAGCACCATGTTCAATCATAGCCTCACATCAGGCTTTGTGCCCACTGAATGGCGTACAGCAACAGTTATCCCACTCCACAAAGGGAGAGCCACAACTGATCCTGGGAACTATCACCCTATTAACCTGATGAGCCTGGTCTGCAAGTCCATGGAACATATCATCATGGAACTCATAAACAATGACATTGGTAACGTCCAAACTCTGGATCCCACCCAGTTCAGGTTTGTGAAAGGCAGATCATGCCTCCTGAACCTGATTGACTTCTTTGAGGCAGTCACCAAAGCCGTAGATGAGGGTAAGGTGGTTCACACAGCCTATCTTGACTTCGCCAAGGCTTTCAACACCATCCCCCATTCTGGAATTATAGCTAAACTAGGTATAAATCTTTAAGTCACAAGATGAGTTGCCAACTGGCTCACTGACAGAACCCACACTGTAAACGTTGCACACTCCACATCTGACCTCAAACCAGTGACAAGTGGAGTACCACAGGGTTCAGTCCTGGGACCTCTCCTGTTTGGTATCTACTTCTCTGAAGTACAGGCTAACACAGAAAGCCTCTGGCTAATGAAGTTCGCAGATGATTGCAAACTAGGAGCCATAGTCGAGCTCCCAAATGATGTGGAAATCCAACAGAAGGGCCTCGCTGAGACAGACGCCTGGTGTCAGAGCCATGGCCTCAAGCTCAGTGCAAAAAGTGCATTGTCATCCTCTTTGGTAAAAACTCTGTATCCATGAACTACTACATTGGCAGCAGTCTACTTAACACCAAATGTGTGATGAGACATTGGGACTCAGGTGGACAGTAGTCTGTCCTTTGATAGTCACATCACCACAGTAGTCAGGAAACCCTTCTACGTGACACACCTCATCACAAAATGTTTCTCATCCAAGAAAAAAGAGGTCATCGTTCCCCTCTACTCATCACTCATTAGACCCATTATAGAGTACAATGCCTCTTTTGGAATGTACCTCACAAGACATCTGCAGCAGCTGGAAAGGCCACAGAAGTACCTCACAAAGAGGATTACTGGCCTCAAACAGATGCCCTACACTGACCATCTCAAAAAACTCCAGCTTTACTCCATAGCATATCGCCTACTCCGAGGTGATCTCTGCCTAACATATAAAGCTATGTCATACCCAGAGCTGTTGGACATACTACACCTAAAGAAATCCCAATCCCTCTGAGCTACACGCTCTAGGGACCTAAACCTTGTCACCACAATAAACAGGACATGCTGGAGCGATAGATTCCTGTCCCAGATACTTCCCATAATCTGGAACAGGCTACCCATCTATGTCAAGCAAAGTGCTTCATTAGCGCTCTTCAAGAAAAATCTTGGAGTGGATGGGAAATAGGAAATACACCCCCAGGGATCACTTCTGTGTGTCTGCTCGACAGTGGCACAGGAAAATAACTTTCTTGGGTGGCGTAAGCCAGGGAACCTTGTTGACTAGATTTACGTAGACCCTCGGACCGATAGCCTAGTACCTACCTATGAACCTATGAAGAGGAATAACCATTGCAGTTCTCCATTCTCATGGTGCAAAGCCTGTTTTGAAGTTATAGTTGAAAAGAAAGTCAAGTGATCCTGACAGGTCATCTTTCAAGCTATTTTGGAGGCATCCTGGGATATTGTTAGGGCCCACAGTGAGGCTGTGTTTTGGCCTTAGCGAGTGCCGCCAGGACCTGCTCCTTATGGTAGTAGATATTTCATGGGGAGGAGGAAGGGGGAAAGGGTGGGGGTGAAGTTTAAGCTGAATTTGTCAGCCAGCAGATTCAATATATCGCTGAAAATGGCACTAATGACCACCAGTTTGCCACACTGATGTGTGCTGCGTTTCAGGTTGCAAACATAGCTGTAGAAGGCCTTGTGGTTATCTTTAGCCTGTGAGGCTATCTTTACCTTGTAATTGGCCTTGTTGGGCTTAATTATTCCTCTTAGATTCCTGTTTAGTTTAATTAGAGAGCTCTTATCATTGTGGGAGTTGCTCTTCTTGATTTTAGCCATGACTTTTTCCTTTTCTGTATACTCTATTAAGGCTAGGAGTCCACCAGTGTGGTTTGTTTTTAGAGTTTGTTTTAGGCTTACATCTAATAGGTATAGCAGCATCTATACAGCCACTTGCATTGTTGTACTAGCTCTCTGTGACTGTTGCATGGGTTGCTAAGAACTTGGGGTTAGGAGGGGCATTTTATTTTAACAGGCTATCGCTTAATAGGACCTAGGTTGCTTTGGAATAGTTTCTAATTACAGTGTTTGCTGAGCTTACCAACCTGTTTTTTTATTTCAAAAGAGACAACTTTATGATCCAACGTCACCATTGAGGCCGTCTTCCATATTGGTGAGGCAAAAATGCAGCAGCACATCTGTGATCATGTGATCATGACATCAGATCCTTGGCAGAAATGCAGCAGCACATCTGTGATCATGTGATCATGACATCAGATCCTTGGCAGAAATGCAGCAGCACATCTGTGATCATGTGATCATGACATCAGATCCTTGGCAGAAATGCAGCAGCACATCTGTGATCATGTGATCATGACATCAGATCCTTGGCAGAAATGCAGCAGCACATCTGTGATCATGTGATCATGACATCAGATCCTTGGCAGAAATGCAGCAGCACATCTGTGATCATGTGATCATGACATCAGATCCTTGGCAAAAATGCAGCAGCACATCTGTGATCATGTGATCATGACATCAGATCCTTGCCTGGCATTTCGCTCAGAGGATTAAAGCTCTGTACTGTTAATTAGCTTCTTCCTGTAACTAGATGTTCAGGGATTGATTTCTTCCGTCTCCATTTGTGCAAGTCACTTCTGCAGACAAGCCACCCAAGCTGAACAGGTTCCATGTAGCTCAGTGATCTGCTTGGACCTTTTTCAGCCCCTGGGTAGATCAATCTTTTGCATTTCTCCTACAAAATAACTAGAGCTACACTGATGCACGTCAGATGATCTCCTACAAAATAACCAGAGCTACACTGATGCACATCAGATGATCTCCTACAAAATAACCAGAGCTACACTGATGCACATCAGATGATCTCCTACAAAATAACCAGAGCTACACTGATGCACATCAGATGAGTGGAAACCTCATGCACGTTGTTGACTGACTGCAACCCTTCATATGCATCTTCATTGCAAATACTGACCCTAGGATTAAGCTGTAATGTAGAACAGGATATCATCTTGATGACAAAATATTAGTAAAAAATTGCACACTTCTATGCCTTGTGGGTGGGGGGGGGGGGTTAGTTAACAAAACAAAAATAATGTTTCCACAGTCAGAACGGGAGAACCATAACCTGACTGCCCTACTTGTGACCAGTGCGGCCCTTTGGAGCAATAGACAAGGCAAACAGCAGTCTAGGTAAGGGAATCAGTTGTTTAAAAGTACACACGGACACATATACACACACACACACACACACACACACACACACACACACACACACACACACACACACACAGACACACACACAGACACACACACAGACACACACACACTCCATCTACTCATTTTTAATGAGGATGCCTTAGGGAGAGGGACAGTCGGTCAGTTATTTACTGTTGGATAAAGCTGCGCTTTCTACATAGTATATCTACACAGATAAAAGTAAAAGCAAAAAACTTTAAGGTGTGCAAAACCTGTTATCACTGTAATAATTTAAAAAGCATTGGAATTGTCCAAAATGTAAATTTATGGGGCATATAAGTGTAAATCTAATTTGGAATTTGAGTGAAATTTTGTTTTTCCTGGATATTGTAAATGGAACCAGAAAGCATATATCACAATAAAAATGTAATTCAGATACACAGGACAGAAGCAGGTGTTGCGGGTTCCTTCTTGTATTCCTGTCTCAAGGCAGGGGACCAGATCAAGTTATCAAAATCTGTAATAAGTAAAGGTCTGGAAGTGACTCAATAAATGCCAATGATGGCAAATTAATGCAAAAGAAGGCAGGCTGGGGCCAATATAAGATGTATTCAAATACATGTAAACATGCTGACTCATCCAAGTGTCACTTTATTATATTGCACCTGTCCTTTGCTGTAGGTTACATGACTTTTGTCATGAACATTGTTTGCCATTTAGTTAAATCTAGCTCACACTGCATTTCTGCTTCTATTTCAGTGAAACATGGATCCAAAGTCGTCTTTTGTGCCAGAGGAAGTAAGTGAGCATTTTTTCATGTGTGTAAGTGCGAGTGTGTGTGTGTGTGTGTGTGTGTTTAGATTTTTTACTTTTCATCTTGTTGCATTCTTACTATGTAGTGGATTGGGTTAAAACAAAATTGTATTATGTGATGATTTGAAAGTGAAAATTATATATCAGCCTTCTGTAAACAAAAGTAGTTTTTATTCTTATGTTGAAAAATGAAAAAAGAGCATATTAAAACATGAAATTATGGTTTTAGTTGGGTATCTTTCACTAGGGCTTAAAGAATTACACCCAGAAGCAAATAATGCAGAAAGTGAAAGATGTGGTAAAAGTAAATGTAAAATGAAATGTATTACTTTTTAAATAAAAAGGAAGTTAATGAACTGAAAAATGCATAACTTTAGTTAAATGGTACTTTGTTGACGTCCTTAAAATCTCCTTTGTAGAACTGTAGGACATGGGCGCTCCACAATACTGATGCAGGTGCTATGAGTACTAAATGTACCCTATTTTTGGCCAAAGTAGCTTTCTTCCCATATTAGGAAAGCTGTTAATTCGATATATAATCCACTTTTCCTTCATTCAGTAAGTTCAGAAGACAATGGGCTGCTCGTGTCTGTCCTTGAGATAGTGCACAGCTGATGGTTTTGTTCCATCTCCCCCAAAACCAGCCTCTTTAGCCCATGTTGATTGATCCACATTTGCCAGTCTCATTAGCCAGTGTCAGTGTAACCGGACTTTCACACAGTTTATCAAAAAGATCAGGATGAGTGCAAAGTAAAAAAAAGAGAATATACTGGATTCATAATCGAGAGAATTGTAATCATGTCTCTGATAATAACCGACTTGTGTGCTTGAGACATAGATGTAAAGAAACTCACCTTCAGAGTAGAGGGGAGTGAAACATGACAATCTATAAAACAGTTTTTTACAATAGTGAGAATGTTTGGATGCTGTTCTGTGTTGTTCGGGAGTCTAGAGCTTAACAGCACTGAAAGGTGCTTAAAAAGTTGATTTTCCTTTAACTTTGGTGTGTAAAAAGAGTTTTCAGTGTACTGTAAGTTACAGTAATGGAGAACAATCAACCTTATGTAAGTTCAGGTCCAGAAAACCAGAGACGTGTTCTCAGTGTTATTAACTGCGCTCATCAACAAGGTCTGTATTCAAGTTTCTGTATTAATTGTCTCTGTTATGTTTACAAAGCAAGATTTGATGGGTCTGTATTACCAGCTCGAACATTTAGGTTTCTGAATACCTAAATATCGAACTGGTAATATCTAAATCCAAAAAAAAACAGGAACGGCTGCTTTCACGCAGGGAAAGAATTCCCTTGGCCGTAAAAAAACAAAAAAACTTTTAAACCCAAATGAAGTGGGGGGCTTTGCCACCCACACCCACCCTAACTAAATATACCAACTCTGAGATTGCTCTACATTGGACAAAAGGTCTACATCCGCCTAACGGCCAAGGGATTTCTTTCCCTGTGTGAAAGTGGCCGTTTGTGGTTTTTGGGTTTCGATATTACCAGTTCGATGTTTAGGTATTCGAAATCCTAAACATTCGATCTGGTAATAGAGACCCGATTTGATAAGGTACAATAAAAAGAAGAAGAAAAAAGGAGCAGCTATCAGAAGGCTACAGTTCTGAAGTGCAGACCAGGTAAGTTCTCACTACTGCACTAAATAATGCATGGATGGTTATATATAATTTAACATTTTCTCTTGTCCTGCAAAGTAATATTAACGTATTACACAGCTGCATGTCCACAGTCTGTGAAGGTGTATGCACAGGTAAACCGTAAATTATTTATGCCATTTTTCTTTGGAATGTAACCACTGCACAGAAATTAAAAAAGACCACCAGTTAAAAATCACTTGTTTACCAGAAGCCAACTTCACATCCCCACCCCCCACACACTTGTTTTAGACTCATTTTAAGTATAACTTTTAATTTTCATCGCACAGCACTGAGAAACCCTATGCAGCCTCTGGTACGTTATGCATACATTTCATGCATGACTGACTGGTACAAAGTAGGTCTGTTTTAATGTTTACCTTGTAAATATTTACTTTATGTAAATCTGTCACAGTACGCTAAACAGCTCTGTTTAACATGTTACATTTTTAAGGTAGTCAGTTTATGCTACAACATATTCACAGCTACTTGGGTACTGTTGCTTCACGCATGCCCAAGCCATCAGAATGTTACGGTGATAACTGTTATGTAGAAATAAAACACTGGCGAGGTCCAATGTTCTTCATTATTGCCCTACAAGTATATTATACAAACGTTCTTTTGTAACTATGTTCATTTGTTTTATTTCTATTTTGATTCTTATCAATAAAAGTTGTTGAAAAAAATTATTACTATCCTGTGCGCCTCAACTCCCCAGTTATTCGTTAGAACCCACATCCAACATTATTTTATTAAAAATAAGATGTGAAAAACTGGATAGGACATAGACCAAACACATGCAGACAAGCAAGATGCAAATAAATAGGCTCATTGTGACATTCCACTTATAAAAAGCTGTGGAAACTACAAAAGCAACATTCAATATACAATTAGTGCAAATAGTATAATTATCACATGCAGCTGAAATGAACGGGATACAGTAAATCAAAGTTAAAAAAATCAGTAAAAATGCTAAGTGGAGTATATGTGATATATGAAATATGTGTCACTGAAGATAGGGAACTCAATTTTGGGACAATTTTTGTCACTCTTCACACAACTCATTCCCTAATTTAGTAACGCATATAATATACTTCAGATAGTACACTCCATACCTCCTACATGTACATACATAACACACATGGGTTACCTTCATGTGGTAGAATATTCATTTCACGGAGTGAGCTTAGCGCTTGGGAAAATAGCAGAATGCATGTTTTGTCAAACATGCTTTTTACCAACCACTACAAACATTGAATGTGTGTGTTTAAGATAAGTGTAGCGAAATTTGGACATTATGGATGGGAGTGTGTGTCTGCATGTTTGTGGGTTAGGATTGGACTAGGTAAGGAGATAGATTTAGTGTTTTGCATGTGTGATGATGAATACAGTGTTTGTGTGAGTGTCTTATGTGGAAGCAGGTTACACCTGTGTGAGTGAGTGTCTTTTATAATGACAGGTTATACCTGTGTGTCTGATTTTCTTGTGTGGTGGTAGTTTACATCTGTGTGTCCGAGTGTTTTGTGCAGTGGTAGGTTACACCTGTGTGTCTGATTGTGTTGTATATTGGCAGGTTACACCTGTGTGTCTGATTGTTTTGTGTGGTGGTAGTTTACACCTGTGTGTCCGAGTGTTTTGTGCAGTGGTAGGTTACACCTGTGTGTCTGATTGTGTTGTATAGTGGCAGGTTACACCTGTGTGTCTGATTGTCTTGTATATTGGCAGGTTACACCTGTGTGTCTGATTGTGTTGTATAGTGGCAGGTTACACTTGTCTGTCTGATTGTGTTGTATAGTGGCAGGTTACACCTGTGTGTCTGATTGTCTTGTATAAGGGCAGGTTACACCTGTGTGTCTGATTGTCTTGTATAGTGGCAGGTTACACCTGTGTGTCTGATTGTGTTGTATATTGGCAGGTTACACCTGTGTGTCTGATTGTGTTGTATAGTGGCAGGTTACACCTGTGTGTCTGATTGTGTTGTATAGTGGCAGGTTACACCTGTGTGTCTGATTGTTTTGTGCAGTGGCAGGTTACACCTGTGTGTCTGATTGTTTTGTGCAGTGGCAGGTTACACCTGTGTGTCTGATTGTGTTGTATAGTGGCAGGTTACACCTGTGTGTCTGATTGTGTTGTATAGTGGCAGGTTACACCTGTGTGTCTGATTGTCTTGTATAGTGGCAGGTTACACCTGTGTGTCTGATTGTGTTGTATAGTGGCAGGTTACACCTGTGTGTCTGATTGTGCTGTATAGTGGCAGGTTACACCTGTGTGTCTGATTGTGTTGTATATTGGCAGGTTACACCTGTGTGTCTGATTGTGTTGTATAGTGGTAGGTTACACCTGTGTGTCTGATTGTCTTGTATAGTGGCATGTTACACCTGTGTGTCTGATTGGCTTGTATAGTGGCAGGTTACACCTGTGTGTCTGATTGTGTTGTATATTGGCAGGTTACACCTGTGTGTCTGATTGTCTTGTATATTGGCAGGTTTCACCTGTGTGTCTGATTGTCTTGTATAGTGGCAGGTTACACCTGTGTGTCTGATTGTCTTGTATAGTGGCAGGTTACACCTGTGTGTTTGATTGTCTTGTATAGTGGCAGGTTACACCTGTGTGTCTGATTGTCTTGTATAGTGGCAGGTTACACCTGTGTGTCTGATTGTGTTGTATAGTGGTAGGTTACACCTGTGTGTCTGATTGTGTTATATATTGGCAGGTTACACCTGTGTGTCTGATTGTGTTGTATAGTGGCAGGTTACACCTGTGTGTCTGATTGTCTTGTATAGTGGCAGGTTACACTTGTGTGTCTGATTGTGTTGTATATTGGCAGGTTACACCTGTGCGTCTGATTGTGTTGTATAGTGGCAGGTTACACCTGTGTGTCTGATTATCTTGTATAGTGGAAGGTTACACCTGTGTGTCTGATTGTCTTGTATAGTGGCAGGTTACACCAGTGTGTCTGATTGTCTTTTATATTGGCAGGTTACACCTGTGTGTCTGATTGTCTTTTATATTGGCAGGTTACACCTGTGTGTCTGATTGTGTTGTATAGTGGCAGGTTACACCTGTGTGTCTGATTGTGTTGTATAGTGGCAGGTTACACCTGTGTGTCTGATTGTGTTGTATAGTGGCAGGTTACACCTGTGTGTCTGATTGTGTTGTATAGTGGCAGGTTACACCTGTGTGTCTGATTGTGTTGTATATTGGCAGGTTACACCTGTGTGTCTGACTGTGTTGTATAGTGGCAGGTTACACCTGTGTGTCTTACTGTGTTGTATAGTGGCAGGTTACACCTGTGTCTGATTGTCTTGTATATTGGCAGGTTACTCCTGTGTGTCTGATTGTCTTGTATATTGACAGGTTACACCTGTGTGTCTGATTGTGTTGTATAGTGGCAGGTTACACCTGTGTGTCTGATTGTGTTGTATAGTGGCAGGTTACACCTGTGTGTCTGATTGTGTTGTATATTGGCAGGTTACACCTGTGTGTCTGATTGTGTTGTTTAGTGGCAGGTTACACCTGTGTGTCTGATTGTACTGTATATTGGCAGGTTACACCTGTGTGTCTGTGTTGTATAGTGGCAGGTTACACCTGTTGTGTCTGATTGTGTTGTATATTGGCAGGTTACACCTGTGTGTCTGAGTGTGCTGTATATTGGCAGGTTACACCTGTGTGTCCGATTGTCTTGTATAGAGGTAGGTTACACCTGTCTGTCTGATTGTGTTGTATATTGGCAGGTTACACCTGTCTGTCTGATTGTCTTGTATAGTGGCAGGTTACACCTGTGTGTCTGATTGTCTTGTATAGTGGCAGGTTACACCTGTGTGTCTGATCGTGTTGTATATTGGCAGGTTACACCTGTGTGTCTGATTGTGCTGTATAGTGGCAGGTTACACCTGTGTGTTTGATTGTGTTTTGTATAGTGGCAGGTTACACCTGTGTGTCTGATTGTCTTGTGTGGTGGTAGTTTACACCTGTGTGTCTGATTGTGTTGTATATTGGCAGGTTACACCTGTGTGTCTGCCTGTCTTGTGCAGTGGCAGGTTACACCTGTGTGTCTGATTATGTTGTATAGTTGCAGGTTACACCTGTGTGTCTGATTGTGTTGTATAGTGGCAGGTTACACCTGTGTGTCTGATTGTTTTGTATAGTGACAGGTTACACCTGTGTGTCTGATTGTGTTGTATAGTGGCAGGTTACACCTGAGTGTCTGATTGTGTTGTATATTGACAGGTTACACCTGTGTGTCTGATCGTGTTGTATAGTGGTAGGTTACACCTGTGTGTCTGATTGTCTTGTATATTGGAAGGTTACACCTGTGTGTCTGATTGTGTTGTGTATTGGCAGGTTACACCTGTGTGTCTGATTGTGTTGTATAGTGGCAGGTTACACCTGTGTGTCTGTGTTGTATAGTGGCAGGTTACACCTGTGTGTCTGTCTTGTATAGTGGCAGGTTACACCTGTGTGTCTGATTGTTTTGTATATTGGCAGGTTACACCTGTGTGTCTGATTGTGTTGTATAGTGGCAGGTTACACCTGGTGCTCCATGTAGCTGGATAGTGAAATTATCATCCGAATCGTTGGTTTTCCTTCTTTTCTGTTCTGTGTAAAGCTTTGTTTCCTGCAAGTGGTTTTATGAACTTAATACATTTGCTCCACCATACTAATTCATGCTAACAGTATCCCTAACCTTGCCTGTAACCCCATCCCTACACTTTACCTTAGAAAACCCTTTCTGTAACACTACTACTGTTCAGACAGATTGTATTTGAATTTACTGGTATGGATTTTTGACCGGTTTGGAAGAGAAAACTGTTTTTCTCTTTTTGACTTTTTTTAATGTGTTTTTGACAGGGTGAATTTTGATCACCATGTATAGGTCTGTGGTATTCCAGAGAAATCTGTTTGACCAGGATTAACCAGAAGTATAGCTGGTTCAGCCAGTGCCCCCTGGGCCGGTTCTATAAAATACAGCCCCAACGATTCAGCTGTTGAGGTTGTTGTGTCTTTCGGCTTTTCCCGATTAGGGGTCGCCACAGAGGAACTCCGGTCCGCTAATGATTGGCAGTAGATTTTTATGTGCCGAGTTGCCAGCCCTGACGCGCAACCTTCAATGAAGGTACGCCCATTCACGCATGTCTCCACGCAGAAGACGCTCTAGCTGAGAATCGAACCAGACAGCGTCATACTGTGAGGCAACAACGCTACCGCAGCACCACCACCGGAACGACTCAGCTGTTGAGGTGTAGAGTAGGAAAAAAAGCACTTCACTGTAATAAGCTGCTACATTGTAAGTGATCAACTTATTACAGTAGAGCAAAATAAATTGACATTCCTTCTACTGGCACACCAACCAGGTGGCCAGATGCATACCCCAGCCAAGTCCCATTTCTGCACCCTGCCCCAGCCCTCCTTCAACATATTAATTAAAAAAAATAATTTCTTCTTTTAAACTGTAGCAAACAGTTGCTACAGTTTATACCCTGACTGCATGAAGCACTACAATGCTTATGTTTCAGTAAGAAAAAATAAAACATTTCTTTTTTTTTTTTTAACTGTAGCAAATTGCTTGCATGGAGTGCCATAACACTCATTTTAGTTTACAAAAAAATGTCTTCTTATTAAACTATAGCAAAGTGTTTGCTGCAAATGTAGCATATAGTTGCTACAGTTTATACTCTGCCTACATGCAGTGCTACAGAGCTTCGGTATTAGTTAAAAAAATTACTTTTAAACTCTAGCAAACTGCTACAGTGTAGACTATACACAGATCACTACAGAGCTCAAGTGTGACCCCAAATTCAATACCAGCTTTTAATTGCATTAAGAGATATTGAGATTGGCTGAACATGCACCCACCAAACACTCTATACATGGGGTAGTTGCCCCTCTCTCACCACCCTAGCTGTGCTACTAACTTCATCAGTCCCATATAACGAAGTCCTGCTCCGTGAAAACTAAGAACAAAAATTTTTTTTGATGGAAATAAGTATCCCTGCATCTCTAAATGCACTGACTCCAATATCACATAACAGTAGGTTAGGTTTCCTAGGTAGTTTACTGTACATGTGGTCCACAAGGCCATTGCATAGCCAAGACCAATGTCCGATAGCACTACCTGTTTAAGTGCCTTCTGAGAGTTACACAATAGGCAAACAGAAGCTGTGGGAATCAAACCCTGGACTACAAGAAGCAACTTGTTAACAGCTCATAGCTTTAATCTTCTGCACTGACTGCCAGACCCAGTACAGATAAGGGAAAACTTCCTTACACTGATTTATGTTCCTGCTGCATTAAGAAATCAGAAACACCAGCATGTAAAAACAGAAAAGTACAATGTTTTGCAAGAGGCTTGCTTCCCACACACCCCAGTAGCCCTGCATCTGTAAATATATTCACCCCAGTATCACACAACAATGGGAAAAAGAAGAAATATCCTTATCCCTAGTGAAGTCCTTCCATATAACTGTTGCAGTATTCTTTACAATAGGGAACCCCTGCCAAGGGCAGCCTGATGTCCAGCCAGTATACCTTAAGCCTTTTGATTGTAGATGGTACATGTTATGTCACACATATGCTCCCCGCTCATGGCGTAGGGCATAAAGGTGATGTCCGGACATACCATCCTCAGAACTTCTTTGCCATCAGTCTGAATGCAGTCTTCTTCAGTCATTGATCTGAACATCCATTCATCTGCTGGTCCTAATGCTTTAACAGAACTGCCTCATTTTTCTTTTTTTCTTTTTTTTTTTATTTATCTTACATTTGCCTTGTAATCTGGTTGTTGGGTTTCATGTCATCCAGAAAGGGAAAATGTCAGTGCAGGAGACAGCTTCCCCATAAAGATCATCACAAGCAGTGTTTGTTCTGTTTAGGCACTTCTCATGACCAGTCCTTTGTCCCTAAGATTTGGAGGAGCCAGCTTTTTTCCCTAGTGATTTATCTTGAGAAACAATGACTTAAACTTTTGGATAAGGATACCTTTGAAGGATCTTCCCAGTCTGAAGGCCAGCTGTCTACAAAGAAAAAGGCCAAGAAAGTTAGGTCTGATTCTTTGGCTGTACCACCTCCACCAGACATCTCTCTTGAGGCAGGTGAAAGCCTGGAGGAGTGTCTGGTTTCTTTCTCAGATTCCTCTGCAGTGATTGCTTCAGTGTCTGGCATAGACCAGACATGTTCATGCAGGTTTTGAGATGTTCTCCTCAGAGGTACAGGAGGAACTATGGCTGGTTATTACCTAAGGGCCTAGGGGGTGTTGCTCAAATTTTTAGATAGGGAAGATTATTACTATTATTGAGTGCTGTCAAGGGTCAGAACCTCCATTTTTTAAGGCCAATGTCCTGCTCAAGAAGAAGCAGAAAAGTAAACATATTTTGCCTGTTCCCAAAGATCCTCTGAATGAATGGCAGAACTTTACTCAAGGTTTGTTTAATGCCCTTATGGCTCTAAAGCCTCCACAGGATATTTTTGTTCCTGCTCTGCCCTTGTCTTCTACCCCTCTTAGGAGGCCTAGGGAGCAGGATTCTTCTAAGGAGGATGCTGTTAATTCTGACGAGTTCCTAACTTATTCCTCCCAGATTTTTTCACCCCTTGACTATGGTTTTGAGGAAGAAGAGACTATCAGTCCTGCCACTCCTTTTGAGGAGATTTGATTTAATGGTACAGTTTCCAGAATGATGGAAGTTTTCAAATGGGACGCTGCTCAAGTGTCTGATGTTCAGAAGCGGTACTATGAGCTTTTGCAGATGGAGTTTGCTAGGCTCTCTGCTGTTCCTACAGTTCTTGCTGGATGCTTTTTCTTTTGCTTCTCAACCCCCCCCCCTGCTCACAAAAAGTGATCAATTTTAGAACGTTCCTGAGGACTGCAAGTTTCTGTATAAGTGACCCACTGCTGACCCCTCTGAAGTGTCAGTTGATTCTGATAAGCACTCCAAATTGTTGCCTTCCACTAAGTTGCTTCCATCTGATAAGAATACAGAATTATGGAGAGGCTGTGTGAGAAGGTGTGTATTTCTGCTACCCTGGCCTTTAGAGCTGTTAGCTGTCAGACACACATGACTAGATACATTCTGGCTGTTCTCTGCAAAGCCTGTCAGGCTGTTTCTGATCTCCCTGATTCTTAGGGGAAGCCTCTGCCTTTGCCTTGTTTGGGACATCCTCCCTAGTAGCTCGGCATTCCATTAAATGCAGCTGTGATGCAGCTGATGCCTCATCTAGGGCTGTTGCTTTTGGGTCTGTTTTGAGGAGGTATTCCTGGGTCAAATTTCAGCCTCTACCCGATGATATCAAGGCTAAACTGATTGCTGCTCCTCTGGATAATAAACATTTGTCTGGTGCTGCTGCTGCTGCAGGGTTGTTTAAGTCCCTGAAAGAAAAGGGCAAGGCCTTACAGGAACTGAAGCATATTTTTGTTTCCCTGTGCCCAAGTTTCAGAGGAATTATCCTAATAAGCCTGCCTTTGTTCGTAGACAGTCTCGCCCTCCCCCAAAGGTAAAAAAGGAGGTAGAAACTCTCTCCCTGCTAAGGATACCCAAATTCCTTCTACTCAGAAGCCTCCTTTTCCTGACAAACCAGGTGCTGTCTGACTATCCTGTTCTTCTCAGTCACATTCCTGTTTCTCTGCATCTGTCCCTGTCCCTTCCTATTTAGACAAAGGTCACCCAAGACTCCTGGGTCCTTTCTATAATTCCTCAGGGTTATTACATGGTTTGGAACCCCCCCCCCCTTTTTTTGGGCATTCCTCTGCCTCCTCAGGGACAACTGCCCTTTTTTCCAAAAGTGCTTCAGGGCCTGTTGACTCAAGGAACTATTCAAAAAGTTGTAACTCCTCAGAGAGAGAAGGGGTTTTACTCCAGAATGTTCTTGATCCTCAGGAAGGAAGGCACCTGGAGACCCATACTAGATCTTTCTCAGCCAGACACCTTTTTAAAATTCCCTTTTTTTCAGATGCTGTCCCTTCAAACCCTGTTTCCTCTGCTACTTCCTCAGGCTTTTCTAGTTTCCCTGGATCTCAAGGAAGCTTATCTACACATTCCTGTTCATCCCCTTTTCAGGGAGTTTTTACATTTCTCTGTTGCTTTCTGACATTTTTAGTTCTGTAAATATAAGAAACAAAATTAAGTCCAGAAAATACATCTAGTGGTGTGTAATTAGACTTCAGATATAAATATTAACCCTCACCTATCTAAAGCCTTTAATTTAAGTAAACACTTAATAGAACAGAATTCATTGAGCCCTGGAAATATATGGGCATTAGTAAGAAGTTGCCATAAAAGCTCAGAACCTCAATAATGCTCTAGCATGACATGTTAGTGAACACCCTACATGTTTTCAAGTTTACTGTTCTATAGAACAGGTTAATAAGAACATTAGAGGAGGCCCTTGGGAATTAAAGCTTGAACAACATGAGCTTTTATGGCATGAATTTGAAGTTGTTATGGTCAGGACCATAAGAGTGAAGTTTTGAAACTTAGAATAGTTTAAATGGAGATCGCCGTACAGTGCAGAATGGGATATTTACCATTTTCCTCGCTGTAGTATGATCTCAGAGTTGGTATATTTAATTAGCAGGGATGTGGGGGTGCAGGAGGGCTTGCCCCTCTGCAAAAACATAAACATTTTTTTTTTATTTTATTTTTTTTATTTAAATTTTGAAGTTTCAAAACTTTGATCTTATGGTCTCGACCGTAATAATTTTGACATTTTGAAAGTTTAAAATGTAGAAGTAGGCCCCTTTATACACACATGCATACACATAAATTAGTAGCAAACATCCTTTCCACTCCTCTTAGGTTTGTTAAGTGAGGTATTTATATGTTTAACACATGTTTAGCACACACAACAAACCAGCCGTATGCCTCTGCTTCCTTATTACTATAACTAGACTACTACTTCTTAGCCCCATCCTAGTCTGAGTATAGTGTCAAATTACCACATCCAACAAACCTCAACCTATTTGACCTCTTGCCATCCAACAAACCTCAACATATTCGACCTCTTGCCATCCAACAAACCTCAACATATTCGACCTCTTGCCATCCAACAAACCTCAACATATTCGACCTCTTGCCATCCTTCCTGATCCTCACCATCTCCCAAATCTCTCACCACTTTACTGTTCCCTTAACTCCTCTATGACGACCGTGACCTGGCCCATCAATCAAGGAGCCTCAGTCCTCACCACTAACACCAGGGAGGTCATCTCCTAGAGGAGGAAAGGATAACTAATACACACAGTAAAGTACAATTTCCCTTTAGTGCACACAGAGATCATAGTCAGTCTGGAGCTGGTTGCTCCCTTGCTCACCAGGTCCCCAATAAGACTCCCCACTGGCACAGCTATAGGGTCCAGGTCTCAGCCTAACTGGGCGAGCTAAAACCTCCAGTACCTCTCTGTCCAACCAGTGCTTTGTGTCCCTGCCCAAGAAGATGACACAACACACACACACACACACACACACACACACACACACACACACACACACACACACACACTTTGAGAGGAGGTTATACAACCACACAGACCCTCCTGTGAAAAGGCCGGCACAGGTTCTCCAGTTGTGCTCCTATTACCCAGACCATACGGTAGTAATTCCTGCCACCACCCAGCTAATATTATCAGCTACTAAAAGGCCATTAAAAGGGTGTCCAATTATTACTGTGCAATATTATTATCCAATTGGTAATGTGACTATTCAGTCTAAGGCTTATTAGAGTGGCCTATTACGATAACCTCTATAAATATGCAGTGTACTCCAGAGCCTACTTCTCTACACAAACCAGCCACAGGTAAAGGTTTTTAAAATATTTAATAATAAATAATTAAAACACAAGACAATACTACTACACCACAGAGCTATCTAAGAGTTCAGAGATCACACAGAAACTTAAAACAATACAGTAGGACAGGTCTGATGTCAAAGAAAAACACAATCTAACTTTCTAATCTTTAGCTAATCTTAAGAGAAAACACAGTGCTATAATCCTACTTACATACATAAAGCATAAGCAGTGCTGGGTTAGATGTCCAAGATCAAAATGCTTACCAGTCTCTCACTGAACAATAGTTTTTAAACACTAAGCAACAGCTCTGCTGAGGCTCTCCCAAATTACATAATTTGGACACTAAGGTTTGGAGTTCTCAGGTCACAAACTGCATTATTTAGCAAGCTAACACCTGCTCAGGAGACTACAACAATAAAAGGCATTTCACATATACACTCTAGCAGAAACCACGGCAATAAAGCACCTTCCACATGTAAATTCTGGCCCTTAACTTTAACCTTAAAACAATGGGCCTGAAACCTTCATGCAGACTCACTGGAGCTGACTTGTAAACATCAAAGAGATTCATAAGATCTTTTCAGCTTCAAAAGACACATTTCAAATGCTTGGCTTGGTTTTCCTTACATCAGATGGCAATGTTGCAATAATCTTGAAGTTCACATTTTAAAGTGTTTTCTTTTATTTAAAAACACAAGCCTGTGTTTTACATTTATTTATACAATTGATAGAATTATGTATCAAATTCTATTTGACTAGGCTGGCAGCCTTCGCCCATCTTCCTCCAATCTTCACATCCTCCACAAACAGTCCCTCCCTGAATATCTTCCTTCTTCTCCAATGTCTCTCAAAATCTGCTAACACTTACCCCTTACACATAAAACACAAATCTAGCTCATTCTTATCAATGTTACTATTAAAACGCACTACCCAGTCCTGGCCACAACTTCAACCAAGTCACAGTTGACAGCTCCTTCTTTCCTGCTCTAACAATCAGCTTGAGAAATGCATACAGTATGAAAACAAGACTGACCACTGCAACAGAGTCTCACTTCAGCACAGTGTAGATATTGTTACTATTACTGAATCATGGCTAAAATAGAGTGAAACCCCAAATCTCAGCTTTTTCTTCAGTCCTACATTTGGATGGTAGACCAGGCAAAACTATAGGAAGGGAGATCTTAATCCTCCACAGAAAGCAACCTCAAAGTTAACAATCCTTGCCCAGTCCATTGACACCACTCACTCAAGCCTAAACTGGATCCTTTTAAAATTCCTTTCTCATAGTAAAAGCCCCTCTACTTGGCCTCAACTTACATCCCTCCCTCTTCTTCCCTTTTACAATTCAACAACCTTTTATCCACAATTCTAAACTTTACCCTCAAAATAGTAACAATCTCATTCTCTGAGACTTCATTCTCATCTCTCACTCCTCAGACATCTCCCTCATTGTAGCCATTCTGAGATTAATTCAGTTAGTCTCACAACTTTCAAGACCAAACTTCGAATCTTCAAAGCATTTCACCCTTGAACTTTGAAACAGACGAAAATTGATATCTATCATCTCTGTTGTCTGTCCAGTCACTGTCCTTTTCCATCTCCAACCTGTCCATCCAACTCCTCCCTCCAAAGTCGTTTGGACCATAATCTATAAACAACATCTATAGCGTAAAAAAATACTACCTCTAGTCATTCTCATGGTTCTCTGTCTTTTCTGAAGATTATCGCGATAAGGCTACACTACTCTCCTGCATATTCAAGACCATTTCGTCCCAGAAATACAAAGGCTTTCTAAACTGAGAGATGAAAAAAACTAAATTACAAAGCAAATTAACATCTTCTGAAACTTAGAGATTAAATGTGGCGTAATGGAAATCTGACCCCTCCTTAGAAAACCTCTCCCACTTCTAAACATTGTGAAACAGGTAAGCAATCTGTCAGGCATCATAAATCCATCCTAGTCAAATCAAACAAACTTAGCTCCTCAATTCCCTAAATGATTCTGTAAGGGAGTCTGATTGCAAGGTGTAAAATGCCACTAGACGTGAACTCCTCAAATTTCATTCAGAAACATCATCTTCCCATATCTCCACCTCCCTTTATATCCCACTTTTACTATAAACTGATTACACAAAGACACAAAGAGCCTTCTCAAAAATCTCAAAACAAACTCTTTCTCCTGCTTCTAGCAACATTCTCCCTTAATTTATCTAACATCTACCCCTGCAAGGAGCACCTGACAGCCCCTTTCACACATATCATTAACTTATGCCTTACCAAAAACACAATGCCCATAACCTGAAAAAACACAATAATTAAATCTGAATGGAAGCGCATTTCAACCTATTTTGCAGAAACCGACATGCTAGGACTGTTGAAAATCATTTGAAATCCCAAGGTTAGTCCACTACCTCAATCAAGTCTTAGAAGGCTTTAGAATCTGGGCTTAGATGGCCATTATCTACATAATGATCGCAGGGGTGAGAACTCTCCTTGTAGCCCAAGTCCAGGTAAAGTGTTGCAGGATACAGTCATAGGACCTATGATAAGCTCATCAGTGACAAAAACTATCTTAACATGTTGGTTAGAATGTCATCCTGTCAGAGTGACCTGCATTATCCCACACATTGATGCCAGTCCATGCTTGGGGATTGTTCCACCAATGTCTTGTTTGTGTCCTACAACTGCACTTCAGTTAATGACAGCTCTTCATATGGCTGTACACTTTTAATGTAACATCTTGCTGAAAGTTACCACAGACAAACTTCTGGGGCTCACTAATTCATTGATTTAATGATTTATCAGTCTTCTTTATAGTAGAAGTGTTGTCCATGGTGTGGTAGAGAATGACTCCTGTAACAGAAGTGTAACATGTCCCTCATCAGCCAGCAACTACAGACACCGAAGTATTCACTTATATTACCCAACTTCAGAGGTTCCTCAGCTAGAACTCAGCATGAGGAACCAGTAACTAAAAGCATTATGTAGCAACCATTTCTAAAGTCTTCATTTCCTTTCACTTTGGTATATTCAGGGCCTGAGCAATTGATCATATACATCCAACTCCCTAAATGTGCAAAGTATGTGGTACCTCAGCTGAGGCCTCCAGTTTACAAATCAGCCTCATAATGGGAGCAATTTTAGTTATTTGTTTATTTCCATTTGTTGACTGGAAAAGTCTAACTGGGCAAAAACAAATGCAAAAATGCAACGGTGGCCTGGAGAGAAAAGCTCCACCCAGAAACTGTACAATGTAATACATCAATCCAAACAATAAAAAGTCACATAGTATAACAATTGCAGTACAGAGACAGGATTAAACAAAACCTTTCAATAAAGTCCATGAACATAATTCAAATCCTGCAATGTTGTGATGACCCTTCATTGACATACATTGGATAAACATAAGTTGCAATACAATATGGTTGTAGATAGTTAGGAGTAATAGAAAAGGGTTCTTTGAGTTGATGCCAGAGATCATGTTGAGGTACAAAGAGAGAAAGTATAAATGAGAGAGCAGTAGAGCAGCTGATAAGTAGTTGGATGAACTATCAAAGGTGAGAAATGATACAAGTGAAAACTTGTAAACTATCAAAGGTGAGAAACGATGCAAGTGAAAACTTGTAAACTATCAAGGGTGAGAAACGATACAAGTGAAAACTTGTAAACTATCAAGGGTGAGAAACGATATAACTGAAAACTTGTAAACTATCAAAGGTGAGAAACGATACAAGTGAAAACTTGTAAACTATCAAGGGTGAGAAACGATATAAGTGAAAACTTGTAACCTATCAAGGGTGAGAAACGATATAAGTGAAAACTTGTAACCTGTCAAAGGTGAGAAACGATATAAGTGAAAACTTGTATTTTGAAACAGAGAAAAGATTTAGGAGGCAGAACAATGCATATAGTAGGATTTAGTTGCAGTGTAATAGCAGGATTTAGATGCTGCATATATAGCAGGATTAAGTTTTAGGGTGTAGTATGATTTAGTTGCAGAATATTGTAGGATTTAGTTGCAGCATAGAGAAGGGTTTATTTGCAGTGTATTAGCAGGATTAAGTTGCAGGATATAGTAGGATTTAGTTGCAGCATATACCAGGATTTAGTTGCAGCATATATCAGGATTTAGTTGCAGAATATGTCTGGATTTAGTTGCAGCACATAGCAAGATTTAGTTGCAGTGTAATAGCAGGATTTTTATGCAGCATATAGCAGGATTAAATTTTAGGATGTAGTAGGATTTAGTTGCAGAATATAGTAGGATTTAGTTGCAGCATATACCAGGATTTAGTTGCAGCATATACCAGGATTTAGTTGCAGCATATATCAGGATTTAGTTGCAGAATATGTCTGGATTTAGTTGCAGCACATAGCAAGATTTAGTTGCAGTGTAATAGCAGGATTTTTATGCAGCATATAGCAGGATTAAATTTTAGGATGTAGTAGGATTTAGTTGCAGAATATAGTAGGATTTAGTTGCAGCATATACCAGGATTTAGTTGCAGAATATAGTAGCAACTAAATCCTGATATATGCTGGATAAGGCATAATATAATGATAAGGATAAGGCATATGGAGAGTTGTATGAAAGGTTGGACACTAAAGTGGGAGAAAGGACAGAGGGACCGAGCTGGGAAAAATGTGCAGCAGGTAAAGGTGATAAAGGATAATGAGGGAAACATACTCACAAGAGAGGAGAGTGCATTGAGCAGATGGAGAGAGTACTTTGAGGGGCTGATGAATAAAGAGAATTAGCGAGAGAAGGTTGGATGATATGGGCATAGTGAATTAGGAAGTGAAACAGATTAGCACGGAGTAAGTACAGATAACTATGAAGAGGATGAAGAATGGAAAGGCTGTTGGTCCAGATGACATACCAGTGGAAGCATGGAGGTGCTTAGGAGAAATGGCAGTGGAGTTCTTAACCAGATTGTTTACTGAAATCTTGGAAAGTCAGAGGATGCCTGAGGAGTGGAGAAAAAGTGTTTTGGTACCTATTTTTAAGAATAAGGGTGATGTGCAGAGTTGTAGTAACTACAGAGGGATAAAACTGATCAGTTACAGCTTGAAGTTATGGGAAAGAGTAGTGGAAGCTAGATTAAGAAGGGAGGTGATGATTAGTGATCAGCAGTATGGTTTCATGCTGGGAAAAAGCACTACAGATGTGATGTTTGCTCTGAGACTGTTGATGGAGAAGTATAGGGAAGGTCAGAAGGAGTTGCATTGTGTCTTTGTGGACTTGGAGAAACCATATGATAGGGTGCCTAGAGAGGAGTTGTGGTATTGTATGAGGAAGTCGGGTAGCAGAGAAGTATGTAAGAGTGGTACAGGATATGTATGAGGGTAGTGTGACAGTGGTTAAGTCTGCAGTGGGAGTGACAGATGCATTTAAGGTGGAGGTGAGATTACATCAAGGATCAGCTCTGAGCCCTTTCTTATTTGCAATGGTGATGGACAGGTTGACAGATGAGATCAGACAGGAGCCCCATGGACTATGATGTTTGCAGATGACGTTGTGATCTGTAATGAGAGTAGAGACAAGGTTGAGGAGACCCTGGGGAGGTGGACATATGCTCCAGAGAGGAGAGGAATGAAGGTCACCAGGACTAAGACAGAATATATGTGTGTGAATGAGAGGGAGGATAAAGGAATGGTGAGGATGCAAGGAGCAGAGTTGGCAAAGGTGGATGAGTTTAAGTACTTGTTATCAACAGTTCAGAGTAATGGTGAGTGTGGAAGAGCGGTGAAGAAGAGGGTACAGGCAGTATGGAATGGGTGAAGAAGAGTGTCAGGAGTGATTTGTGACAGATGGGTACCAGTAAGAGTGAAAGGGAAGGTCTACAAGTGGGTAATGAGACCAGCTATGTTGTATGTTTTGGAGACGGTGGCATTGACAAAAAGGCAGGCGGCAGTGCTGGAAGTGGCAGAGTTAAAGATGTTAAGATTTGCACTGGGTGTGACTAGGATGGACAGGATTAGGAATCCGTATATTAGAGGGTCAGCTCAGGTTGGACAGTTTGGAGATGAAGCCAGGGAGGTGAGATTACGTTGGTTTGGACATGTACTGAGGAGTGATGCTGGGTATATTTGGAAAAGGATGCTAAGGATGGAGCTGCCAGGTAAGAGGAGAAGAGGAAGGCTTAAGTTAAGGTTTATGGATGTGGTGAGAGAGGACATGCAGGTGGTTGGTGTGACAGAGAAAGATGCAGAGGACAGGAAGAAATGGAAATAGATGATCCGCTGTGGTGAACCCTAATGGGAACAGCCGAAAGAGAAGAAGTTGCAGAACATAGTAGGATTTAGTTGCAGCATATATCAGGATTTAGTTGCAGCATATATCAGGATTTGGTTGCAGCATATAGTAGGATTTAGTTGCAGCATATAGTATGATATGGTTGCAGCATATATCAGGATTTGGTTGCAGCATATATCAGGATTTAGTTGCAGAATATATCATGATTTAGTTGCAACATATAGTAGGATTTAGTTGCAGCATATAGTAGGATTTAGTTGCAGCATATATCAGGAAATCATATCAGGAATTAGTTGCAGAATATATCAGGATTTGGTTGCAGCATATATCAGGATTTAGTTGCAGAATATATCAGGATTTGGTTGCAGCATATAGTAGGATTTAGTTGCAGCATATAGTAGGATTTAGTTGCAGCATATAGTAGGATTTAGTTGCAGAATATATCAGGATTTGGTTGCAGAATATATCAGGATTTGGTTGCAGCATATATCAGGATTTAGTTGCAACATATTGCAGGATTTAGTTGCAGCATATAGTAGGATTTAGTTACAACATATCGCAGGATTTAGTTGCAGCATATAGTAAGATTTAGTTGCGGCATATCGCAGGATTTAGTTGCGGCATATAGCAGGATTTAGTTGCAGCATATAGCAGGTTTTAGTTGCAGCATATATCAGGATTTGGTTGCAGAATATATCAGGATTTAGTTGCAGCATATATCAGGATTTAGTTGCAGAATATATCCAGATTTAGTTGCAGCATATATCAGGATTTAGTTGCAGCATATCGCAGGATTTAGTTGCAGCATATATCCGGATTTAGTTGCAGTGTAATAGTAAGTTGAACTGCAGTTTCTGGTGCTTACAGTTATGGTATTAGCCTGCGGTTGATTAGGAGCGTAACCAGGAGTTATTTAGGTATTGTTTAAGTTGATTTTATGGCTGGAAATTCAAGCAAAAGTACAAAGACAGCCATTGCATGAATACGACAGTCTGGCCTTTGCTACAGACACCACGAGTCATACTTATTACTTTTGGCTCCTTCCTTCCTGCGAGGTACTCTAAATGCTAACACCATGACATGCTGTCTGTAGTGCATGAATGGTGGACAGGCTAAGTGGTAGCCCTGAAGAGTCATCTGGACTTTGTCCAGACTTAATAGCAGACTCCAGCTTCAACTGCAGCATTTCACATCTGCCCCTGAGGGAGAATGAAGACTGCTATACAGGCTTAGTAAGGATACCCTTAACTACACCTGACATCTTTTTCTTTAACATCACTCCCCTTTTGATCAGACAAGGGAAAAGAGTGAAACCCATATTGATGCTGTGTATTCGTAATACTTACACAGGGCTGGCCAACAAGGTTGCCCCCACACACACACACACACACACACACACACACACACACACACACACACACATTTATGGTCACTGTAGAACTGTATTCCATTTACACTGCCACAGTGAATGCAGAAAGCTGGACAGTCATTTCTAGTAAAGATTCTGAATTCCATTAGACCCAGGGTCTTCCTCAAGGTTGTTAAGACACTTTACCAAGGAGAGGGTAGCATAAGAACACAGAGCTTCCAGTATGGATCTACAAAGTGTGTGCCAGGTTCTGTTTTCATATTTGGCATTTCACAGTATGATACAAGACATGTTGTTTTTCAAGATATTAATGGTGTCACTGTAGTAGTACCATGGAAAAGGGAATGAAGTCACCTAGAAAGACACACCTCTGTGGGCTCCTTTGGAACCAAGGTAGTCACCTTTCTGCATCAGTCATTTCAGACCCATGGTAATGGAGCTATCCTTACAGATTCACTCTTCTCTGACCTGCTCTGGAATGGACTGGAGATTCGCACTTCAGTGTAGTATCTGAATAATACAAGATACGGACAACGCAAGGTAAAAATCACACTTCTATCCATACAAAGTACAGCCACAACACTGGAGAAATTTGCCCTCTCAAGAGGGCCCTTCACTAGCTGGGTTCTTTGATATGCCACAGTTACTGAGCTGCAAGTGAGACTGGATGACCTAAATGGTGGGACACTCACAGTAGACCATTTCATGTTTTAGGAAATCTTCAGTTTTTATTTTACCTCATTTTAAAGCAAGACAAAGAAACACGTGCAGGACTACTGCCACTTCCCATGTGACTCAGGTCTCCTGCATTCCATTGGACCCTTCTCCATGATCCAGGCAGTCTCCACCTTATGACTGTGAAGGACTGAGATTAATTGAAAATTGTACATCCCATCTGTTTCCTAGAACTATGGTTCAGTCTGGTCATGAAAATAAGTGCCAGCCACTGTTTCCTCTGTCTGTTACTTCAGATTGTTAATCTATGCACAAAGCATCAGTCCCATCTCAGTCTGAGAGAGCTTCACTTATGTGTCTTGCTTCTACTATTCCAGCCATGAGTTGTCAAGTTTAAAAGCATGTAGGATTTATTTACCAAAAAAAACAGCATGTTAGTAAGTGCAACAAAATCGTAAGGTTGACACAACCAGCCTTCAGCTGTTTCTTATCTTGCATTGCCCATAGCTTATGTTATTTATATAAGCTTAACCATAAGTTTTCTACCATCAGTGTTTATGCTATAGCCATTCATACCTTTTAAGCCAGTATACAGGTTTATAGTTCATTCATCTCTTTTTTGGAGTGGCGTCCTCGTGTTACTTGAGACACTAATTTCTTGCTGGAGATGCTAATAGGAGAACTGTTTAAAATGGCATCCATAGCTGACCTGAGATTTGTGTTCTAGCTTTTTAGAGATGTGTATGCCTTTATAAAGAGCCCATATCTAGATCTTTAACAGGTACAGGGAGAGGGACTTTCTGTCTTTTGCTGTCTCTCTTCCTTATTTGTCTCCTGAGGAGTCTGTCAGCGAACAAGAGACAACAGTTAGAGCGCATGTGGAATGTGTTTTTCAGAAATGGAAATTGGGGTGCGGACACAGTCATCCCTAATTTGGTGCCTACCTTGTCATTCACTGGTTTATGCACTTGACAGTGTCCTGCCAAGAATTCCAAGAGGAGAGAATCCATCATCTACACTTTGTGTTCAACACCAACTCCATTACTGGTTGCATATCTGTAAGGCTGTTCATAACACCCACAGCTCCTGTATGCCTCTCTTGTGAATCGGGGGGTTTGAAGTCCCCGGGCCCTGACAGTCTGTGATGCTGTCCAGGTTCATTTGATTTGTTCTCTAAAAGTGAACTGTTCATTTCAAAATACTTTGATGGCCACATGGTCTTCTATCCTTGCTTTCATCAAATACTACAAAGAGGATAATGCAGCTGCACTAACTGGCGAGCTCCCCGTCTCTTTAAATCATTTGCAGTCATAGCATGCTCTCAATGAGGAAGTGAAAACTCCCAGAGGAAGTGATGAAACTTCTCAATACAGAATAATGAAAACTGATGTTGCTTACTTGCTTTCAAACTGATCATAGGAATGCTTCTCACTATACAGGCCCACCACTGTCAACCTTTCAATAAAGGAGTCAGTAGATGTGAAATAAGTTATTAAAATAAAAGAAGAAACATATATATATATATATATATATATATATATATATATATATATATATATATAAAGGATAGGAAGACAATCTCCCACTGGTAACTGAAATTTCTAGGAATGCAAATGCAATCTTCAGAACAATAAGACGAATTGTGAGAAGAAAAGAGGTTCTGTGTACCAAGTCCAAGAACAAAATATCTTGCAATATTCACCTTACACCAAGGTAAAGTCTTGGAGTTAGTATATATAGGTAGAGGGTTATGGGGTGCATCTCCTCTATATTAGCTGGTGTATAAGGGCCTTGCCCCCTGCAAAAAAAATAAATAAATAAAGGCATACAACAAATTTTGATACTTCTAAATCATTGATTTTGTAGTTGTGTGACTTTTAGTTTTAGGTTTCATATGTACAATGTGGAGATCTTACACATTAATGAAAGGCCAAGCTTTAAAACACCTGTAAGAAAGCTGCACATACAGGGGAAAAAATGATGTCCAGGCACAGAAAATATTCAGTTGTTTTGAAGCAGGCTGACTGAATAGGAGGCTGCCTTAGAAAGCAATTGTGACGTCATTAATTAAGTTGACAGGAAGACTTGTTATTAACCATAAGTTTGCAGTACTGTTTATCTAACAGGTATCTCTCTCTCGGGCTTCCCACAGTAAAGTTGCCTTCATTAGTACTAGGCAGTCTCACCTTCAGGAATTTATCCCCCCCCCCCCCTTCATTTCCACAAGTGAAAAAAAAGTGTGCAAATCAGAAAACATCGTGACCAGATTCGATGAAGTTGGTGAGCTTCATTACTTTCTCGTACATTTCTTGAAGAAAGATCTTCTTTACTCCTTAACTGACTAACCTTCTAATTCACATACTCTTAAGGACAGGAATGTTCTTACCACTCCTGGAAAAGGCAGAGCTGACACTGAGGGCCAGATATGTTAGATATGTTAAGCCCCAAAGATAAACCATTCAAGGCATTTATCCACTCTTCCAACATTTTCTAAAGTTGAGCACTAACAATTTCCAAATCTGGTAATCCCCCCAAAACACCAACTCCAAGCCTACATCCATTCTTCCCACTATCTCTACTTCTCAGGAAACAAGCTAGTCAGGAAATAACTGCTCATATAAGCAGATATTGTCTTCTTCCTTAAGATCACCATGATTACTGAAGATTATACTCTGCACCATGACACCCTAGGCCAGAAATCCTTCATCTGTAAGCATTCTGAAAAACATCTCAAAGCCTACATTGTATGTCATACCCATACTGTTAGCGAGATTTGAGAGCCTTACTTATTTGATAAAGTTGTGCCTCGGGTAAACAGCTGCACTGTATCAGATTATTCTTTTTTAAAGCATAGCTTTTTGTTTGTGATCCTATTTGGGGTCCTTCAATGGTGCATCTTGGGCCCACTCCTGCAGTGTGCTTCATTAATGCACTATATTTGTGTCCCTAAGATGAATGCTGCTGATACATGGTAACACAAATTGCCCCTTTAGCACAACAAATTGCTTCTGCCCAGTGTTCATATCTCTTATTAGTGTAAAAATTGCCCCTTAAGTATAGCAAACTGTCATTGCCCAGCGGTCATATATCGTGGTCATATATCGTAGTCAAATGTAAATAATTAGAAATTCAAAGTTATTTTGTGTGGTCCAAGTATCAAATATATGTTGCTGGGCATTAAGCAAAGACTTATGGTGCCTGGATGGATAAAACACTGCTGCTTAAATGATGTTTAGGAAAAAAAGGTGCCTACATGGATTAGGGTCATTTATGACATCAGGGACTGCCTCTTCCAGAAATCGTACTAGCTGGCACTGATGTCTTTGTGTTATGAACTGAGTCCTCGCCTTGTCTGTTTATTCTCTGCAGATGGAGCAGTAAACTATTTACCCTACAGGCCTTCCTCCCACACACCTTCACATACACCACCATGCTTTGGATGAACCTGTATTGTCTCCTGCAAAGTCAAGAAAAACATGATCATAATCCGTCGGGATTAACAAATGATCTATCCGCTGTCATTGGCGATTCATCTCTAAATAAAGGAAAGTATCTACACTACATTTCAGCTCACTGTACCTATGAAATGGTACTAGGGTGAACAAAGAGCCTTTCTGTCTATAACTTCTAAGGTTTAGAAAGCTGCTCCTGTTCCACAGTTGTCTGTGATCACGGTGCCTTTGAGCCAGATTTGTTGCATTCAAAAACAATGCATGCTTTAAGTAATGTCTACATCTGAAGTGTCCTGCTTGTCTGTACTCTCATTTCATTGCTTTAGAGATGCATGAATTTAGCACTGCTTCGCACATGTAAACATAGTACGTACGTGTAGATGTTCTTGTACCTGTAAATACCACAGAGATCTCATTCCTTGTCACAGGTATTGGTTCTGCTCCTATAACTCATCTGAGGCCGTGTGCAGTTTTTCTTGTTTGTGTGTGATAGCTTGTATTTAACCTCCGTTCTTTAACTCAGAATCACAAGTATATGCATTATTATCTTGTCAGTGACTTGTCTTATTTTATGTCTTCAAAAAGATCGTTTAGGACTAAAAGGAAATAGATACTCCACATATTTCACATGGCTACCATTCATTTTCCTGTCTTGCAGTGGATTCTGGGAAAGATCTTGAAGAAGAGCTGAGGAAGTCTGGTCCAGGAGAGTGCATGTTTGTCACTTGTGATGTCACAAGGGAAGACGATATTAAGGCAAGTGTAATCTAATCATAGCTACTGTACTGATCCAGTCATGTATGTTGTTACTGTTATTTAATCATTTAGTCAAATTCAACTCCTTGTGACCTCAGGGACTTTAGCACGTCAGGCCTGTCTGACAAGAACTGCAAATTCATATTCATTACTTCTTTCCTGTCCGTCCACCATATCCTCTGCTGCCGCCGCCTTCTTTTGCTTTCAGTCTTTCCCAGCACCAGTGTTTTCTGGAAGTAGATTCTGTCTTCACATTATGTGACCAAACTATTTTATTTTTACGTTTCCAATGAAAAGGCTGGATTTATTTACTCAAGTAATGAATGATTCAATTTTCCCGCAGTCCATGGAATTCTCAGACGTTTTCTCAAATGCCACAGTTCAAAAGCATCTATTTTTCGTCAAATAATTTTGTTTCCATTCCAGCTCTGCTTGTCATATGTTGCAGTTGGGAAAACACAGATTTGACCATGCAAACTTTTGTTTATAGTGTGATGTCTTTGCTTTTTAAAATCCAGATTTGCAGTAGTTTTCCTTCCAAAAAGCAAGAGTCTTGTAATTGTATGGCTGCAGTCACCATCTACAGAAATCTTTGACCTCAGGAAAATAAAATTTAAAACTGTCTCCACTACTTCACCATTTATTTGTAAAGAATTAATATGGTAAATTTTTTGATGCTGAGTGACGAGCCAACTTTCTTTTTTTCTTCCTATTTTCACCTTCATCAACAAGCTCTTTGTCACTTTCAGCCTTTAGCGTGGTATAATTTCTTTATCTGAGGTTGGTAGTATTTCTTCCAGTAATTTTGATTCCGCATCTGATTCAGCTAACCCAGCATTTCACATGATATATTCATCACAGATAGTGGATAACTGGAAAAAACGCCTTGCTGTATTCCATTCCTGGTCTTGAAACAAGTCAGTCCACATTCGGCTCTAACGCTGTGTCTTGGTCAGCTGACAGACTCCTCAGGAGGCAAATAAGGAAATATTTATCCCCACTTATTTGCAAAGATGTCTGCCATTCCAAGGAAGTAAGATATTTTGACATGGTAGGGATTTGTACATGACAGCAGCAGAAAAACATCACATTTAAACAAACATTCAGGTGGATGTACAGTTTTAGACAGCAGATGTTAAACATTTAAATTAGAATATATGGCACAACAAGCAATGCATGCAGCATGAATCTGTAGTCCTGCTGTCCCTCCAGTAGTATTTATTTATTTATTGATATTTGATTATCAGGAAAGTTCGACTGGGAAGGAGTCCATTTTCAGTGGAGGCCTGCGAAGAAATGTTCACAAAAAAAGTTTGGAAAGCCACTCTGACAACCTCCGACAGTGTGAATGCACCGAAGAAAAGTAGCAGAAAGACGTACTGGAAAGGAATTTATTTTATTTAATTTTACATTTGTTAAAAGCTCCAGATAAATACATAAATCAAACAGGAGAGATCCAGAAAACACATTGTCTATGGTCACATAGCAATAAAGATGAGAAACTTAAGATTATAATTTTGTATAGCACACAGTAAAAACAATGTACATTCCTTACATTAATGTTAATGATACAACTATAATATCAAATATACAAGAGTCATCACTCATTATAGTATTATAAATGGGATACGTCTTGTACTACATTCATTTAGGTGGTGTGGGATGTTTAAATTAGTCAGGAAGATGTTAGTAGGTAAGAGAGGTGAGACAGTGTAACAGCTGAGATGTTGTGGCTAGTTAAGTTGTTACTAACTAGTATGGGTCTACCAACAAAACTGAGTTCTGAGCACTATGAGATGGATACGTAAAACAGAATCGATTAGTGAACATAATGTTTAGAGGGTGAAGTAAGTCAAGATTTTTGGATCAGTATAAGGCAAATGGAATCAAGATTAGTAGGTCAAACAAGAATACAGATGGGTTAGTTCTATAGGTAGAGAAGAGTGTAGTAGGCATATTGGGTTGAGATGGTGACAAGATTGTTAAGTAAGTGTTTATCTTTGGGAGTCACATGAGCATAACCAGGTATTCATATAGTGTGCTTTGAGGAGCTTTTTAAATTGTATGGTGGAGCATGGAGGTCAGGTGGCTAGGTAGGGTATTCCAAGCTTTGGAAACAGAGTAGGTGAAGAGAGCTTTCCTAGTGTCATTATTATTTTTGATGACTTCAAGGCAGTTTGGGTACTAGCTCTTAAGGTTCTTGTTGTAGAATAAGGTGTAATTAGATTCTGGAGTGCTGGAGTTTTAGCTGCATAGTCATATAGTTTGTGTGCCAATGACAATTGGTTGAGTTTCAGACGTTGAGGCAGCTCAAGCCAGTTTAGTTGTTTGACAGCTGCACAGTGATGGTTCCTATACTGGGACTCCGTAGCAAATCTAGCAATTTTGTTGTAACAAGATTCCAATTTGTTCAGATAAGTTTTGCAGAGATTAGTTAGTATTGGGGATGCATAGAGAAGGGTGGACAGCAGACGTGTCCTGGCTATAGTGGTTTTAGTGTGTTTAGTGAGAAATTGCTTGTTCCGATAGAGGAGTCCAAGTTTTTTGTGAACTTTCTTGACAGTTTGGGCTATATGAATGTCAAATCTTAGGTTGTTGTCTACACCTAACAGCTTTGTGTGGGAAGTAGGAGTGATCATGGTTTTGTTATTGGACATAATGGTAAAGTCGTTCCTTGGGGGATCTACAGGAGCTGAAAATAAGAAGTTTTGTTTTATTAGGGTTTAGGATAAGTTGGGAGTTAGTGAACCAGGTCTCAGCTAGTGAGAAGCAGTTTTGGGTTAGGGACTGAAGGTCATCTAATGTGTGGGCTGCACATATGAGGGTGATGTCATCGGCATATTGTACTACTGAGGCATTGGGTGTGGAGGTTGAGATCTGATTGGAAAATAGAAGAGTAATGGGCCAAGTATGGACCCCTGAGGGACTCCTAAGGATACTGGTAGGAGGATAGTTGATTCTGCCATTTTACTGCTTGTTGGCATCCTGATAGGTAGCTTTTAAACCATGAGATAGAGGGGAGGGTGCTGATGTTTAGGGTGGATAGTGTATTAAGGAGTCTATTATGGTTGACCATGTCAAAAGCTTTAGACAGATCTAAAAAATGGCAGAAACTAGCTGTCCCTTGTTTCTGTGCTGGTTAACTGTGTTGGAAAAGGACATTAGAGCTGTGGTGGTGCTATGGAAGTGTCTAAAGCTGTGCTAATATTTAGATAGCAGATTGTTTTTTAGAAGGTGGCTCATTATTAGTTGGGTGTGAACAACTCTTTCTAGTATTTTTGATAAGTGTGATAAAATAGTAATTGGTCAGTAGTTATTGGGTTCTAGGGAGTTGCCACCCTTGTGTAGTGGTATTATGTGGGAGATCTTCAATAGGGTTGGTACTTTACACTCTGATAAAGATCTATTAATTAGAATAGTGATGGGATAGGCTATAGCCTCTGCGGCTAGATGTAGGAATTCTGCTGGTAAATTATCTGCAGCCAGATTGGTTGGTTGGCTTGTGGAGGAGTTTTAAAATTGATTTGACTGACACTGGGTGTAAAGCTAAAGTGGGAGACATTATCTTGTGTGTTTGTGCTATTTTGAGTGGATGGTATGATGGGGCAGCTATTACTTTGGGTTTCAGCAAGGGCCTGAACTGTTTTGGTGAAATATTTATTAAATTGAATGGGAATATTATCATGGCCTTTTACTGTTGCAGGTGTAGGGGTAGCAGATTTACCTGGTTGAAGTATAGAATTTATTCTGGCCCAGAATTGTTGGGGGTTGTGAGTATGTTTTTCCTGGAGGTTTTGGCAGTAGTTAATTTTGTCTAGTTTAATGAGTTTTTTGGCTTTATTATGGAGTTCTGAGTAGATTTGCTTTGTTGATTGGGTTCTGTTGTTGTGAAACTGTATCCATGCTTTGTCCCTGTCTTTGAGAATAGATTTAGTTACCTTTGTTAGCCAAGGTGCATACTTTGCTTTTATTCTAATGGTTCTGGTGGAATCATGGTGGTTTAGTATTTGTAAGAAAGGGTTAAAGTAGTGTACTGCTTCTTCTAGAGATAGTTGTGTTAGTGGTTTCCAAATGCAGCTTTTTAGGGCATTTATAAAGTTGTTTTGCTTAAAGTTCTTTTTGTTTCTGACCACTCTGAAGGTTGCTTCATTAATTTGGTGGGTTCTACTTCTTAGAAGGAAAGTAGGCTGATGGTCACTGAGGTTGTCAGGCAGACAACCTGCTTGGGATGCAAGCGAGGAATCAGATATAAGAATCCATTACAGAATGGACTAATGCTTGGAGGTTTTTATCAGTTCTAGTAGGGGATGAAATAAGCTGGGTAAATCCATGGAGGTTGATATGCGTAGATGGATTGTGACCAGAGCAGTTGTACCAGTCTATATTAAAATCTCCTAACAGAATATTTTCTTGAGGGGGGGGATTTGAGATCAATTCTAGTAGGTTTTCTATAGTAGTAATGTTATCTGGTGGGCAGTAAAAGCCTATAATATTTGTGTTTATTGGGATTCAGGTTTAGCTTAGTAAGGATAACCTCTGCAATCTGGAATATTAGCATCCGGTTGTTCTAAAATGAGATGGTTTTGGTATAGTAGTGCAAACCCCCAACCCCTTTTGCATTTACGGTCTTTGCATATGATGTTATAACCTGGTGCTGTTATTTCATTAGTATTGATTTCTGGTTTTAGCCAGGTTTCAGTCAGCAATACAGTTTCAGTTTCATGGAGATCATGAACTTTATTTAAGATACTTGTCACATTAAGGTTGAGAAAGAGGAGAGAAGCTTTTTGTCTGTGAATGCAAGGAGTAAGGGGATCAGGAACTGGGTTGGGTAGAGTTTTGGGACTGGGGTTGGGGTCTTGTCACCACCGCATGTTAGTTTATGTAGATACAGTCTCCTAAACCTATAATTTATCATATAATATTTTTGGAAGGTCTGGTGTTGTATTTAATTGACTGTATTTTATGTGGGTAATAGTTTGTGTGGGAAGGTCAGAAGAGGCGTAGAGTTATGTGAATGTATGGCAGTATAACTTGATAGCTTATAGTTGCTGTTTGCCCTGGAGAGGAGATGTTGTTTTGCAGTTGAGTGCGGTAAGTGGGGAAGACTGAAAGTTGGAGTAGTGTAATAGTTGTGACTGAGTAGAATAGGGTTTGTAGTAGACTATGGAGCATTGTTGCCTGCATGAGGGTGAGTATCGTAGATAGAGTACATAGAGGATTTCAGTAAGTGTACCTGAAAAGTTTAGTGACAATGAGGGGGAGGTGTGGTTGCCATGGTGTGATTGTAGAGAATTATGATAGGATAATTAGGATAATGGGAGGTAGTGAGATGTAATTGAGGGGTGTGGTGTATAACTATAAATGAAAGTGATGTGGGGGTGGTGAGAATGGGGCTAGGGTAGGTGACCGGAGTGACCCTGAGCTTGCAAGGGCGAACAGAATGGCTAGAATCACGAGGCGGACCAGGCTGCAGCAATGGATTAGAAGAAAAACGTATCAAAAAACCTATCAGCCAATTTCTAAAACACCACTCAGGTCAGTGCCTTAAGCAGTACATTTAGCTACACTTTGTTCTTCCAGGTCATAGTTAGATTTGTTCAAGAGCTATATGATGTGAAAAAGACTACAGTTATTGTTATTCCTTTTTGCTTTGTTTTTCTTGTTAGTTTTGGGTTTAATTCTTATTTGTTAGGGGCAGCCAAACTTAGGGTGTTGCAGAAATAAATTGGAGGGTGTTGGGTAAATAGAGAGTTGGGACCAGAGCTGCTAAGGGGGTAGTGTGCACACCATGGATTTTAGATTACAGGATAATTGGAGGGCTAGTACAATCAATTAAAGGATGACATACACTGGAGTTTGTGAAAAAGTAGTTGGATCTTGAGCACACCAGTTTCAGGAGCGTATGGGGTGTAGGCATCCGAAGTGTAACCTGTGGGAAGTGAAGTTCTCTATAGGCAGTTATTGGGAGCTGTAAGAAATGGAAGACAGGATTCATTTAGCAGGAGTCAGCAAAGGTTGGAAAAGAGCTCTAAGTGTGGTGCATGCAGTTTAGAGGTAACAATTATTGCAAGTTAAGTAGTATTTATCATGCATGTGATGTAATTTATTTGGTACACAACTGGTGGTAGCAGAAAGATTATAGGATGTGATGGTAAGTAAATGTTCTGATTCCCATACATCTTTCCTGTGTTAAGGTACTGTACTGGTTTAGGCCTATCTCTTCCACCTGCAAAGATTGTGGTGTTTTTAGAATTATGTGTCTTCTGCTTAACTTCATCAAAATAATGCAAAGAAAGTGAAGTACCTCCTTATAGGTTCATAGATTGCTACTAGGCTAACTGCCTTGTGGGCCGTTTTAAGCCTAGCTAATTATTCCACGTGAGAATCAAACCCTGCACCTTGTGTTTGTAAGGTAAACATTATACCAGCCTCCCTTAATGCCAGGGGTTCATTGTTGTCTCTCTAAACTATATACTGTGCATGGAGCTCTACAATTATGGTAGGCATTTGGGAAAACATTATACCAGCCTCCCTTAATGCCAGGGGTTCATTGTTGTCTCTCTAAACTATATACTGTGCATGGAGCTCTACAATTATGGTAGGCATTTGGGAAAAAGCAGCTTTAAGTCTCTTTCTGAAGTACAGAAGGAGCTTATCAAAGTTTTGTTAAGCATATTTAACCACCAGTAAACTCTAACATTAGCTGGCACAAAAAGGTGTCTGATGAATTGTGCTGAATGTTTTATGGCTTTCAAAGCGGTAAAACACTTCATGCTTCAATACTTTTTTCAGTAACTGGTAGTACACAGAGCAGATAAAACTCCATGTATTACAAAAACTTATGACGGAGTCTATCCGATCATAACTACTTATTGTTCCTAACATAAGTGTCAGCATTCACTTCTCATACTTTGCTCTCAAAGTGAATCTCAAATAAATAATAAGTTTGGTATGACTGGAAACCAAATCTTTGTAGCAAATGTGTATAATTTTCTGTTTTTTTTAATTAGCTGGCTAACTCGTATAGCAAAAACTTTTCTACACAATCCTTCCCCAAGAAAACAGCAGCATCTTTTGAATCCTACAGCTTCTTCTCCATGTCAACAAAATAAGACGGAATTAGCATACCCTTCCTGCTGACAGGAGTTTTTTGCTATGACCCTGATCTACATCTCAGTAGTATACATTTGCATTGTTTAACATGTGCTGTTAAGTTCATAAAACAGCTTTAGTGTTCCCTTTGTATGTAAAATATGCGAATGTTAGCTCTGCAGCCTGTACTGCAAAATGTTTCCCTCTGCCATCTTGTTGTGTCCTTCGCCCCATTTGAATTTTGTAGAATTGATTTACATAATATGCATTAATATTAATGTAGGCCCCCAGATGGTAGTTGGCTGTAACTGGTGCAATATATAGTATATCTAACAAATTGTGATCTTATTCGTTGTATTTATCCTGGAAATGTTTTGAGTAATTTCAGTCACGTAAAATGGTTTAAACGTAGAATAAACTGTAACTTATCTCACTCATTTCCCAAATGTATTTATAGGTTCATAGGTCGGTACTATTAGGTAGGTACTAGGCTGTCTGCCCGAAGGCATTTATAAGCCTAGCCAGAATGTGTTGGCTTTCGCCGCCCCCTTAGACTAGTTCCCTGTGCCTCTGTCCAGCAGAGCCACTGAAGTGATTCCCGGGGTAAACTTTCTGTTTCCCATCCACTCATCAAGGTTTCTCTTGAAGAGGGTTAGCGAGGAGCTCTGCCTAATGTAGATTGGAATCTTGTTCCAGAGCATGGGAAGTCTCTGGGACAGGAATCTATCCCTCCAGCACATCCTATTTATTGTTGTGGTGATGTTTAGATCCCTAGACCGTGTGGCTCAAAGGGATAAGGTTTTCTTTAGGTGGAGCATGTCCATCAATTCTGGGTTGGACATGGCCTTGTATCTCAGGCAGAGATCACCTCTGAGCAGGCGGTATGCAACCGAGTACAGCTGGAGTTTCTTCAGTCGAGCTGCATAGGGCAGCTGTTTGAGGCCAGTGATCCTCTTGGTGAGGTACTTCTGTGCTTTTTCCTGCTGTTGCAGGTGTCTTGTAAGGTACATCCCAAATGGGGTGTTGTATTCTATGATGGGTCTGATGAGTGATGAGTAGAGGGACACAATGACCTCTTTTGATCTGGATGCAAACCCTTTTGTGATTAGGTGGGCCACATAGAAGGATTTTCTAACCACTTTGGCAATGTGATTATCAAAGGAGAGATTACTATCTACTTGTGTCCCCAGAACCCTTATTATGTTTTCCGTATTTAGGGGACTACCACCTATGTGGTAGTTTGTAGGTACTTTGTTATTTCCAAAGGGAATAATTATGCACTTTTTGGCATTTAGCTTGAGGCTATGATTTTGACAACAGGTATCTGTCTCAGTGAGACCCTTTTGGAGGATGTCTGTGTCATCTGGTGAGTAAATTATAGCCCCTAGTTTGCAGTCGTCTGTGAACTTGGTCAGCTATAGTCCTCCTGTGCTTGCCTGTACCTCCGAGAAGTTTATGCCAAACAGGAGGGGTCCTGGGACTGAGCCCTGGGGAACGCCACTTGTAACCGGTTTAGAGTCAGACCTAGCTCCCGCAACTCTCACCATGTGGGTTCTGTCCATGAGCCAACTGGCAACCCATCTTCTGACATAGGGGTTTATGTTCAGGCTGGTGAGCTTGTCTATAATACCAGAATGGGGAATGGTGTCAAAGGCCTTTGTGAGGTCTAGGTAGGCTGTGTGTACCACCTTTCCCTCGTCTATAGCCTTGGTAACTGTCTCAAAGAAGTCCACCAGGTTTAGGAGGCATGATCTGCCCTTAACAAAGCCAAACTGGGTAGGGTCCAGTGTTTGGAGGTTCCCAATGTCTCTGTTAATGAGTTCCATGATGATGCGCTCCATAGTCTTACAGACCAAGCTAGTCAGGCTTATAGGGTGATAGTTTCCAGGGTCTTTTGTGGCTCCACCTTTGTGCACCACTCTATGGGTATGTAGCCTGTGGAGAGGCTGAGTTTGAACAGTGTGTTTAGGTGAGGGGTTAGTTTGTCTTTGAGCTCGTGTAGGACGCAGCCTGGGACACCGTCCAGTCCCATTGATGCTGCGTTTTTGGCTTTGGAGAGGGCTATTTTAACCTGAGTGTCTGTGATTTCAGGGGCTTTACATTCTTCTGGTATGGTTATGGGCCCTTTAGGAGGTGAGAGGGGGGTGAAGTTTGCACTGAACCTGTCAGCCAGGATGTTGGTAATATCGGTTGGTTCAGTATATTTTGTGCCATTCTGCACTAACTACAAGCAGATCTGAGCACTATCACTTAGATTCTTAACATAGCTAAAGAATGCCTTGTGGTTATCTTTAAGCCCTTGGCAAGTTTTCTTTCAAAGCTTGCCTTGGATGATTTTATGAGGGATCGTAGTTTCTTGCTGATACTGATCAGGGATGTCTTCCCTTCTTGGGATTTTACTCTTTTCTGGACTAGTTTCCTCCTTCTATTGTATAGCTTGTTTATGGCAGGAGTCCACCAGACTGGTTTCCTTTTCTTGGAGGAGTGAGTCTTGGTTTTGCTTGGGATAGCATGATCCATGCGTTCTTCTAGGTGCCCGTAGAATACATTAGTAAAAGATTTTGCAGCTTGGACAGTGTTATCCTTTAGCATGGGGGCTTTGAAACTTTCCACCTCCATCTTAAGTAAAGTGAAGTTTGCTTTTGAAAAGTTTTCCACGGTGGTTTCCTTGTCCAGGGGTGGGGGCAGAATGTGGATATCCAAAGTGATTTGTTTATGGTTAGATCTAACCAGCAAGAGGTTGCCCTCTGGTGTGGAACACCAGTCGCCCATGTTGGTGATGACCAGGTCCAGTATGTTGTCACCTCTGGATGGAGTGTTGACCAGTTCTTCCAGGGTGTTTCAGTTTATAAATTCTAGGAAATGTTGGGCAAGGGAGTTAGTACTTGAGTGGTTCTCCCAGTTAATGTTTGGGTAGTTGAAATCACCCAAATATTAGGGTGTTTGGTAGGACCTTTATGTTACCCAGTGTTTCCAGAAATGCAGAATGGGGGTCCTGGGACATGGTGGGTAATCTGTAGCAAGCTACAATTTGAATTGCAGTTTTGCTCGTTGTTAGTTGCACGTGGATAATCTCTGAAGCATTGTGCTGTGCCACTAACCTGGAGGTGTGGGTATCCTTGATGAATATGGATACGCCCCCGCCTTTTGTATTTCGGTCCAGGTTCTGTGTCTGAAATGTATGGTATGAGTTGTCGCCTGGTAGTGCTGGGGTGCTCTCTGGAGCCTTAAACCAGGTTTCTGTTACTGCACATATATCTATTTTCTCCATACTGAGGAGTGCCTCGAGTGCGTGCATTTTGAGGTTTAGACTTCTGGCATTGAAGAGTATTACCCTCAGATTTTTGTTACTTGTGCTATTTACGGCGGTGGGTTTGTCTTTTGAGCCTTGTCTAAAAAAGGCACTATGGGGGTGGCAAGAGCCTTGGCCAGTATTCGAAAGCCTAAGGGTGACAGGTGCAAGCAGTCTATAGCGAAGCATCATGGCTTGTCGAGCATGTCATCCCAGTCAACAGACACTGGATCCCCTTTGAATGACACCAGAGACCTAGCCAATTGTTGAAATTGATATTTTTTTCTTTATACCATGATATAATTCTTGGTGAGGGCAGGATGCTACTCCGGGTCACGGTTATTTACTTTATTTCAGTTTCCCCATTCCAGCCACCATGGTGGATTACAGAATCAGAAAATTATACATAGCCTAAAGAATACAGAGTTGTACATAGTACAGTAAAACAATAGAGATAATTTTCTATGTTATTCACAATTATAAATGCAAGTGGTAGTATGCATAATTAAGGGAGATACTCAGTCATTTGTTAAAAGTATGGATGTGGAACTTTATAAAGACAGAAGTCTAGGTCAGTTTGGAGCCAGAATCCATCAGAAATCAACTTTCTCTAATTCTTATCTACATTATGATAGTGACCATCCGCTTCACCAGAAAAAGGCTATAGTCAAAGGACAACTTGTAAGAGCAGCTAGGATGGTGTCAAGGGATAGTGAATTTTTGGAAGAGTGTGATTTCATAGCCAATTTATTTCTGGATCGGGGTTATCCAGAAACCTTGATTGATGAGTTGTGTTTTGAAGTTAAGACCAAGAGAGCCAATGGCTATTTTTCTTCTATCTTGAGTCATGTTGTTCCTGAATTGAATCATTTACCATCACCTGTATGCCCTGATTATCAGGGAAACATGTCCAGGTCCAATTTTATTTTAACTTTTAATACAGATGCCAATGGCATAGTTACTATAATTAAGAGGAACTGGCGATTACTATCCCCTGAGTTACTTGGAGGTCCAATTTTTGATAAAGCCCCATTGATAACATACAGAAGGGGCCCTAACATCAAAAATATTCTGGAATCTACGCAAAATTTAGTAACACCAAGATCAGGGATGTATAAATGTAATATGTGCAAGTATTGCAGATTTGTCCAGGCAGGTACAGCCTTTCCAGTTAAGAACAGGAAATTCCTCATCAGGGGACGTTTCACTTGTTCCAGTACCCAAGTGGTATACCTTGCTCAATGTTCATCATGCCCCAGTTTTTACATTGGCAAGACTGAGAGGAAACTCCAGGAAAGAATGTACGAGCATTTGAATGCCATAAGAAGAATGAAAACGGACAATGCTTTGGCTATGCACATTCAGAATAACCCAAACCATGAGTTTACATTTATGGTTATAGACCAACTGTATAATACCAATTCTTATGGACCTGAGACGTACAGATTAGAATGTAAAGAGCTTCTTTGGCAATTAAGATTGGAAGCATATCGCCCCCCCCCCCCGGTCTAACAGCTCGTTATCCATTAGTTGTTTTTTAAAACTTAAAAGTTTGAAGAGGTGACGAGCTATTTATTCTCACAATTTTTAAAATGAGAGTCAAAAAATGAAAAATGAGAGTCGACAAATTAATGGTTTCATAACTCTTTATCAGTCGACAGTGGTGGTGGGTCAATAGTTATCAGTTATTGTTATGATTATACATCATGATCATTATTTTACAATATATATTATTGATTCATATTTTATTATTTAGTAATTTAGGTCGAGAGACGCTAATTTTTAGACCTGTTTTATTTAATGACAGTTTTAAACCTATACTGAGTAGCCTAAATTTATGTTATATTATATGTTATGTTATATTATATTATATGTTACATGTCATATTTTATATTTCTATATTTTTATTATTTAGTGAGATATTAATATATTATTTTTCTTGGGTAGCTGTTCTAGTTATTTAGATGCTTAGGACAGTATGCATTAATTATTATATTTATTATATTCATTATATTAGTTATTTTACTTGAAAGCAGGCAAGATACAATGTATGCATAGGTAATTTTTGATTAGGAAGCGTCGCGCTACCATTATTAGTATTTATGCTGTAGGTTGAACATCGTTATTTTTATGTCACTTTATATTTTACATATTTATCTATTTTATACAGTTTAATAATCAAAATATTGGGCTTTTTTTCTTTCAGTTTCAAAGCCTGCTATTATTACAGTCTTGGTGTATGAATTTTTTATTTTTTATTATGTTAATAGAGAATTGCAAATGCACCTTAGTTACCTGTGATCTGTACCATTAAGGAGCTAAAGGGAGAGCAAGGGGCGTGGTTAAGTGTTTCAATGCTGGTATTTAAACTCACTCGTATTGGTGGGAATATTTTGCTTGTCTGAAGAAGTTAGTGCAAGCTACTAACGAAAAGCTTTTACAGTGGCTTAATAAAATGTGTTGTTTTTCATGTTTTTTACGTTTTGGACTGGCCTGAGTCGAGTTCTTGGCTTTTGAATTAGCGGTGGTTTTCGCTAGTTTGTTTTTCCGGTTTTGGAAATCATAATTTACTTTTCTTCTGAACACTTGCCGTTAAACACATAGTCTTACCATACCTGCTTATCCAGTCTGATTCTCAGATGAGGTGTTGTCTTCTGTGCGGGGTATATTTTCCCTATGTCTATGTGGGGTTGTGTCTGTGTGGACTTTGTATTCCCTGTGTCTGTATGGAGTTTATTGTATGCTCCCACAACCCTGAATTGGATTAATTGGCAATCAGAGAATGAATGAATGTCTGTAAACTGCTTGACTAACATGCATTGTGGGGATAAGGCCCAGCTTACCCTGGTCCCTATTTCTGCTTCTCCCTGGATTCTGAAATTAGTCCATTGGAGCAAACCCTTTAAATCAGCATAAAGCCCACATCTGCAAATTTTGTTTATTTCTGAAGAAACAAAGACCAACTGAAGAAAAACAAGTAAACAGTGACAATACCTCACCAAACCAAAAGGCAAGATCTCACAAATAAGTTGCTAGATAAAACTGAAATGTGTTTGTTGAGACCTGGGAAAACAGAGGCATCGAGCTTGAACTGCCATATAGTTTCCCTCTGCTCAATCAAATCTGCCCATGGGCCACCTCTTGCTTTTTTTTGGCACAGTGTCAGTACTAAAAAAATGCAAAGAGTACAACACTACATGCTTATACAAGTAATTTTTTTGTCTTCATATTTTTTTTATATATCTTGGAAGAGTTTTTACATAGGAAAGACTCCCTGCAGGTTTAGAAAGCATATTTATGGACACATTTAGGATATTAAAAATAAAAGCACAAAAGATTCATAAATTTGCATTTTTTGGTATTGACACTGTGCCAAAAATGTGAGGGGTGGCCCATGGGTAGATGTGATTGAGCAGAGCGAAACTATACAGCAGTTGAAGCTCAATGACTGTGTTTCCCCAAGTTTCAGCAAACACATTTCAGTTGCAGGTACACTAAGACTAAATTTTTATATGGTGTAAAAGGAAATTTTCCTTTTAATTGTAATTGTTATTGTGTAACAAGTTTTTTTAAACACTATCAACATCAAGATGTGTTACAGCAATAAGGTGTGTATATATATATATATATATATATATATATATATATATATATATATATACATGTTCTACGTGACTTTATTACGTTTTAGAATGTGTTTCATAAACAGAAAGTTCTTTAACTATTGGTTGTTGTCATGTGGCAGTGTGGTGGGGTATTTAAATTCTGTAACAACAGTAGTTTAATCAGATTCTGCTGACGTCTAGGTTATATTCTGACGAAAGTGCTTCATTTTAGTTATTGCGTTCTTTTTTGTAGTAAACTCCGTGTTACTGCCATGTTCGTGCTTTCCTACAGCTTTGGTGGTGGATATTTCAGTGCTCAGTTGTGGGCCTGATTAGTGGCGAGTATTGATGGGTTATAAACTCCTTTGCTCTAGAGGCCATGCCTTTACTAATCAAGTGTGTTACATAGAAAGGCTTCCTTACTACAGTAGACACGTGGTGGTCAAAGTTGAGGTCGCAGTCTACTTGTGATCCCACTTCATGGGTACTTAGGGTATTGTTGTTAATTTGATAGTGTAAAGGGACATTGTTTTTACCAAAGGGAATGGTGATGCATTCCGTTGCATTCAGTTTGAGACCGTGACTAAGACACCAGTTGTTGGTCTGTGTAAGACCCTCCTGAAGTGTAAGATATCATTTGGGGATTTGATAATTGCACCCAGTTTGCAGCTGCCCCCAAACTTGGTCAGCCACAACCCCTTAGTTTTGCCTGAACCTCTGAAAGTACATGCCAAACAGTAGGGGTCCAGCACTAACCCTTGTGGCACCCCACTGGTGACAGATCTGCTGGTTGATGTGGAATCACCCACTTTGATAGTGTGTGACCAGTTTGTGAACCAGTTGGCAACCCATCTTACAAAAAAGGGTTTACATTCAGTTTTCTAAGTTTATTGGTAATGCCTGGGCTGAGTGTGGGATTGTGTCGAAGTGCCTTGGCCAAGTCGAGTTATGCTTTGTGCACAGATTTGCCCTCATCAACGGCCCTGGTCACATTTTCAAAGAAATCTATCAGGTTTAACAGGTAGGATCTGGCTTTCACAAAGTCAAATTTGGTAGGATGTAGGGTTTGGAGGTCATCTGTGTCTTTATTTATGAGGTCCATGATGATGCATTCCATGGCCTTACAGATGAGGTTTTTCAGACTTATGGGTCTGTAATTCCCCTGGTCTGTTGCTTGGTCACCTTTGTGGAGAGGAGTAATGGTTGCTGTTCTCCATTCTGCAGGAACAAAGCCTGTGGTTGGGCTATGATTGTAAAGGGGACTTAAGTGGTTATGCCAGTTCATGTTTTAGTTTGTTTAGTATCAGGCTGGGATGCCATCTGGTCCTGTAAAGGCTGTGTTTTTTTTTGCCTTGGACAAGACTTTAATGACCTGCTCTTCAGATATGCAGGGTGGTGGGGAAGTTGGGGGCAAGGCTTGTGACACGTTTGGAGGGGATAAGGGAGTGAAATTTTTGCCATATCTATGTAATGCATGTAGCTACTCAGTGGCGGCTGACACTGGCTGTTGTTATGCTGTAGTGTGTGACTACATCTAACACCAGTTTAGAAGTGCTTAACAAAAGCTTGTTAAGCACTTTTCTCATGTCAGAAAGAGGCTAAAGAAGCCTATTTTTTTCCCAGTTTTAGAATGTAATCATGGTGCTCCATGCAGTACTTGTTATTAGAACTTTTAATCATTGTTTTCTCATAGGTAGATAAGGTATTTTTTCATATGGCTCTCAACTGTAAGTCCATCCATCCACAATCCCTTTTCCCATATTTGCACACTGGGTCAGGGTGACACTTCAAGAGTGACAATCGTCTAGAGTCAAGGTTTACACCGCCAGGTGACTAGCCCTGACTTTGTTATACATCATACCACACATACGCACACTCACGTGTATGACCAACTTAGAGCGCTCATTGCACCTACTGCATGTCTTTGGGATGTGGGACTGAACTGGAGCACCCATAGGAAGCCCGCGGGAACAAGGAGGGCATGCAGACGCCATACAGAAGGCACCTACGTGTTTCCTCTTAGTCTCCACGGTGTCTGCCTCGATTTAACTTGGTTCTCAGTTTCCCCTTGCATTCTAGAGCAGCTGGTTCAGGCCCTGTGTCAGCTTTTCCTGTCACTCTGGTAAGACACGGGTACTTTATGCAATGCTTTCTAAGGAACCAGCAACAAGGATCTTTTTTTCTCCTGAAAGTCATCCCTTCAGGTCTTTCTGCTTGATAAGTCTGTGATTCAACATCTGTTGAACTATCACTTAATGTTCACTTCTGTACAGTCATGCCATGAGGTCCCAGTCTGTTATTCGGCTGTGGATCCTTTGTAACTTTTGTTTTTTTGTCTTGGTAACATTTTTGTAGAAGCTCAGTATGTCATGTGTTTTTTAGGGTCACATGGTGTTGTTTTACTTGTTTAGTTTTGGCATTCTGATTCTCAAGTTTCCTATGAACAATACTTTGGCAGGTGTAAGACCATGCAACAAAGAAGCATATTTTATCCATTAATTAATAAAAATAACGGTTAAAGCACACAGCAGTGTCCCTAGTTCTGCCACAAAAGGGATGTAAACCAAGAAGGAAACTGAAAGGAACTGCTACAAGCAAAAACTCCAGCAGATAAAAGAAAAATGTCACTTTCAATACAGATTTTAAAATTCATAGAAGATATTAATAAATCACTAACCTGTATATACAGAAATTTCTACACAATACCCAAAATGCTTGTTACAAAAAATACATTTTAATCCTAAGGTGCCATCTAGTGGCTGTAAGCTGTAACTGTTACAAATCTCACAATTTATAAAACATTTTTTTCCTAAAGTACAACACTCTTATTTATTTATTTATTTATTTCAGTTTGATTACCGGGGAAGTCCACTGGGCCATGAAGTGCCCATTTTCAATGGAGGCCCGGAGAGAAAAGCTCCAAGAACAGTATAATACAATATAGGTTACAGAATGCAAATAAAGATTACAAAGAAAAAATACATACAATATAGTTTGTAAAAACAAGTAGGGTTAATACATTTGAGAGTTGCAGAGAACTTGATGGCAGATTTTTTTTTTTTTTTTTGAATCAATATTTATATGCTTACAGTCACTTAAAGTCTGTTAGTTGTAGTTATTTTGAGAAATTAGAATAAGTATGAGAGTATAGTGGAGTAGGAGTAGGAGTTCTTAGTTAGGGTACGCTATGGAATTTAAGTGGGGTGAAAGCAGGATCATTTCCATTTGGAGGATAGGTGAAGAAAAAGTTGAGTTTTGAAAGATTCAGTGTTGGGTATAGTCCTAAGTGAAGTAGGCAGAGAGTTCCATTTTTTACCTAGTGAGAAGGAGAGTAAAAGCTGGCCAGCTGGTCGTTTCGGTTTACTAATGGAGATTAGGTTTTGGTTTTCGGATCTCAGTGATCTGTTAGGGATGTATGGAGGAAGGATGTCCTTTAAGGCTGGGCATTTATTAGGGGAGAATATTAGTTTGTGAGCGGTGGTTAGTTGTAGATAGTCTAGGTGATTAGGGAGTTCTAGCCAGTTCAGTGAACAAAGACTGTGGCAGTGGTGACTTGATGTTTTGGATTTGGTGGCAAATTTAGAGATCTTATTATAGCAAGCTTCGAGCTTAGAGGTGTTGGTAGCAGACAAGTTGGTTAGGAGAGGGGCTCCGTATATAAGGGAAGGTAGGAGGAAGGATGTTGCCAGGGTATGCCTAGTGGAGTTTGAAAGGAAGTGATTGTTCCTGTATAGCATACCTAGCTTTTGGTGGGTTTTCTTTATGTTATGTTGTATATGAAGATCAAATTTGAGGTGTTCGTCTATGGTGATGCCAAGGAGTTTTGCAGAGGGGACCACTTCAATGGCAGTGTTAGTCTCTCTGAGAACATTGAAAGTGTTTTTGTCCAGAGAGGAAACTTTGGAGGGGAGAAAAATTAGTATTTTGGATTTATTGGAGTTGAGAGAAAGGTGGTTTTGGTGCATCCAGTTCTCTGCGGTGGTAAAGGCTAATTGGGTTTTGGTTTGGAGTTCAGGAAGGTTAGGGGCAGAGCAGACCAAGGTAGAGTCATCTGCGTATTGGATGACTGTGGTGTCAGGGATGAAGGTGTGAAGGTTGTTTATGAAGATGTTGAAAAGCATGGGTCCAAGGATGGATCCCTGAGGAACGCCAATAGATGTTGGCAAAAAGGAAAAGAATGAGTTCTTCCATTTGACTGCTTGAGATCTGTCAGATAGGTAACTGGAGAACCAGGAAAGAGTGTTTGGGGAGAGTTTGAGATTAGCCAGATGATGAAGAAGGTGTGTGTGGGAGATGGTGTCAAAAGCTTTTGAAAGGTCTAGCAGTGCTGTGGATACAATGAGTCCAGAGTCTCGAGCTTGATTGATAGTTTCTCAGAAGGATAGTAGTGCAGTTATGGTACTGTGGTCAGGACGGAAGCCATGCTGGGTGGGTGTGAGGAGGTGATTATGAATGAGATAGGGTAAGAATTGGTGGTGGACACATTTTTCTAAAATTTTAGATATTGGAGAGAGTAGGGCGATAGGGCGGAAGTTAGAAATAGAGGTGTTTTTGCGTCCTTTGTGAAGAGGTAGGATCTTAACAAAATACAAATGTGCAAATAAATAAATAAGTAGAATAAAGGAAAAGCGACTACACTATGTAAAAAAAAGTTACTAAAAGAAAAAACTGCAAATAAATTGAAGCCCTGAAGTGCACATTATTTCATTAAAACAGTCCAGTTTTCTAAGACCTATAACATCTTTCAAGGTCGGTGTTGCAAGAACATTTTTATTTATTTATTTCACGTTTGTTTACCAGGAAAGTTCAACTAGACACAGGTCCTTTTCAGCAGAGGCCCAGGGAGAAAAGCTCCAGTAATAAGAAATAAACACATTGTAAAAGTTAACAATAATACAAGGAAATTCTAGTGGCATACAAAATCAATAGTACACTGATGGGCAATACAGTAATTTAGAGGTTACAGTAACATAACATGTGATACATGCATTTGGATAATGAAGAAGACAAGGTACAACAGAAATGAGAGAAAAGAATGAAGTACTATTGCACCCACTGAGCAAGGTGTGGTTACTTATACTGAACTTAGAGTTATCCAGGAGGGTTGCAAGAACAGAGCCAGGTGTCTACTAAGTGAGTAGTTAGGAGTGTTTTAAATTGTACTGTGGAGCAGTTAGAGGTAATAGGGGTTGGCACTTTATTCCATATTTTAGGAATGAAGTTTCAGAAGAGAGATTCCCCAGCTGAGTTGTTAGCTTTGGAGGTTTCTAACAGGAGTTTGTCACCAGAACAGAGGGCTCTAGAAGTGGTGTGTGTGGTTGTATAAGATTTTGGAGAGCAGGGTTTTTATCCAGTTGATGCAAGATTTTGTAGGCAAAGGTTAATTGATTAAAGTATAGCAGTTGAGGAAGTTCTAGCCATTTCACTTGTTTAAAAGCTGTACAGCGATGTGACCTGCGTCTGCATCAGTAACAAACGTTCTCGCTTGGTAAGATCAGTTTTATGGAGGCTGGTTAGCATTGAGGAAGCATATAGGAGAGTTGGCAGGAGGTGTGTGTGGGCGATGGTACCTTTTGTGGATCTAGTTAAAACTTGTTTCTGTAAAGAAGAGCTACTTTATTGTTTAATAGTTTCAGCAATATGAATGTTGAATTTCAGATTATTTTAAATTTCGATGCCTATCAGTTTAGTATGAGTTACTAGGGTGATAATGGTTTTATTTTTGGACTCTAAGTTGAAAGTTAGGTGAGGAGAGGGAGTTCTTCAGGGGTAAAAGAGGAGGACCTTTCCTTTACTGGGGTTTAGAATGAATTAGGAGTTGGTGAGTCATGTTTCTATGAAAAAATGAATCTTGTGTTATGGTGTGGAGGTCTTGTAGAGAGAAGGCTGTGCGTATTAAAGTCATCTGCATATTGTATAACAGAGGCATGAGGAGTGGAGGTGTGAAGTTGATTGGTGAAAGGAGAGAAAAGTAGATGTCCAAGGATGGAGCCTTGTGGGACCCCTAAGGCAACTGGCAGGAGAGTGTAGAAGTGGTGTTGCCACATTATGGCCTGTTGACATCCTGATAGGTAGTTTTGGAACCAGATGATGGAGGAGTTAGTAGGGTTTAGGGAGGAAAGGGCCTTGATCACTTTGTTGTGATTTACCATATCAAAGGTTTTGGACAAGTCTAAAGATATGGCAGATACAAATTGTCCTTGATTTCTACAGTGGTTAACTGTAGTAAGGGACAGCAGGGCTATAGTGATACTGTGATAGGGGCAAAAACCGCGTTGTATGTTTGATAGCAGTTTGTGAGTGTGAAGGTAGTCCATGAGTTGGGTATGGATGACTCTCTCTAGGATTGTAGATAAGGGTGAGAGGATGCCCATTGGATGATAGTAATTTCAGTGGAATTACCTCCTTTGTGTAAAGGTGTAATGTGGGAGATCCTCCAGATAGCAGGTACTGTGCTGTCAGATATGGATCTGTTAATGAGTATTGCTACTGGGTATGGTATTGGGTGGGAGGTGATCTGTGGCTACAGTAGCTAGTTTTAGTTTATGCAGTAGGTTTTGTAGTATCTACAGACACTGTTTGTAATGTAAGTTGGTTTGGAGCCTATTTTGGGAGGAGCTGCTGAGCTGGAGTGCTACAGGGGCAAGGTTTTTGGATATGTTTTGAAAATTGGCAAGGGCTAAGGATAGTTTCTGTAAAGTATTTATTAAACTGAGTTGCTATATTATCAGAGTTGCTGTTTGAGGTTGGAAGGGGGTAGTTGCTTTGTCTAATAGTAGTATATTGTTAACTGCAGCCCAAAACTTTTGAGAGTTATTGTGATGTTTGTTTTCTGAATGTTATGGTAATAGTTGATTTTTGTCTTGTTTTACAAGTTTCCTAGCTTTGTTTCACAGTTCTGGGAATGTTTGTTTTCTAATTTGTGTTTTGTATTTGTGATATTGTTCCTTGGTCTTGTCTCTAGCTTTGAGCAGGGATCTGCATTCCTTACTTAGCCAGGGTGCATAGTTACTTTAACTCTAATGGTTCTGGGAGGAGCATGGCAGTTTAAAATGTCTAAGAAAGTAGTATTAAAGGAGTTAACAGCATCATCTAGGGGTAGCTGTTTGAGATAATCCCAGTTGCAACTTTTTAGAGCAGTGATGAATCTGTGTGGGTTAAAGCCTTTTTTGTTTCTGATTGTGCTGTGTGTGGTTTGGTTATTTTGGTATGTACGGGTACATACAAGGAACATTGGTAGGTGGTCACTCAGATCATCAGGAAGTCAGCCTGCCTGAGATGATAGAGAGGGGTGTTTAACCGGATGAGGCTAGACTGACGCTTGGAAGATTTTTCTTCTTGTGGGGGATGTGATCAGCTGGGTGAACCCGTGTAGGTTAATGCGGGATGCTGGATTCTGAGAGAAGCAGCCACCTAGCCAGTCCGTATTGAAATCTGCCATCAGGACTGTTTCCTGTGGGAGGGCATTAGAGGCTCAGTACAGTATGCTTTCTAGTGTGGGGATATTGTTTCCTGGTGGTATTTAACCACCAATGATGTTTTTTAGGTTGAGTTTTAATTTCGTAAAGATTAGTTCTGCATTTCCAAAGTCAGGGATGTCAAGTTCGAGATAGTCTAGTGTTAGGTGATCTTTGAATACAATAGCTACTCCCCTGCCCTTTTTGGTTGCCCCATCTTTGCATAGTATATTGTATCCTGGAGCTACAATGTCATTGTTGTTGCTGTTTCTGAGTTTTACCAAAGTTTCTGTTAATATAACAACGTCAGGAGTGCAGAAAAGTAAGGCATGCAGATTGTGAATTGTATTACCAGCACTTCTTACATTCATATTAAGGAGGTGAAGGGAAGATTGTTTTTTTCTATAGTTGCTAGCTGCTAGCTGTTTTGGGTGGGGGATGGGAGCAGGATTATGACGAATGTCTCCAGATTAGTTTAGTTGCTTTAAAAGGTATAACAGCAGTTTGGTGAACTTGTAGATTGTCATGTTTTTGACAGGTTTGAGATGTGTTTTGTGGGGGCTGGAATTTGTTTGTGTGGTAATCTAAATGGTTGGAACAGAAGAGACTTGGAGCTATGGTATAATTTAATGTTTTTTATGGGTGGTATAGGTTCATAGAACACTTGGCTATTGCCCCAGAGGCCCTTCTAAGCTTACCCAAGAATTTTACCCATGTTCCCACAAAGTCAGCACCTGTTTTTCCTGTCCAGCAGGGACAAAGGTGGGATCCCAGGGGTATATTTTCTGTTTACCCTCCAGTCCAAGTTCCTCTTAAAGGCTAGTGAGGTACGCTGCCTGACATGGAGAGGGAGTCTATTCGACAGAAGGGGAGTCATCGGGACACAAATCTATCCCACCACCAAGTTCTCTTAATGTCACAGACCAGGCTGAGGCCTTGCGTGCAGGTTGTGTGAGTGAAGTTTGACTTACAGATATGCAGCAGCTCCATCAAGACTGGATCTGAAATAGCCTCGTATGCCAGACACAGGTCACCTGTGAGCAGTCTGTATGAGACTGAGTAGAGGGACAGGGCTTTTAGCCTATCTGTATAGGATAGATGTTTGAGACCTTGGAATTTCCTGGGCAGGAACCTCTGTGGTCTATCCAAATGCTACATGTGGAGAGACCACATGTATAGTATGTGAGAAGGTTTGGTGGGGGGTTATTGGCTGATGGTAGTTTGGAATTTATATGAGGTGAGAGAGAACAGGAGTAAAAGCAGTAAAGTAGTAGTGATGTGCAGGCAGCTAGATTAAGAGTTTTCTATAAAGGTGAAGCATCTTGTTAGTGTACTGTGATACCTGTGAGAGTAGTAGATGTAATGGGGTTAATATCAGGTAGAGTTTGTAAGTAATGCAATTAGTTTGGGTAGTGGGGTAGTGAAATACTGACTGGTAAAGAAATGGGGATTATCAAGTAAATTAGTTAGTGGTCTGAGCGTATTGGTTAACTATTGGGGGTTGACAATTGGATGGGATAGTTACCAGATTATCTTGGTTGACTACTGGGTTGTGATTGTAATTGTGTATGGGTGAGTTTTAGTTAGTGGATACAATTTGTTCAACATCTTGGCTGTTATTTTCTGTTGTAATTTGGGTGGGGTTAGTGAAGTATAAATGTGATTGATGTGGGGGTGGGTAGGGGTAGGGGAGCAGAGTGAGCCCGAGCGTCAAGAGGGCGAATGGAGAGGGTTGGACCAGGACATTGCAGCAGGCTATGTTTGCAGAAAAACAATCTGAAAAACAGAGAAAATAAAAGCGGAGCTAGAATTCTGTGAAAAAAGCCCAAGTCAGTAGAGATGGGTGAAGGTAAGCAGTGTATGACAGAAATGAGGTAAGGAAAGGTAGGGGGGACAAGTATGTAATGGGGAAGCGGTAGGGGGGACAAGTATGTAACGTGGAGCAGTAGGGGGGAGAAGTATGTAACGGGGAGCAGTAGGGGGGACAAGTATGTAACGGGGAGCAGTAGAGAAGAAAGAGTGCAGGGGTGAGGGGGGCAAAGAAGGAGGATATGTAGTAGAAGTTGGACAGCAGAGGACTGAATATCTTAGATAAAATGTAGTATGAACATACATCAACAACAGTCAGTGTTTGCAGACTTGAACTATGCAGCTGTGGGAAGGGTATACTGTTGCGGCAGATCTCAGCTGGGTTCCAATTTATTTTATGAATACCTTGTTATAAAGCCGTTTTAACAAAAAGGGAAAAGTTTTCTGTAACAGCTGTAGCGCACCACCGATACACCAACAGGGATGGGGAAGTCTTCTGCCTGTAGCATTGGGTGTGACCACATCTTTAGGTGATCTGTTATTTTCCTGTAATGATAACCCTGTTGGCATCGTTGCTTGCTTAAGCATTTCTGTCGCTGTATATAAATACCATCTAGTGTTGCAGTACAAGTAATCTTTGTGTTTGTGTTTGCTTGGGTGAGTTAGCAGCTTTGGGTCAGTCAGGCAGGTAACTTCTGTTTCGTTCTGTACACTAGTCTGGGGAAAATGATTAAACCTGCAGGAACTGGGGCATGGATGATGGAGCAAATCTTACTCAAACTATATTTCTCAGCAAAAAGAATCCATACAGTCTGTTTACAGTTTAGACAATTACTAGTGGAGGGATATTGACCTTCAACAAATGCTACAATTTAAAACATACATTCTCTTTTTGTTTTTTGCATAATGCAAAGTAATCCCTGCTACAAAAGCATTGTCCTTCTAATACAAGACTATTTTACATCAAGTACATATTATAAAAACAAACTTTCAAACATAACTTTACATACACCCATTTTCTAAGCATGTTAACAACCACCCCATGGTTTGCGTTATTGGGCCTGTGGGGTCAGTTATCGTCTAATAATGTTTACTATTTTGGGTGTTCTTACCTGCTTACATCTTATTCTGTTTTGACTAGTATCAATTAAGTTCTATCCCTTCTAATACTGTCAACGACAGTACCTAATTTTCTCTTAGTGGGCATTAAAATTTTTACAGTTCTGTTACAATTACAAACTATTATAGATCCCGTATTGTCAGATAAACCCAGCAATGTATCCTACTAAGTTTCATTGATTGGTTCTGTTATGCAGCCTCTCCGAATCTGTTGAAGCACTCCCCTTCTGGAATGGTGTCTTAATAAAGTAACAGAATTCTCTATAATCAGGAAAAGAAGCTTTCAGGGTAGTCATTTGCTTTGGCTTAGCTAGAGATTGCTGACAGTAAAAGGTTTACCCTTGCTTTGGTATAGCTAGAGATTGCTGACAGTAAAAGGTTTACCCTTGCTTTGGCTTAGCTAGAGATAGCTGACGCAGTAAAAGGTTTACCCTTGCTTAGGGCTTAGCTAGAGATAGCTGACGCAGTAAAAAGTTTACCCTTGCTTAGGGCTTAGCTAGAGATTGCTGACACAGTAAAAGGTTTACCCTTGCTTAGGGCTTAGCTAGAGATTGCTGATGCAGTAAAAGGTTTACCTTTGCTTTGGTTTAGCTAGAGATAGCTGACACAGTAAAAGGTTTACCCTTGCTTTGGCTTAGCTAGAGATTGCTGACAGTAAAAGGTTTACCCTTGCTTTGGTATAGCTAGAGATTGCTGACACAGTAAAAGGTTTACCCTTGCTTAGGGCTTAGCTAGAGATTGCTGACGCAGTAAAAGGTTTACCCTTGCTTTGGTTTAGCTAGAGATAGCTGACACAGTAAAAGGTTTACTCTTGCTTTGGCTTAGCTAGAGATTGCTGACAGTAAAAGGTTTACCCTTGCTTTGGTTTAGCTAGAGATAGCTGACACAGTAAAAGGTTTACCCTTGATTTGGCTTAGCTAGAGATTGCTGACGCAGTAAAAGGTTTACCCTTGCTTTGGCATAGCTAGAGATTGCTGATGCAGTAAAAGGTTTACCCTTGCTTTGGCTTAGCTAGAGATTGCTGACGCAGTAAAAGGTTTACCCTTGCTTTGGCTTAGCTAGAGATTGCTGACAGTAAAAGGTTTACCCTTGCTTTGGTTTAGCTAGAGATAGCTGACACAGTAAAAGGTTTACCCTTGCTTTGGTGTAGCTACAGATTGCTGATGCAGTAAAAGGTTTAGCCTTGCTTAGGGCTTAGCTAGAGATTGCTGACGCAGTAAAAGGTTACGTTCTCTCTTCTCCTGTTATCCTCCACCTTCTCCTTCATTCCTCAGTATTCCCGGTTGTTCTTCCTTTTAAAACAAGTTCAGCAAACTCATTGTACTTCTTACTTGCAAAATTGACAGCAAACTTTTCTGGAGACCTGCATGGCAGACTAGCTGCCAACCTGTGCCCAGCTGTCCATCCCTGACTCCATTAGTATTAGTTATAATGTTGTATTTTTTGTGGGGGTTTTGTTTGTTTGTTTTATGTTCTGGCCATGTCTGATGGCATCTGGAGTTGTTAATGTACAACTTGCCAACTTTGTCATTCCTTATAGTTGCAGTGTTCTGTTCAGGACTTTGGATCAGTCGGGATAACTCTGGTCTAATGTCTAAATGCATGGCACTAGGCTGTGCTTAGTTTCCTTCAGTTTCAATCTCTTCATCTTTCAGATACTTGATGTAGCGAATGAAGGGCCCTCAGTTCTGCCTTTGTTCTGTGAACAGATGATTCAGTTCTGTGGATATTGGATGTTCATTACTATTATCTGTGTGTAGCTGATTCCTGCAACTTTACGATCTGTTTCATCTTAGAAAATTTCTTGTGGTGATTGAAGGAGTTCAACTTAGATGTTGTTCTTCTTCGGCTGCTTTGTCATCTTCCCTTGTTGTGTTAAGTTTTTGTTTATGAGTTGTTTTGTAAAGTTCCCTGTCCTGTTAATACATAGATGGCAACTGATTAATACCAGGGTGCCAGTCCCTATATATTGCATACTAAATTCTCCAAAGAAGCCTCATCTTTCATCAGAAAACCACTCCGTCATATCTTCATCCTTTCACTCTGTACGGGTCTTATCCTTTCTGAAGTTAGTTACTATCATTCCTCTCCACAAAACGTAACTGTTCTCTGTCAGAAAACTTTCATTTATAAGCAGTCTTACCCCCAACCAAAGCATTTGCGATGTCATTTGTAAACACATTTGTTTTTATAGCCATGACCTGCTTATCTTTCATAACTCCCATCATGATTTCCATCCCAAGTGTAGTTATCTTCATCATCATCAGCAGCATCATTATCATTAACACAATTTTTCTATTTTTTCTACATGTGGTTGGGGTGTTGTGGTAACTGTCACCATCTTTCTCGATTCAGTGCCACACTCCTGCCTTCTTTGACACTTATGCCTGACATCACACATCTTCTTTCACACAATCCATCCACCTCTGTGCTGGATGTCCTCATTTCCTCTTACCTTCCTTCTGTCTGTCCCAAATCCTCTTCACCAGATTGTCTTCTGCTTTTCTGCATGTCAAACCACCACAATCTGTTTTCTTTGATCTTTTCTGCAATTGGAGCTACTGTGGTTTCTGCTCTTATGTCCTCATTTCTTCGGCTGTTCCTCAGTGCACACATATCTGCTGACCTCACAAGATCCAAACGTAGTGAAAGTTTTGAAACATGAAGAAAATAAATCTAAGATAATTTCCCTGCTTAGTTTAGCAGAAGTATATCAGCGTCAAGCAAGAATGGAAATCAAACCAGAAGTAGATAAAAATCAGGCAGCAACTGAATGTGCCAAAAACAAAATAAAGAATATAAGGTGAAGGATCAGATGAGAAGACAAGAAATGTGGGAAATGCATAAATATAGTTGCAAGTATAGAAAACTCCTGGAAGAACCTCGTGTTGATCCGGAACGAATGCAGGAATGGTTAAGGGGAGGTGAATTCAAACCAAAAGGTGAAAGGTTAATACTGACGGCCCAAAATAGTGGGCTATGTACACATTGGTTTACAAAGTCCATTGAACATGTGGGAGAAGCAGACAAATGTAGGTTTTGTAAAACAAAATTGGAAACAGTCTTACGCCTTGTTGCTGGTTGTGACATACTAATGGCAGAAGGACTGTATACTGAAATACATAATAATGTGGCAAGACTGTTGCACTGGAGATTGTGCAAACATTATTGTATTGAAGTGGCTGAAAAACACTGGAAACATGAGCCCCAAAGCTTCAGAGAAAATGACTAAGTGTACATCAGATGAGATCACCCATTACCAACAGGTCAAAAGATAGAGGTGAGAAAACCAGATTTAGTGGTCCATGAAAAGAATACAAAAGTAGCACTGATCATTGAAATTGCTATACCCAGTGACTACAGTGCCTTGCATACAGAGAGAGACAGTTATAAAATATCAGGATTTGCAGGTAGAAATGAGAGCCATGTGGAAGAAGGATACTCCGTTCCAGTAGTAGCAGGAGCAACAGCTCTTATAAAAAAGAATTTACAGTCAAATACAAAATATATGTGTGTGAATGAGAGGGAGGATAGAGGAATGGTGAGGATACAAGGAGTAGAGGTGGCGAAGGTGGATGAGTTTAAATACTTGGGGTCAATAGTTCAGAGTAACGGTGAGTGTGGAAGAGAGGTGAAGAAGAGAGTACAGGCAGGATGGAGTGGGTGGAGAAGAGTGTCAGGAGTGATTTGTGACAGACGAGTACCAGTAAGAGTGAAAGGGAAGGTCTACAAGAGGGTAGTGAGACCAGCTACGTTATATGGGTTGGAGACAGTGGCATTGACAAAAAGGCAGGAGTTTGAGCTGGATGTGGCAGAGTTAAAGATGTTAAGATTTGCACTGGGTGTGACGAGGATGGACAGGATTAGGAATAAGTATATTAGGGGTCAGCCCAGGTTGGAAGGTTTGGAGACAAAGCCAGAGAGGCAAGATTACATTGGTTTGGACATGTGCTGAGGAGGGATGCTGAGTATATTGAGAAAAAGATGCTAAGGATGGAGCTACCAGGTAACAGGAAAATAGGAAGGCCTAAGATAAGGTTTATGGATGTGGTGAAAGAGGACATGCAGATGGTTGGTGTGACAGAGCAAGATGCAGAGAACAGGAAGACATGGAAACCGATCTGCTGTGGCGACCCGTGACGGGAGCAGCCGAAAGAAGAAGAAGACGACTCTGACACAATACCAATACATGTAACTCCATACAAATTGCAGGAGGAGTCATTACTGGGGACATTGTCGGTGCTGCAAAGAGCACTTTTGGTTAACATCAAAGATTGAAACAATGTTTCATGAACTTTAATTGTACTTTGACATAGGAATGGGGCCCATTCCTGTCATGGTATTAGAAACTCAGAAGACTTGGAAAAACTAAAAAATAAGGAACACTGCAATGGTGATATGAAAGGACACAGTACGGTTGTGTAAAATCTTACCACAACAGTAGATGTCCTCTTCACTGTTACAGCATATTCACTTCCTCACTCCTACCCGTATCTTTCTTCTTCTGGATGAACATGTTCCTCTTTTCTCCTTGGACTGTTGTTGCTCCTGAGGCTTTTCAATTTTGAGGAAGGTTCATCAGTACATCACCTTTATGCCCTACGCCTTGTGTGAGGAGCATGTGTGTGATGTACAACATCCCTATTACAATCTAAGGCTTTGATATGCTGGCATCTGGATGTTGGGCTGCCCTAGTCAGGGGAACCCTACTATAAGAAATGCTACAACAGTGAAAAGAAGGACAGCTACTGTTATGGTAAGAGTTTACTCAACTGTACTTTTCTGAGAGTAATGTAGATATTATAGTAATGGGACGTCTTTGCAGTCAGAGGTGCTGCCTGTACCCCATCAGAAGTATCATGTTTCGCTGGGATTGTGGATGTGTGAAAGGAGCTGAAGCTCTTAGTCATTGCATTGTAGAAACAGTGAGGACTCAACCAGTGTTTTGGCTCTCAGGTTGTTACTTTATTATTATAATTTCACAAACTTCCTAAAACCAATATTTTAACAGAGCTAGCTCACAAACACGCACATTTAATTTTTTTTCCATAGGGAATGAGCATGTAATATATAAAATCATAAATATATTTTGATTTTATAACATTGAATAAAAAACACTATTTCTTTGTCTCTGAAATCCATGATGTTCATCGTGTTTCACTGTTGCAGTCATTACTCTTGGGTTATCCTGCTGGCAGGCAACCCACAGTCGGCCAGAATTCCAAAGTCCTGGTCCGGTGTCGGTTCCTGTCGCCTCTTCCCTGATGTCAGTGCACCAGGGGTATAAAAGATGCAGCCAACGCCATTTTCTTCAGTCTTTCTTGCCGCGCAGTGCCCCTAGCAGAAACAGTTCGCAAGTGCCGGTCAGCCGACTCCTGAGATTTTCTAATTCGAATTTCAGAACCGAAGTCTTCATTAAAGTTAAGTACCCCGTTGGGGAAACTTTTTTTCTTGCTCCAGACCGATGTCAGAAAAAGTTAACAATTGTATTTCTTGTGTGAAGCAAACACCTCATAAGTATTTCCACTCTTACTGTATTCCTTGCCTAGGCCCTGATCACAACGTTGCTAACTGTCGGTTTTGTGCTAGATTCAACCAGCGCACTATTAAGTCTCAGTTTGATTTGGCATTTCATTACTTTGGCCGAAGAGTAAGTATTTCCACTCTTACTGTATTCCTTGCCTAGGCCCTGATCACAACGTTGCTAACTGTCGGTTTTGTGCTAGATTCAACCAGCACACTATTAAGTCTCGGTTTGATTTGGCATTTCATTACTTTGGCCGAAGATTTAATTATACAATGCCGTCGGACCAGCCGACAACTGGAGTTTTCAAAAAACGCAAAGACCAGGAAAAGGATAGGCATCCGAGGTCCAAAACCGACGACGAAGCCTCTACTAGGCCAGTCGCCAGTTCGCCGGTTCTCAGTGAGGCGCTTTCGCAGCCCCTGGTGCCCACTACCTCAGAGCCACAGGCTGTTTCTGACTCGCACGTGGAGCCGACTGGGCCTCTGGATACTCAAGGTATTGGACACTCGGAAATCATTCCCTCAGATGGGTCCAGAGCCGCTGAGCAGGCATCGGCTTCTGAGGGTGTCTTCAGACCTACACAACTATATATTAAGCTATCTTCAGCTTCAAAGACAAAGAATAAAGCAGCTCTAAATACAAAGAAACAAGTGCAGCATTCTCCTGCTCAGACTTCTATGCCTAAAAAACAGATGCTCAAAATGACCGAAGACCTAATTACTTTGATCAGGGATTCCCATCCCCCTCCTGATAAGAGGCCTAGGCAAGAGACAGAGTACCTTTCTTCTGATCAGGTTTCTATTTCCTCTGATTCCTCTTGTGAACAGGATTACTCCATGCCCCCTTATGAGGATTCTGATGCTGAAGAATCCATTCCTTCAGCCTCTCCTCCTGAGGATTATTCTTTTGTGGAAACCCTACATACCATGAGGAAGCATTTCCACTGGGAAAGCCAGGATTATTCTGAATCTAAGAAAAGGCTCAGGGACTTTCTGCTACTTCCTCAGCACAGACCCCTTGCTATTCCACCTGTTCTAGACATTGTAGATGATGTATTTTCAGAGTCCGGCCTGTCACCTGACTCTTTACCCCTGCACCTGCCAAGCCAGACAGATACTACAGGGTCCCAGATTCCCATAAATTTCTATACAAAAACCCCGCTGCTGACCCAGAAACTATATCTCAGGGTCCCAAAGGGGTCAAAGCCTCCACTGCAAAAAACCCTGTCCCCTCTGATATGGATTCTAGGTCTCTAGACAGATGGGGGAAAAAGTCTACACCTCTGCTACCCTGGCTGTAAGGGCTTTAAATTGTCAGTTTCATATGCTTAAATATCAGCAATATTTAATGTCACTGCTTAAACAGAAATTGTCAACAAATACTGAAAGTACAGAAAACAAGGAATTGTTGGATTTATTGCATGCAAATTAACAAGTGGGGAGGCATACATAGCAATGTGGTTATGATTCACTGGAGGCCTCTTGCAGGGCTGCTGTTACAGGTACTGTTATTAGAAACCATGCTTGGTTAAAGGAACATAATCTGCCTGATCATGTTAAAGCAAAATTACTAGATGCACCCTTACAGCATGATACTTTGTTTGGTACTAAAGCAGAAGAGGTGTTGAAAAAAATGGAGGATAAAGCCAAATCCATGCAGACAGTCAAGGATTTCTTACAGGTACAGCCACCCAGGTTTAGCAGGAACTGGCCTTCAAAAAAATTGGTAATTTCCAGTGTCAGACAGGCCGCAAAGAGGCAGATACAGGTGTCCCAGAGGCAGATCTCAACCCCAAGGAACATACAGGCCAAAACAATGGGGTAATCCTTCCTCCAAAAGCGGAGAAGACAAATCACAGCCTTACAGGAAACAGTCCCAATGACTTTCCTCTACCAGACCCAAGCCCTTCTCTTTTGGCAGCTCTCTTAGGGGGAAAACTAGCATTTTTTTCATCAAATTGGCAAATGGTTACCCAAGACAAATGGGTCCTGAACATAGTGTCCCAAGGCTACAGGTTCCACCTTCACACTCTACCAAGGTCAAAAAGTATGCCAGACCTGCCACACAATCATTGGGCAGAGGCACAAAAACAAATTACAGCCCTCATGTTCATGAGGGCCATTCAGCAAGTACCACAACACGAGCAGAGGCAAGGATTTTACTCCAGACTTTTCCTAGTACCCCAACAGGACAAAACCTGGAGACCAATACTGGACCTGTCTATTCTGAATACATTTCTGGAAGTTCCAAAATTCAAGATGTTGACTCTACAGCAGTTACTGCCCATGCTGGGCAAGAAGGCTTAGCTTGTAACTTTGGACCTAAAGGAGGCATACCTGCATGTCCCAATCAGACAATCTTGCAGAAGATTCCTCAGATTCATAGATGGCTCAATGCATTACCAGTTCTCTGTACTGTCCTTTGGCTTATCTACTGTGCCCAGGGTCTTTACAAAATGCCTGGTACCAGTAATTGCGTTTTGCAGACAAAAAGGAATTCAAATATATCCCTACTTGGACGACTGCCTAATTCAAGCAGAGAACAAAGATACTCTTCTACAGCATCTGGCGTTTGTAAAAAGATTACTAATTGGCCTAGGGTACACAGTAAATGAAAAGAAATCAAAACTAGTGCCCTCTCAAGAGATAATATTCCTGGGTGCAAGCTTAAATACAACTGCCCTGATGGCTTATCTCACTCCAGACAAACAAAAACATCTGACTACTTACTTCAAAACATTGGCAACAAAAACCCACTTAGCTGCAAGGAATATCCTGCAGGCCTTGGGTTTCATGGCATCCTGCATTTTACTAATTCCATATGCCAGACTGCATATGAGGAAACTACAATGGTATCTAAAAAGTGTTTGGACTCCGCATTGCCACAGCCTGGAGACAGTAATTGCACTCATTCCCTGCCTACAACAGGAATTTCGATGGTGGGCAGAAGCCTGTCACCACAACAAGGGTCTACCATTCAGTCTACCCACAGCCAGGCAAACACTGACAACGGATGCAGCAGATTATGCCTGGGGGGCCCATATGGCAGGAAAATGTATTCAGGGCACATGGCCTGCAAACCAGATGCATCTTCACATCAATCAAAAAGAGATGCTAGCTGTTCAAAATGCCCTGACAGCTTTCAAGGACATGCTTCATCTAGGACAGTTACTGATAAAGACAGACAATACTATGGTCATGTGGTACATAAACAAACAGGGAGGTACACACTCCTACCCCCTCTGCAGACAAGCAATGACCTTATGGGACACAGCATTGGCTTTCCAAGTTCACCTACAAGCACAATTCCTGCCAGGAAAAAACAATACTCTGGCAGACGATCTAAGCAGAAACCTCATGGATCCCCACGAATGGAAACTGGATCCACAAGTCTTCAGCATGATAATAAGGAAATGGGGATGCCCAGACATAGATCTATTTGCCTCCACACACAACTACCAATTGCAGAGATTTTGCACAAGGATTTATCACAAGCAAGCATGGAAAGTGGACGCCCTATCCTTCAGCTGGAAAAATCTAACAGTATATGCCTTTCCTCCACTGCCTCTCCTTCTCAGGGTACTCCTAAAGGTCAGACAAGAGAAGCCAAAAATTATACTGATTGCAGCAGACTGGCCACGCCAGTACTGGTACCCAGTCCTAAAGAGCTTGTCTCAAGGTCCAGCATGGATATTGCCCCAGACTTCTCACTTGCTGAACCAACAAAACAATCAGCTCCTGCACAGCCATCTCAGGACCCTAAATCTGTCAGCATGGCAGATATTGTAGCCATTCAGAACACTCCTCTTTCAAAAGCTGTCTTGGATGTTATCTTGGAGGCCAGGAGGCCCAGTACCAGAAAATCTTATGCAGACAAATGGAAAAGATTCTGTGCTTGGAACCAGGAACAAGGCATTGACACGTCCATACCAAATATCCCTCAGATTTTACAATACTTAACTGAGATGCTGAACAAAGGCCTTTCTTTCTCATCAATTAAGATTCCATGCCTCTGCCATTTCAGCCCATTACAATGCAGAACCACGTATTTTTTCCCATCCCTTAATAAGGCAGTACCTCAGAGGAGCCAAAAACCTTAGGCCTCCAAGGAGAACACCAATTCCAGCCTGGGACCTCAATTATGTTTTGGAAAAACTCACACTACCTCCTTTCGAGCCAGCATCAACAGCAGATATAAAATTCTTATCCTGGAAAACAGCTCTGCTCCTAGCAATAACCTCTGCAAGGCGAGTCTCGGAGTTACAAGCACTCATGGCTGTGGAACCTTTCCTCATTTTATCCAGACAGGGTTTCTCTGAGGACAAACCCTACATTTATGCCTAAGGTGGTGTCCAGTGTGGCCCTCAACCAAACCATTCACTTGCCTACCTTTTATCCAAATCCACAGAACAAGGGTGAGAAAAGCCTTCAGAAAGACTGAGCAACTTTTAGTGTCTTATAGATTCATAGATTCATACTAGGCTATCTGTCCTAGGGCATTTATAAGCCTAGCCAGAGTGTGTTTGGCTTTTGCCACCCATTTTAAATTAATAATGCTATGCCTTTTTCGAGGTTAGTATACTATGCCTCTGTCTAACAGTGACACAGAAGTGATACCCGGGGTAAACCTACGATCTCCCATCCACTCATCAAGAATCCTCTTGAAGAGAGTCAATGCTAACCTGGACTGGGATTTTATTCCAGAGTGAAGGGAACCTCTGGGTTATGAATCTGTCCCTACAGCATGTCCTATTTATTTCAGTGCTGAGGTTCAAGTCTCTCTGAGGTGCAGCATGTCCATTAATTCCGGATTGGACATGGCTTTATACGTCGGGCAAAGATCGCCTCTGAGCAGGGGGTATGCCACTGAGTAGAGCTGGAGTTTCTTTAGCCGGGCAGCATATGGCATCTGTTTGAGCCCTTTGATCCTCTTGGTGAGGTACTTTTGGGGTCTTTCCAGTTGCTGCAGGTGTCTGGTAAGGTACATCCCAAAATGGGCATTGTACTCAATTATGGCCTGATGAGGGATGAGTAAAGAGACACGATGACCTCCCCTGATCTAGATGTGAATCCCTTCATGATTAGGTGGGGTATATAAAATGTTTTTCTAACCACTTTGGCCACATGGATATAAAATGAGAGATTGCTATCAACTTAGGTCCCCAGGTCCCTAATTACTTCTTCTGTACTTAATGGATTACCACCTATGTGGTAATTTGTGGGCACTTTGTTTTTGCCAAAGGGGATGACTATACACTTTTTGGCGTTTAGCTTGAGGCCATGGCTCTGGCACCAGTTGTCTGTTTCTATGAGGCCCTTTTGGAGGATGCTTGTGTCGGCTGGAGAGTCGATTATGGTGCCCAGTTTGCAGTCATCTGCAAACTTGGTCAGCCACAGTCCTTCCGTGTTGGCCTGTACCTCCGAGAAATATATACCGAACAAGAGAGGTCCCAGGACTGAGCCTTGTGAGATGCCACTTGTAACTGGTTTGGAGTCTAACATGGCTCCAGCAATTCTAACCATGTGGGTTCTGTCCTTGAGCCAGTTTGCAACCCATCTAGTGACATAGGGGTTCATATTTAAGCTGGTGAGCTTATCTATAATGCCCGAATGGGGTATTGTATCGAAGGCTTTTGCGAGGTCCAGGTAGGCTGTGTGGACCACCTTACCCTCGTCAATGGCCTTGTTGACTGTTTCAAAGAAATCGACCAGGTTTAAGAGGCAGGATCTGCCCTTAACAAAGGTGAACTGGGTAGGATCCACTGTCTGTAGGTCCCCAATATCTTTATTTATGAGGTCCATGATGATCCTTTCCATAGCTTTGCAGACCAAGCTAGTCAGGCTTATGGGGCGATAGTTTCCAGGATCCGTTGAGGCACCACCTTTGTAGAGAGGGACCACTGTTGCTGTACGCCACTCTTTGGGTACATATCCTGTAGTAAGGCTGAGATTGAACAGTAGTTTTATGTTTGGGTTAAGCTCTTCTTGGAGTTCATGTAGGATGCAGCCCGGGACACCGTCTGGTCCCATTGATGCTGTGTTTTTTGCTTTGGAGAGGGTGACTCTTACCTGAGCATCTGAGATGTCAGGGGGGCAGCTCTCTGCTGGGATAGATATTTGCCCTTTTGGTGGGGAGGGGGAGGAGAAGTTTGCGCTGAACCTGTCAGCTAGGATGTTGGCAATGTCTGTGGGTTCGGTGTATTTTTTGTCATTTTGGACTAATTCTGAGCATATCTGGGAATTCCCACCCAGGTTCCTAACATAACTAAAGAAAGCCTTGTGATTATCCTTAGTGTCCTGTACAATTTTTCTCTCGAAGCTGGCCTTAGACGATTTTATGAGTGCCCGTAGTTTTTTGCTAATACTGATCAGAGATGCCTTCCCTTTTTGGGATTTTGCTCTGTCATGTAGTAGCTTCCTCCTTCTATTGTATAGTTTGTTTATGGCTGGGTGTTAAATAAAATCAAGAATTCAATACACAGGAGGTTCAGATTCAAAAGTTTACTAGTGTACACCAGGAGGCAAAAAACGTACAAGTACAGAATTTTGTCTAACATGAAACAGGAAGCACACAATTTTATATAGGTTTAACATTCAAGCTGTGCCCACCTTACTGACGTGGTATGTCACAGGGCATCTACATCACTTTAGCTTACAGTCCTCTATTCATTAAAACTGCTGATGCTGTATATTTTAAAAAAGTTTTTCTCTGGTAACAATACGGCCTTGCTATCCACCTGGTCAGACATAATGTCTTTCTGTAAAGTTACTTTTTCAAGGTTTCATATCAGTTCGAATACAATAGCAGATTCAGTCTTTTAATACACATCTTTGTTCTCTGTTACACTTTCTCACACAGCTGCGTGGTATCTCAGTAATACATATACAAGGCCTAATCATCCCAGCAGGAAAGAACAGAAGATTTCATTATTTCACACATTTAATTTCCTGCCCAGCAGATAATCACTTGTGAAAAGCATAAACATTAAAACTTGCTAAGCTAGCATCTGCCAGGGTCGAAGGTCAGCTTGCTTTAAGCCACACTGCAGTTTTAAAACTACTTTACATTTAAACATGAATTAATCCTCTCTACTATATGATTAATAGAATAAAATGCATTATATACTACTTTGTTTTTAAACTAGCATTTCTCATATATTCAAATACACATTTTTCTAACATTTCCCCCCCTATTAATACTTTTTTATTCTATTTTGAAATATGCATAGTGTCATTTTATCTCCCAACTTCTTCCACTTAGAATTTTCAGCTAGGCGAGTCATTCAATCTGTACTTCAGAAAAAATGTCATCTGAGATCAATTTTTCAATCTCAATATCTTGGTACAAAGTTTCAGTAACAGATACATCAATAAAATCTTTGATTAATCTTTTCATGCAGGGAATTCCACAGCAAACACATGCTCCTATTAGGAGTATACCCACACAAATGGCAATCAGAATATTCATTAGGATGGAACCCCACCCCCCAAATAGATTCTGGAAAAAGTCCATCAGTGGGTTTGGGCCTGGTTCAGTCATGGCTGATACTTGCTGAATTACCTCTAGGTGATTATTAATTTCATGCCTGTTATCTGGTATATACGCACAGCATTCTTCTTTGATAAGCGCGCACGTCCCACCTCTCGCCACTAGGGTGAAGTCAAGAGCGATTCGATTTTGTAGCACAACAGTTCTCATTGCGTTCAGTTCATCAGTCACCAGTTCTAGGTCAGAAAAAGTTGCATTACTCATTACTTCGAGAAGTTTCGACAACTTCCTCAGCTCCCAGATCGATTTGACTGCTCCATAGGCTGGGAATATTCCTGCCCAGGATATAACACTGTCACTCAAGTCCATATGAGTCAATTTGCTTTTGTCTTTCACGGCATTATGATCTTTCCAGCCAGCTTCGATCTTTCCGACTGGATTCACAGGTTTTTTAACTGGACCTTCAGGTTTTCGAGCTGCTTCTCTCACGTTTCGTATCTTACCCAAAGATAATTCTGCAGTATGTCTTATTGCCGGAACCAAATAACCCAAAAAACAACTGCCAGACCAATTCTCAGGTAATCATTTATATGCCTTTTTCCCCACAAATAAAATAACAGTTTTTTACTTTAGTACTAATACGCATCAGCCCTGCATGAAACATTTTCTGATCTATAACTGACAATTGTTTAAACAAAACTGGATTTTTGCGAATGTCATTCATGGTTGTTTTCAATGAGTTCAAATATGAATCATAATTAGTATTGCAAAAAGTATTGCCATTACTATTCTTAATATAACATCAGTAAGATATGGTTATATTACAATTGCTGCAGCCCACCTGGAGGGTATCATTTTTATAAAAACATACAACTCCTTTTTGTGTGACAGGTAAAAATAAAGCTATTTTGTCCTGTGATCTCACAGTTTCTGTATCAGAGTAAATTTTCCCAAGTCTCATTTATCCCCAAAGGGACAGCAGACATTATCAGTCCACCATATGCTGTTGGTATAGCTGTACAAACCCAGCAATTTGAAATGTTCATAGTCTCTGCATATACACGTTTCATGGCTAGGTATGTGTTAAAATTTGGATGCCAGTCTATAGACGTTTCATCATGCCTTCCCACTTTCACTTGTGTGGTTGTGTGTAGGATAAACCACAACAAGAGGAAAATTGTCACAATTACAGTCAATAAATCTACACTCAACAAAATGATTATGCAACATCTCTGGGGTTGATCTAAATTTTTATTTGCTTTGTTTTTGGCCATCTCGGTCTGGTTGTGTAACAGTCACAAAGTTTTTATCAAGTTGAAAGTTCTTTACCGGTTTGCAATGTGTCAAATGAACCCAGGACGTCCTCTCGGCCACTCTTAACTGCAGTAGGCGTTGCCAACAGAACCTGGTACGGTCCCTCCCACTTTGGACTCGCCCAATTCTTCCTTTTCTTCACTTTCAGCCACACAAACGTCCCAGGGGCCAAGACTGCTTCCACAGGTCTGGTCTGTTTCTTATCTGAAAAAGAGTTAAACTGCAAAACAGATTTATTTGTTAACAGTTTCCTCGTATAACTAGCTAATGAACTGTCAGCCTCTTGCTCTGCAGGCATGAGAGCTTTCCACTGAGGCACATATTATGCTCTCCCAAAAACCATTTCAAAGGGAGTCAAACCCTTTACATTTGGAACCGTTCTCATACTCAGCAGTGCCAAAGGCAGACAGTATATCCAATTCTTTTTGGTTTCCTCAACTAGCTTCCTAAGCTTATTTTTGAGGGTACCATTGTACCTTTCCACCAGTCCTGCTGACTGTGGGTGGTAGGCACAATGGTTCTTTAAGGAGATACCAAAAAATCTCCCAAGTTGCTGGATTGTCTGATTCACGAAATGAGTGCCGTTGTCACTATAAATCCTTTCCGGAATGCCAAATCTAGGGATTATCTCTTTTATCAGGGCTTTCGCCACTGTTGCTGCATCCGGGTTTTTGGTTGGAAAAGCTTCTATCCATTTAGAAAACATGACTACAATAACTAAACAAAACTTTTTCCCTTCACACTTATTCAATTTTATGAAATCCATACAAATAGTATGGAACGGATATGGTGGTATAGGAAAACTTCCTTGCTTGGCTTTAAATGCCCCTTGTGCATGGTGCTTGTTACAAGTATGACAAGCTGCACAAAATTTTTGTGTGTAATTTGTGAATCCATATGTTTGGAATATTCTGTTTACTAACTGTACCATCCCCCCTTTTGAGACATGGCACTGCCCATGGCTCAACAAAGCTGCATATCTAAATAAATTAGACGGCAATATTGGTTTTCTCTCTTTGGAAATGTACAGTCCATTCTCAAGAATTGCATCTCATTTTACCCATTTTTGTTTTTTTGCTTTTGTAGTAAGCGTCTGCATTGTTTTTAACATGTCTAAATCTAAAATCTCAGAGGGTTGTAATTCCTCATTCAAAAGTAAGGTTTCTGAGTCTGAGGCTGCTTGCTTTGCAGCTGCATCAGCTCGTGCATTGCCTTTTGAAATCTTATCCTGCTGTTGCGTATGAGCTACACATTTACAAATAGCTACTTTGGTAGGTAACTGAATAGATTCTAATAACTCCAAAATAAATTGCGCATGATTAATAGGTTTTCCACTAGATGTGATCATTCCTCTATTTTTCCATTGTTGTGCAAATACATGTACTGTAGAAAAAGCATACTGACTATCAGTATATATGTTTACACACTTGTTTTTTGCTAAAGTACATGCCCTCGTCAAAGCTATCAATTCTGCTGCTTGTGCAGATAAGTTATGTGGTAAGGATTGGGCTTCTAAAATTTCAGTGTCTGTAACTACTGCATACCCTACCAGATTCTTCCCTGTAGGACCCCTTCTGCATGAGCCGTCCATGTAATATGTCACCTCGGAATTATCCAAGGGCATATCTCAGATTTTGTCTAGGTAAAGCTAACTGTTCAATTTCCTGCAGGCAGCTGTGTGGTGTGCCATCCACAGGAGTTGGAAGTAATGTTGATGGATTTAATGTCGTACATCGTTCAATTGTCATATGTGGTTGGCTCAGCAGTATAGTCATACATGAAAGATGTCTAGCAGGAGAAAGGTATGCCACTTTTTCTTACAGTAAAATTATTGCAACTGCATGAGGCGCTCTTAATGTGAGAGGGTGGAATAACACCACTGAGGCCGAAGCCTGTACTGCCATTGCAGCTGCAACTACTGCTTGTACACAGTGGGGCAAAGATTGCGCCACTGGATCTAACTGCGATGAATAATAGGCTATGGGGCGTTGCTTATCCCTATGTTGTTGCGTCAATACTGACGTCATATATCCTTGCTTACAATTTACGGTCTGAAAGAACCGTTTGTGATAATTTGGAAGTCGTAAAACTAATGAAGAAGCTATCAACTGCTTCAACCTGCAGAAAGCCGTTTCTGCTTCGGGTGTCCATTGTAAGATATCTTGTGCTGCCATTGGTGTCTTATATATCAAGTCAGTCAGTGGAGCAGATTCCAAAGCATAATTTGGTATCCAGCTCCGACAGAAATTAGTTGTACCCAAGAAAGACATCATTTCCTTCTTGGTTGTTCCTCGTCTAATATTTTACCTTCATTGGATATTACATATCCCAAGTATCTAACTTGTTTTCTCCAAAGTTGTAACTTACTTTTGTTTACTTTGTGTCCTTGTGTTGCTAAAAATTTCAATAATGCTACAGTATCCTCCCTGCATTGTTGTTGGGTGGGGGCTGCTAGCAAGATGTCATCTACATAAAGTAGAATTTGACTACCTCCTGGTGGGGTAAATCCTGCCAGGTTGCCAGCCATTTCTTGTGCAAATATTGTTGGGCTCTCACAATATCCATGTGGTAGTCGAGTATATGTATACCTTTTACCCTGAAATGTAAATGCAAACCAATATTGACTATCAGGATGTATAGGTATTGAAAAGAAAGCAATGCTAATATCTACCACAGAGAAATACTTCTGTTGCGGTTTTAAATCGTTTAACAAAGTATGTGGGTCTGGCACCGTGTAGGTGCTCTGGGTATTACTGCATTATTCACAGCTTGTAAATCTTGTACCATCCACCATTCCCTGTTTGCTTTTTTAACAGGAAATAGGGGTGTATTACATGGTGAATCAGGAGATTCTACCAGTACTCCTTCTTTGAGAAATGCTGCTATTATAGGCTTAATTCCTATTTCTGCATCCTTTCTCAAAGGGTATTGTCTTTTCTGTGGTCTAAAAGCTGACTTTGGGGTGATTGTAACTGGTCCTGCTGTTCGAATAAGTCCTACATCTGACTTGCTTGTTGACCAAAGAATTGTTGGAATTTCACATAAGGCCTTTTCCTCTTTTTCTAATAGAAATGCTAATCAGCTGTCCTCGCTAGATTGCAAGTGTACAGCTGGATGTGTCTGTGTCAACCAGTTCAGTTTTTGTTTTTGTATCCCTTGTTCTGATGGTTCTAAATCAGTCTGTTTCTCCCATCTTGTTACTTTTTCTCCTAAATCTGCCCATTTGACACTTTTGTTCTTTGTCAAGCTGACATGTGGTAATCGATTTGATCTATATAATGCAAGGAATTCTTGAGGTAATGAACAGCTAACTACACTGTTCCCCTCAGTATCCCAGTACAAAGTATGCAACACTAATCTAGCTGCTCGATTTCTGAACAATTCTTGCTCATACTCTCTATCAGGTCCTGGTGTAGTACAGTAGTATAGAGTACAGTGTAACAAATGCTGTCGATCAGTGTCAAGGGAGGGGGCTTTACTGATGGCTATGTTCATCAGTTCCTCGGTTACTGCCCCTGGACCAGTCGTGACTAGGTCCTGGCTGTACCAATAAAAAGTTTCACCCTCCAATCGCACTACAAAGGTATCCATTTGTCTCTGTGCCTCCATACCTTGTACAGTTGGAATTACTGCTATGCCAAATATCTGCATAAGGTCTCTGCCCAATAGGTTTACTGGACACTTTGCAGAAACAACAATTTTACTTCTCTGGGTCATACCTGAAACAGGGTCAGTTATTGCTATATCATGAGAAAGTGGTTCCCCTGTATAGCTGTCTGTTTGCTGCTTTCACTAGTATATAATCAGGTGATTCAGAATGTTCTGGTAGCTTGGAGGGGTGTATCAAAGTCCGTGATGCTCCTGAGTCACACAGGAATTTGACTTCCCTTTCCTCCACCAGAAGTGTAACTTCCGGTTTTGTATCTGCTAAGTAGAGTAGAGCTCTAAGCTCAATATTGCCAAGTCCAAAATTTCACTTTCTTTATTCTCCATATCTACTTGCACTTCCTCTATTCCTTCTATCACATTTACATTTGTTTTCTGTTTATTAACTTTTCCTGATGATTTCTGACTTTCACATGATGTATCTTCACTATCATATAGTCAGTCCTCATCTCCCTTGTCTTCTGTATTGTTTTGCTTACAATCCCTTGCTAGATGTCCCTTTTTCCCGCACTTGAAACATTCACCTCTCTTTTTTCTCTCTTCAAAATCTTCTGATCGTTTGTCAGACTGTTTGTTTCCCTGGGCATTCTTCTTGCCCTTTTTACCTGACTGTAACACAAACACTTCAGCTCCGTCTTCAGCAGTGAAGACTTGTGCCTTCTTTTTCTTTTTACTATTAAAATGTCTTTCAGCATGTCTAGCGTATTCAAGTAAGGCTTGTAGCCTCCCTGTTCGATGGTCTATCATATGCTTCGTAATGAAGCTACTAATAGGTGCAATGCAACCTTTCAAAAATGCATTTTTTAATTGTTGTTCATACGGGGAATCATTTGTTTGGTTCTCAGGAACCGACATACCGCTATGATTATTTAAACATTCTAATAATCTAGCATAGTACCCATCTATTGTCTAATTTTCCTGTTGTATGCATTGATTAATGCAAGTCCAGTTTGCTCTAGGTTTCCATTTTTCAGAGATTCGGTCTGTTGGACCTTTCACTCTGTTGTCTAACTCTGCGTCACTTTGTGGGAGTGGTTTAAGCTCTGCATTATGAGGATTCCAGGTGCCACAAATCATGTGCCAATCTGGACCTATAATTTGTCTTACTACTTTTTCTACTTTTTCCCCATTCAAGTGGTAACTCAACCTCATGCCTTGTAAATCTTCTAAAAATTTCGTAAAATTAACTTTTGGATGGGGGATTCCCTCAGTAGCCTTCCGGATATCTTCAGGTGTCCATGGCCTATATACTAAGAGTGTTGGGTTTTGCCCTTCCTGTCCTGCCTGAGGATTTGGAACTTCTATAAGTGGGCATATTTCTTCCTCACTCTCATCCTGTAGGTTTCTCTCTATTTGATATGATTCTGTGTCCCTATGTGTTTTACGTGTTCAGGACCTAGTTTCAATAGGATTTCTAACAAATGGTTGTGGTCTTGCTGAAACTTCAGGATAACACGGAGGCGGACCAGCCTGTCCACTCGCTTCATATCCTGAAAAGGGTAAGGGAGGGGGCAAGGGAGGAGGAGGAGGAGCTGTCACTATTACCAAGTTATCTTCTTTGTCTAAAAACAATGTTTTTGAATTTTTCAGCTTCTGTTCTCTACGATTTGCTTCCTCAATCCACCTGTGTGCCTGAGGAATGCCTAATTGGCGTTGCTTTTTTGCCTGACCTCCTGCATCAGATTTAAGCTGTTTAAGGAGTTTAACTAATGAAGTTTTATTTAGTTTGCCATCAAATTCATATTTATTAACCCATTTCGTATAATACCTAACGTTATCGGAACGTTGTGATTGCATGTATTTTGCGTCTTCAGTTAGGGGCGGATCTCGCGATGTTTTAGTGCACTGATTTCCCATAGTAAAGAAAATGTTACGTAACCCTTTTTTATCATGTGATATCAAGTTCTTAGTTCCTGTTTACAGTTTATCTAGAATAACTGTCTACCTTATTCTGTTACCCTGATCTATGACCAAATATACAGTACTTCCTTTTGTCCCTGATCTGCAAAACAAATCTTGACAACAATATACTGTAACCTAGTCCCTGATCTAAAACAGAAAAAAGGCAAATTCTTCCTACCTGAGCCTCCGGTATTGAATCGCCCAATATCCGCTCTTCAGCCACAGATCAGAAAGTGGCCAGCCTCTTTAAATGACAATTCAGTCGGAGGTCTTTTCACCCAAGAAGAACCGTTTCGGTAACTTCTCCTGCGCAGTATTCGACCACCGGTAGACTCTGATCTGCAGCTGTCCGAGGGAATTCCGGCTAAGAAGGACCAAACTGTTAAATAAAATCAAGAATTAAATACACAGGAGGTTCAGATTCAAAAGTTTACTAGTGTACACCAGGAGGCAAAAAACGTACAAGTACAGAATTTTGTCTAACATGAAACAGGAAGCACACAATTTTATATAGGTTTAACATTCAAGCTGTGCCCACCTTACTGACGTGGTATGTCACAGGGCATCTACATCACTTTAGCTTACAGTCCTCTATTCATTAAAACTGCTGATGCTGTATATTTTAAAAAAGTTTTTCTCTGGTAACAATACAGCCTTGCTATCCACCTGGTCAGACATAATGTCTTTCTGTAAAGTTACTTTTTCAAGGTTTCATATCAGTTCGAATACAATAGCAGATTCAGTCTTTTAATACACATCTTTGTTCTCTGTTACACTTTCTCACACAGCTGCGTGCTATCTTAGTAATACATATACAAGGCCAAATCATCCCAGCAGGAAAGAGCAGAAGATCTCATTATTTCACACATTTAATTTCCTGACCCAGCAGATAATCACTTGTGAAAAGCATAAACATTAAAACTTGCTAAGCTAGCATCTGCCAGGGTCGAAGGTCAGCTTGCTTTAAGCCACACTGCAGTTATAAAACTACTTTACATTTAAACATGAATTAATACTCTCTACTATATGATTAATAGAATAAAATGCATTATATACTACTTTGTTTTTAAACTAGCATTTCTCATATATTCAAATACACATTTTTCTAACACTGGGGTCCACCAGACAGGACGTCTGCCTTTGGAGGATTGGGTCTTGGTTTTATTTGGGATTGCATGATCCATGCATTCCTGAAGGTGTTCATAGAATGCGTTTATAAAGGATTCTGCGGTCTGTGCCATATTTTCCACAGGCCCGGGGGCTTTGAAGGATTCCACCTCAGTTTTGAGGGGTGTGAAATTTGCTTTAGAGAAGTTTTTCACTGTGGTTTTCTGGGTAGGGGTTGGGGTCGGGATGTGAATATCCAGTGAGATTAGTTTATGGTCTGATCTTACCAGTGAGGGATACACTTCTGGTCTGGAGCATAGAGTCCCCATGTTGGTAATGATCAGGTCCAGTATGTTTTCCCCTCTTGTGGGAGTGGTAACAAGTTGTTCCATAGCATTTGAGTTTATAAATTCTAGGAACCTTTGGGCTAGGGTGTTGGAGCTAGAGTAATACTCCCAGTCTATGTTTGGGTAGTTGAAGTCGCCCAATATAATGGTGTTTGGAGAGACCTTCATATTTTCCAGTGTTCTCAGGAAGGTCGAGTGGGGTTCCTGGGTTTGGGAGGGTGGTCTGTAGCAGGCTATAAACTGGAAGGCAGTTTTACCCACTGTTAGTTGCACATGGATAGTCTCTGATGCTTCGTGCTGTGCCACCAACCTGGAGGTGTGGGTATCTTTGACGAATATTGATAGTCCCCCTCCTTTTGTAGTTCGGTCCAAGTTTTGGGGCCGAAAAGCATGGTATGAGGTATAACCTGGTAGTGCTGGGGTGCTCTCGGGAGCCTTGAACCAGGTTTCTGTTAATGCACAGATATCGATGTTCTCAATGCTAAGGAGAGTTTCGAGTGCTTGAGTCTTATGCTACGGTATCACAAGGAAAGGCTATCTCAAAACAGACTATTTCTAAATGGATAGGCCATTGCATCTGTTTCTGCTATTCTCAACATGGCAAATCAGTGCCTAAGGGCATCAGGCCTCATTCCACCAGAGCAGCAGCCACTTCAGCAGCCTTCCTCAGAGGAGTACCAACCAAAGATATCTTGGAGGCTGCAACCTGGAGTTCAGTGCACACCTTCACAAAGCACTACTACTTACCTCTATACTCTAGTCCAGAGCAGGCTTTGCCACTGCAGTCCTGCAGAGCCTCTTAGCCTCTCCTAATCTTATTTAGCCCAGCCACCCATCCTCAGCTTTGGGATTCAACCCAAGAGTAATGACTGCAACAGTGAAACACGATGAAAACATAGTACAGTTGTGTACCTACCATAAATGTAGATGTTCGAGTGTATTCACTGTTGCAGTCCAGATTACCCACCCACCATCCCCCTTTTTCTTCGCTGGGTCTATCTGCACTACTCTATCCTATACAACCTATTGGGCGTATTTGCTTGTAGATGAAGGAAATGTAATTTCTGTGCATGCATTTTTATTGACATATTTTTTCAGCCTACTAATTTGGGGACACCTGACATCTGGGGCAAGAAAAACTGAAGAAAATGGCGTTGGTTGCATCTTTTATACCCCTGGTGCACTGACATCAGGGAAGAGGCGACAGCAACTGACGCCGGACCTAGACTTTGGAATTCTGGCTGACTGCGGGTCGCCTGCCAGCAGGATAACCAAAGAGTAATGACTGCAACAGTGAATGCACTCGAACATCTACATTTATGGAATGTGTACACAACTGTACTTTTTCCAGCATTTAAAATGCTATTACAGAAAAAAAGAGAACACATTCCCAGGAATTGTGATGTAGCACTCAAAAACACAATATGCAGTTGTTGATATAATTTGTGAACCTAAAATCACAAACTACAGTTTATGACCAAATATTCAGATTTGTTGTCTAGAGCATGTTGCTAGAAAATGCCAAACTGATTTAGAGACACAGCTTTGTATTGTTACCCTCCACCCGCAGACCTACTGCCATTAGAATGGAAAATGCCAAACTGATTTAGAGACACAGCTTTGTATTGTTACCCTCCACCCGCAGACCTACTGCCCATTAGAATGGAAAATGCCAAACTGATTTAGAGACACAGCTTTGTATTGTTACCCTCCACCCGCAGACCTACTGCCATTAAAATGGAAAATGCCAAACTGATTTAGAGACTCAGCTTTGTTTTGTTACCCTCCACCTGCAGACCTGCTGCCCATTAGAATGGAAAATGCCAAACTGATTTAGAGACACAGCTTTGTATTGTTACCCTCCACCCGCAGACCTACTGCCATTAGAATGGAAAATGCCAAACTGATTTAGAGACACAGCTTTGTATTGTTACCCTCCACCCGCAGACCTACTGCCCATTAGAATGTTGGAGGCTGGCAAGCTGAATTGTACTCCTCTTCCATTAGGTATGAGTTTATAGTTCTGGCTCAGGGTAGTATAAAACAGGCCAGATCCAGAATCTGTCTTTCTTATCTTATCACTGCTTCAGATCACTGTACCCACCTCTGTAGGAATAGTTAAATGGCACGAAACAGAGAGTCATACATTAGTGTCATCAGCACACACACTGTAATCTGTCATCATATGAAAAGTGTTCTTTAGATGTTATTCTAAACACTTTAATTATTACTTGTGACACAGGCAAACCTACATGTATACAAAAGCAATCAAATTGTATTAACAACTTCACATTTACAAATATTATGCATTACATATATTGTTATGTACCATATAATCAAAGCAACATTACATATTTTTTTCAATTTCTGCCTTCTCTTAAACTTTATTCTTCCTCTAAAACATTTTTCTGCATGTATTGTTCCCACAATTTTCATTTTTTAATGAAATTTACTCCTACCCTTTAATAAAGATCTCACTACCTGTTCTTTTTTGTTAAACAAGAAACATCTTTATTATCACTTATGACCTTATACATGTATATAAATGAAACCAAACCATTTTGACATATCAGCTGCAAGCATTTTACATCACAAACCATACTGATATAATCCCAGTTGCAAATTTTTTACATCACTTATAATCTACCCAATCATTGACAAACATTGCTTAGCTCATTCAAGTCCTGCCTTCTGTTAAACCTCATGCATTCTTTGTTTGTATTGTTCCCACAATTCTCATTTTTCCCATCTATTTTGCTTCTACCTTTTTTAAAGATCCCAGTTCCAGTTGTTTTATCTCTGTTACTATATTCACTACTTCTAGTACAGTTGGTTTAAACTTTGATTTCCATTTTCTAGTTACTGCTTTTATGGCAGCCATCATAATTGGACTCAGCAAGGCTTACTACGTCTACGCAATTCTGATTCTGTATCATAGCTCAAAAAATAATTTCCCTAGTTACATCAATTTGCTCACCCAGTATTTCTGACAGAGTAGTCTACAGGGAATCTCCAAAGTCTGCCAACTCATTACACTCCCAGAAAATATGTTCCCAATTGTCGGTTTCTTCCCCATCACACCTTCAACATTTGCTGTCTACCTGAGGAAAAATTCTGTGGAGTCTACTTGCGATATAAAATATTTATGTAAACATTTCCAAGCAAAACTCCTAACTCTTCTAGATTGTGTTGCATATTTGGGAGACATACATATATCCCCCATTGTTTCTTTGTGAATTGCTTATCCTCTTCCCAATCCTTTCTAAGCTTCTCTGATTGATTCTTATAGTTTTCATGCAATATTTTATATGCTCTACTAATTATTCCTTTTTTTTTAAAGGCAGCTTCTGTTCTAGAGTCTACTAAAAACTCTACCAGTGCTGGCCATTTGTTTAGGGCCCGCTATTTCTTTCTGTTTGCCTATACTCTGATATTAGCCCTTAATAGGGAAGGCAATCTCTAACCTGCAGTCCAAGTAAGGTCTTCCCATTCTATCATCTTTCCCTCTCCAGTTATTTGTTCGAATATCTTGGTTCCTTTGCCAGTTTTCTCCAATAAATTCTGGCCCCCTCTTGCCTATTGTCTGTATCCTTAATTGCAGTCATCTCTATTGGCAGAATGTCCTTTCTCCATTCCCGTGTTGGTTTAGTTCTTAGAATACTTTCTGCTACTTTATGGATATAATATTCTGTATGATTGTTTTTATTATCCTTAAAGGCCTGCATCCAAAATTCCCGTATCTCCTTATTTCTTGAGCTTCCCCCTGTTTCATCATCATCCCTTTCCACTTTGAATTATAGGTTTCTGCTTGTGCTATATATAGGAGCCTTAACTGTGTTGCTATGAAGTTCCCCTTCAAATTGAGTAATCCCAATCCGCTTTGTTCTGTTGGAAGAAGCAGTTTATCCCACTTGACTCTTGCCTCCCCCTCCCAGATAGAATTATTTAGCTCTTTATTAATTACTATCCTCATCTTCTCCTTTGGTTGATAAAAATGTGCTTGACCTGTATATAAGACTAAAGGGACTAAAAACATTTTAACTGCTTGTATCTTACTATTCATATGCGTAAACAAGAGCTTCCATTTCCTCAGTTTTTGTATTATCTCTTGTTTAGTCTCTTCCCACATATCCTTAGCTGCCACACTAGAATACTTTTTTAATCCACACTCCTAAATACTTCATTTTATCATGTCCATGTCCCCATAAATATGGATATTGCTGATCTAACTTGTGTGGGTACATACTGCAATTGCTTTTGTTTTAGCTTCATTAATATTGTGTCCTGAAAAGATTTGAAACTGTCTCAAAATGTTATATAGCACTGTAATATCCTTTTCTGGTTTTGCCAGGAATAAAATAATATCATCTGCAAGTAGAGCCAGCTTTTCTTGACTACCATACAAATTATATCCTTGAATTTTTGAGTCCCTTATTCCCTTTGCCAAAGGTTATAAATATAATGCAAATAACAAAAGGGGAAAGAGGACACCCCTGCCTGGTTCTTCTGCCCAAGCAGAAATTATCAGAGAGGACCACACCCACTTTAGTTTTAGCCTCTGACCCGTCATATATCCTCCTAATAAACCTTATAATTTTTTCAGGGAATGCAAATGCTTCCATTGGCATGCTCATATAGGCCCATCATACCCTGTCATATGCTTTCTCTGCATCAACATCCACCAACAACAGTGGTATTTTCTTACATTCCCCTTCTCTCTGAATCATGAATGTTCTGTTAATGCTGTCAAATGTTTGCCTTCCCTCCACAAAACCACACTGATCCATATCTATCAACTTTGGCATCACTTTTGCCATTGTTTTAGCCATTATAGACATAAACACTTTTTATAATAATTTAATATTGAAATGGGCTTGTATGAACCTGGATCTGATGGATCTTTACCATCTTTAAGTATTACAGCTACCACCGCTTTCTTGCAGGATGTTGACATTTCTCCTGGTCTTGAAATACTGTTAAACAAAACCTTCTAGATCTTTATCAGTTTTTACCTCCTAGATTCTAAACTTCCACAGGAATATTGTCTATTCCTGGGGACTTTCTTGTAGATTAGTTATATGTCACCATTTTTATCTCATCCCTTCCTATCCTAACTGTTAGTAATTCAGCCTCATCTACCTCCAACTTTGGCATATTTAATTCTTCCATAAACATTTCCATTTGTATCTTTTCTTGATTTTCATATTCTCTGTTTTACCGAGACTCTTATAGAATTTCCAAAATATCTATAATACCTGTACAGGATCTCTTGTTACCTTCCTTATTATAGGTGCCCTAAGCTTGCAACAGCCCTTTCTACTTTCTGTTTCCTGAGTCATTGTGCTAACATTTTTTGTGCTCTTAAGTTATCAAAAACAGTTGCTTAAAGCAAACTTTCTAAACTCCTGCATAGTACTAACGTAATATCTTATTTTCTGTTTATCATTCTACAGTTGCTCTTCCTCTTGTTCTGTGAGATTCCCTCTGCTTTCATAGGTTCATAGGTGTGTACTAGGCTAATGGCCCTGGAGCCTATATAAGCCTAGGCAAGAAGATTCCCTGGCATCATGCCGCCCAAAGTTAGTTACAAGTGCCCCTGTCAAGCAAGGCCACTGAAGTGATCCCCAGAATGAACTTCCTGTTGCCCACCCACTCTTCAAGATTTCTCTTAAAGAGGGCCAGTGAAGTGCTCTGCTTGACGTGAATGAGAAGTTTGTTCCAGAGTATGGGAAGTCTCTGGGTTAGAAACCTGTCCCTCCAGCATGTTCTGTTTATTGTGGTAATGAGGTTAAGGTCCCTGGAGCATGTGGCATGGAGGGATTGGGATTTCTTTAGGTGTAGCATATCTAGCAGCTCTGGGCCATACATGGCTTTGTAGGTCAAGCAGAGATCTTCTCTAAGTAGGTAATAATAGACAGAGTATAGCTGGAGTTTTTTGAGTTTGTCTGTATAGGGCATGTGTCTAAGGCCTAAGATCCTTTTAGTGAGGTATTTTTGAGGCCTTTCCAGTTGTAGGTGTCTCGTGAGGTACATACCAAATGGGGCATTGTATTCTATAATAGGTCTAATGAGGGATGAGTAGAGAGGGATTATGACCTCTTTCTTCCTGGATGAAGGAAGGACTTTCTGACTACAGTGACAATGTGGTTATCAAAGGAGAAGTTGCTGTCAACCTGTGTCCCCAGGTCTCTTATCACACCTTCAGTGTTTAGTGGACTACTGCCTATGTGGTAGTTCATGGGCACCAAAATTTTCCTAAAGGGAGTGACAATGCACTTTTTGGCATTGAGCTTAAGGCCATGGTTCTGGCACCAGTCATTGGTGTCAGTGAGGCCTTTTTGTAGAATGTCTACATCAGTTGGAGAATCGATAATGGCTCCCAGTTTGCAATCATCTGCAAACTTGGTCAGCCAGAGTCCCTTTGTGTTGGCTTGAACTTCAGAGAAGTAGATGCCAAACAGGGGAGGACCTAGGACCGATCCCTAAGGAACACCACTCGTAACTGGTTGGTAGTCAGATTTGGAGTCTGCTACTTTCACAGTGTGGGTTCTGTCAGTGAGCCAGTTGGCAACCCATCTTATTACATAGGGGTTTATGCCTAGTTTAGTGAGTCTATCTAGGATTCCTGAGTGAGGGATGGTGTCGAAGCCCTTAGCAAGATCTAGGTAGGCTGTGTGAACTACCTTGCCCTCATCCACAGCTCTGGTGACAGACTCAAACAAGTCTATCAGATTGAGCAGGCTTGATCTTCCTTTCACAAACCCATACTGCGTGGGGTCCAGAGTTTGGAGATTCCCTGTGTCCTTATTTATAAGGTCCATGATGATGCGCTCCATAGCCTTACATATCAGACTCATCAGGCTAATGGGGCAGTAGTTCCCAGGGTCTGTAGTCTCTCCCCCTTTGTGGAGTGGGATGACTGTAGCAGTGCGCCATTCGGTAGGAACAAAGCCTGAAATGAGGCTGTGATTGAATAGGGTACTCAGGTGTGGTGCCAGTTCACTTTGTAATCCATGTAGAACACAGCCAAGGATATTATCAGGTCCCATGGAAGCTGTATTCTTGGCTTTGGACAGTGTGGTTTTTACCTGTATAGCCATGATAATAGGGTCTTGGCATTCCTCAGGTATTGTGATAGGTCCTTTGGGGGTGAAAGGGGGGTAAAGTTCGCACTGAATCTGTCAGCCAATATGTTGGCAATATCAGTTGGCTCTGTATATGTATTGCCATTGTGCTGTAACTCAGACCAGATCTGAGTATTTCCATGTAGATTCTTGAGATAGCTATAGAATGCCTTGTGATTGTCTTTAGAATCTGCAGCAATTTTGTTTTCATAGCTAGCTTTAGAGGATTTGATGATGGATCTCAGTTTTTTGCTGAGGCTAACAAAGGAGTTTTTCCAGTCTTGGGACTTGACCCTTTCCTGGAACAGTTTTTTCCTTCTATTGTAGAGTTTGTTTATGGTGGGGTCCTTTTTTGGAGGAGAGCATATTGGGACTTAACCCTTTTCTACAACAGTGTTTTCCTTCTGTTCTAGAGTTTGTTTCTAGTGGGGGACCACCAGATTGGCTTCCTTTTTTTGGAAGAGACTGTATTGGTTCTGTTTGGTATGGCTCGTTCCATGCACTGGTGTATTTGCCCATACAATGCATTGATGTATGATTCAGCAGTCATGCACCTATTTTCCATTTGCATGGGTGTCGTGAAGTTAGCTACCTCTGTTTTTAGAAGCCCAAAATTGGTTTTGGAGAAGTTTTTTTACGGTGGTTTCCTTTAGGTGGGGGGGTGAGGGTGGGGTGTGGATATCCATGTTGATTAGCTTGTGGTCAGATCTGACCAGGAAGGAGTTGATTACTGGTGTAGAGCTACAGTCACCCATGTTAGTAATGACCAGGTCAAGGATGTTTCTAGCCCTGATGGAGTTAAGAATGAGTTGGTCCAGGGCATTGGAATTAATGATTTCCAGAAAAAGCTGAGCAAGTGTGTTGGTACATGAGTAATTTTCCCAGTTAATGGTGGGGTGGTTAAAGTCTTCCAGTATAAGGGTATTGGGTTGTACTCTAATATTTTCCAGTGTGTTTATGAATGTGGAGTGGGAGTCTTTGGATATGGTGGGGGATCTATAGCAGGCTACAACCTGGATTGCAGTTTTACCCAGTGTTAGTTGTACCTGAAGTATCTGTGATGTGTTATGTTGACTACTAGTCTGGAGGTGTGCATATCCTTTATGAATATGGAGACACCACCACCTTTAGTGCTTTGGTCCAGATGTAGGGGCCGAAAGGTGTGGTATGGTGCTCTCTAGAGCCTTGAACCAGGTCTCAATGTCAATGTTCTCCATTTTAAGGAGTGCTTCGAGCGAGTGCATTTTGAGATTTAGCCTTCTAGCATTGAGTAGCATAGCCCTCGGATTTCGTTTACTTGTAGCTGTTATGGTGGTAATTTCCTGTTTAGGACATTGCCTAAAAAAGGCACTATAGGGGTGGCAAGAACCTTGGCCAGTATTCGGAATCCCTGGGGTGACAGGTGCAGGCCATCTCTGGTGAAGCATCGAGGTCTGTAGATCATGTCATCCCAGGCAGACAGATATTGGATCCTCTTAGAATGACACCAGAAACTTAGCCAATTGTTGAAGTCAATCATTTTCTGCTTGTACTGTGGTATCATTCTGGGTGACAGTAGGATGCTATTCAGAGCTAGGGTCATACCTGCCTGGGCTACAAAATCAGAGAGCTCCTACATGTCTCTCTTCATGTAGCCCAGCGAGGTACGTCTCCGGTCATTCACACCAACATGGACAAAGCCAGTGTCATATTTGTACCTGCTGTGGAGTGACCTAAGTGCGTGCGTTATGTGGTGGAGCATAGCACCCGACAGGTAGCTGACCGTAACTTTCTCCTTATTTAACCTAGTGAGTGGGACATCAGTGTGCCTTACTATTGAGTCACCTGTGACTAGTGTATTGGGTAAGTTGTTTTGCCTTATGGGCTCTGGTTGAGTGGCACACTGTTTGTTTATGTGAGCTATGTGTCTCATGGTTTGTGCTGGGATGTGCTGGTTGTTTGCATTTCTGCCTCGGAGGTCTCTGTTGTTTGGGCAGATTTTTATTGAGAGCCTTCATGAAAGTAGGTGTGTGTTTTGTGTTACTATGTCAGGGTTGTGGTGGTGTATGTTCTGGAGGGCTATGTGTTGAATGTGGTGTGGTGCAGGTGTTATCCCTCTCCTCTTGACTGGCTAATCCAGTCTTGGCTGGAGAATGCTTGGCTTCCAATTTGATTATATATCTGCATCTCTCACAAGTCATAGTGTTGGGAGGTAAGAGGAGAGAGTTGTCTGTGTACATGAGGCAGTTGCTACACTGCCTCAGGATGCCCAAATTCACCAGTTTGACAGGAGAAATCACAGGGAACTGACCTTTAGACATGCCTGGATATGAGCTCAATATATTAAGTACTGAATACTTTAACATTTCTCAGTCTCTGTAGATAATTCTTGTTAGTTCTTAACCTTATCTCCCTTTCTTTTACTTCCACTTATTTTTAAACTCCACTTTAATTTTGTCCCATTCCCTAGCTATATTTTCAGAAGAAATTTCTATCTTCTCTAATAGCTCCTGAATAATTCCCATTACCCACTCCTTAAATTCCTCTCTTTTCAAAAAATAGGTGGGAAAGCACCAGTCTCTCATTTTTATTTTATTGGCCTGTGTTTTATTTTAGTTATTATTGGTGCATGATCTGAAATAGTTATTGGGTACATATCAAGACCTTCAATTAAATGGGGTCTATTTTATGCGCTCGAAACACGAATCCAAATAGCGCAGCACATAAAGAGCGAACCGCAAATACGTCGAATGTACTAAAGCACGAAATTTTAAATCTCGAGCCGTCATAGTCAGCCAACCCACCACCCGCAACACACTAACGACCCAAACACAATAAAAAAAACACATACATACACTAACCAAAACCCTACTTCTAACCCTAAATTAAAGCACCAAAACCCTACTGCTAACTCTACACTAAACCCCACATACACAACTATCTATGCACTATCCTTAACCCCTCCCTAACCCTAAGGTCCGTAACTATCGCACACTTACCTTACGGAGCTATACCGCGGATGGGCCAACTATGCGAATTCGATATTTCCACTTTCGTGGTTTCGTTCATTTGACATATTCGTGATTCGCTCTTTATGTGTCACGCTATATGGATTCTGTTTTTTCAGCTTTTGAGTGCGTAAAATAGACCAAATTAAATTCACATGTTCTTCTCAAATGTAAATTCTGTCTAACCAAGCCCAGTTTTTGTAACTTGTGGAATAATATGTAAATTCACTCTGAACTCCTAGTACTGAAGTCACATCTTCCATGCCAAATATGTTCATAAATTTCTTCAAAAGACTACCCTCCTTTGTTATACTTTCCCTTCTTGGCCCCCCAAATACATCTTTACTGCTGCAATCCAAATTCCAGTTCCCGCCTACAAGTAATATTCCTTATGAATGTTGATTATTTCTCCCAGAAGTCTCTTAAGCTCCATTATAGCAGCTTTCAGTGGAATATAAATACATGCCAGTGCAGTCCTCCCCCCTTGCCAGTAGCCCCTTAGCAAATAGTGTGGGAAGAAATAGCCAGGGAATTGTTATGGCTAGGCTTGTATAGGCCCTAGGGCCGATAGCTAGTACCAACCTATGAACCTATTATTATATTTTTTATCCTTTTCTATCACTATTGGAGCTCCTCTTGCAATTAATATAAGTATCCTCTTTTCCTTTGTCCCAAGTATTCCGCTGAATAACCATCCTGAAAACCTTTCTTTATCAAATTCACATGTTCAGTTCTGTCCAAGTGTGTCTCCTTTAGCATAGCTATTTGCTTTTTAATATAGTTTACTAGTGTTTCTTTTTTGTATGTATCTGTGAGACCATTAACATTTAAAGACATTTCAGAAAGCATCCTTGTATGAAAAAGTTATTCTCCCCACCTTTTACGTATAACAGCTTTTTTTGTTAAATGTCTAGTTCCAGCTTTTATGGTACATGCATACACTGTCAGGTTGAACTTTTATATATTTGTTTCTTGTCATATCCATTTGAGCCTATGTCACATCTTACAAAACTTTTTGTTTTATTGAACGCCCTCAAGCAAAAAAAAAAACACAGCCCCGCTACCCCCTCTAAAACCTATTAACTTTCTACTAACACACAAAACTATGTGCATTTTCAAATATTGAAGTTTTACCCTCCTAATAAAAACAAATGTCCCAAACTGACAGCCATACTCACAGAATTCAGTTAACCTAAAAGAAAGGTTATCCATGATAAGTTGCATGGTGCACCCTGTGCTTCTACTAAGTGCTGTCTGGATTTGTCGTACCTTTATAGCTCTAATGTTCATTATAAGAAAAGCGCAGTCTGGGTCTGAACTGTCTGCAAACAGCTAAAGTTAACTTTGAACCTAACACCACTCTTAAGTATTCAACTGCATTACCACCTTTATCATTCTTATAAGAAAAGCGCAGTCCAGGTCTGAACTGTCTGCAAACAGCTAAAGTTAACTTTGAGTATGTGTCTGTTTGAGCCATTAATCATTTTCCCCTGGAGAGCACTCTGCTTTGGCTTGTAAACAGCCCCCCCACACACACACTTATCTTCCATTTTCTCTCTTATTCCCTTGTGTTAGCAAATAGTATCCATAACTGATAATTACTATGTGTTTGTTAATTTAAACTGAGACCACAGTAGCCTACTAATACAAGGTTATCCTGTTTTTCCACCTGAGAAATGGTTAAGAAATGACTTACAGTTTCAGAGCAGTCCTTGGTCAATTCTGATTGTTTCTTAAATACAAACTTGTCTTTGCTTTGGCTCATTAGCAGCAGTAGAAAAGAACTGCCTGCTCACACCCTTGTTCTCCCCCTTCCCTGTTTAGTACCTTAAGCCAATCCCAAAGTTAAGAAATATTACCTGTGGTAGGCACCATTTTTAAAACTACAATCCACTCTGCTACAGGCCCCATGAGAAGTTCAGTGCCTCTCCAGTAAGTGTTTTACAACTGTATATGCGTATTTATGTTGACATCTAATATGATTTATGCTTTATTACTGGAAGTTACTATGGCATGCTAGCATTTTGTTTGCCTGCACCAAGTTGTTTTTAGTATAATAGTATGGTCTATTTGCATAGCTGCGCCTTGTTCACTAATGTTATTCATGTAAATGTGTTGTGCATAGACAGCTCGTACTGGTGTCTAATTATTTCTATATAATTGTGCTGTTACTGGTGGATAGAATCACATTAGAGACCCAGGACAGAGTGCCGCTCGCTATATTTTTATCTGTGACTGCATAACTGTCTGATGAGGTCCCTTCTAACTGATGTTTTTCCAGTTGGCTCAGTATCTGCATATACTACAGTCTCACTGTAAAACTGATTACCTCTCAGCACCTCTTGGTTCTACCCACTCCGTTCGCCCTGCGGGCTCACTCTGCTCCCCTACCCTAACCGCAATTTCCACCCACCCCCGTGGTCCTAACCTTATACTTCATAAACCACACCCTCTCTCCTATCCAACCTATCCCAGACTCAAGTTATTTTACCTAAGCCACACCCACAACCAGACTCAAATTAACTTACCTAAGCCACACCCATCCTTTTATAGCTTTCCAGTACCCTATCTCTTACAACCCCTACCTATACTACTTTCATTCTGTCTCTCCACCCTTAGTATCTTTCTTCTTTACTACCCTACCTTAACTCGTCACTAATTAAACGACTTCTTTACCAACACTAGCTCTTCATCACTTCTACCCTACCATATCTTTATACAACTTCTTTATCCTTCCTATTTCTCTTTCATTACCTCCCCACCATATCTATATACTACTTAAAGAAAACGCCTGTACTTGTAGTATCACTCTTCTCAACTACCCCATCTTAACTCCTTATCTGATACTATTATATCCTAGCCTTACCTGGCAGCAAAAGTTTACATATACTAAGTAATATGTCTACTATAACTAAAACTATCCTATCCTTGGTAATACACTCAGCCACTCTTATACCTATCCTCACCACTACCTATCTCCTCACCTCTTTTGAAAAGGCAAATTGCTACTACCTCAACTACTCTCCTAAACAAACATCTATATATAACAATGCCCTTACCCATCACCAAATAAATATCACCTCCACTTCTAGTTATTTGCTACCTAAATATCATCGACTTACACCCATGAAATTAAACCAGCCCACAGTCAAAAAATTAAAATATCTAACTAGCCTTAATTCTTACCCTCTTTCTGTACTAAAATCACCCACCTTAAAAGATGGTGACATCCACCCTAGCCCAGGCCCTTCTAATCTCTCTACTTCACCTATTCTTAGCTCCTCCCCCAGCACCCTTACTACCCAGACCAGTCTCTGTGACTTCTTACTAATAGGTCATCTCAATGTCCGCAGTATTAACAACAAAGTTGCCCATCTCCATTCCCTTCTAGATATTTACTCCTTTGATATCCTCTGTCTTACAGAAACCTGGTTAAAACCCACAACTAAGGATAATGAAATAATCCCCGGGGTATAATATACTGAGACATGACAAGAGTAAAATGCAAAGGAGGAGGAGTACCCTTACTGTTCAGGAATGAACTACACATCTCCTCTATACCTTATAACCCACCTGAAAATAGTAAAGTTGAACTCTTAATCACTAAATTTCAACTCAACCCACCAAAGCACTTTATATAATCTGTGTCTACCTACCCCCAGGTAATAACATAACATTTCTACAATAGATGATACCCTATGCTGGATATCTACTACTTTCCCACAAGAAACTATTATTCTAGGAGATGTCAATACTGACTGGAATAGTATAAACACAGATAATCCTTCTTCTCGTATTAATCTGCATGGCTTTAATCAAGCTATCTCCACCACCACTAGAATTAACAAACCAAATAATAAAGAAACTATACTAGATTGCATACCAATCAATAAACAAGAACATACTTATAAAGTAGGGACCTTGCCTGATGATGTAAGTGATCACATGCTTACTTACATCATTAGGCAAAATAATGAAATTACCAATGCCCCCAACTATAGGACTTCTCGAACCAAGAAAAACTTTCAGCCTGTATTATTTCAAATGGAACTTAATGCCTGCAACTGGAACCCTCTAAAAACTCTCCCTCTTGAAGAAGCTGCTATATATTTCAATAACAAATTCTTAACAATCCTCGACAGGCATGCACCTAAACGATCTATTAGAGTAAAATCCAAACCTGCCCCCTGGCTGTCAAAAGATACCAGACAAAAAATATTACTTAGAAATAAATCCTGGGCTAAGTGGAGAGCAACCAAAAATACCCTAGATCAAGAAACCTTTAGACAGTTGAGAAATGCTACAAAAAAAGCTATTCTCTCTCTGACAAAAAAGCTACTATTGCAAGCTGCTGCAAACTCATCACAATAATCCACAAAAATTCTGGGCAAGCGTGAATAACCTCCTTCATCCAGGCCACTCTAGCACTCCTTCCCCTCTAGGGTCAGAAAACAATACCTCCCATCAAACTGCCAATGCCTTTAACACTTTCTTCACAAACACCATACAAGCTCTAGCCAATCGACTAGCTACACACAAGTCTGATCTACCTAACTCCTCACCTCATACTCGGCCAACATTCCAACTACAACCTATCCCTACCTCCTACATCCAAAAACTAGTTCACAAACTAAAGCCTTGCACCCCCTCTGCCGATAACTTACCATCTGAATACCTACAGCTAGCAGCTAAAGTAGTCGCCTATCCTATATCCATCTTGATAAACCGTACCATAACTGAAGGAACCATTCCAGATCTCTGGAAAATCTCCCACGTTATTCTCTCACACAAAGGAGGTAACTCTAATGACTATTCTAACTACAGGCCTATAGCTCTCCTTTCTCCATTAGCCAAGATTATGGAAAAATGTATTCACCATTAGCTAATGAACTACTTACTGCAACATAACATTCTAGCAAACTGTCAGCATGGCTTCAGGCCTTTTCATAGTACCACCTCAGCTCTCCTATCCTTCACCAACACCATTAATAATAACCGCAATAATAGCACCCTCTCATCAGCACTCTTCCTCGACCTGTCTAAAGCCTTTAATATGGTTAACCATTGCTTACTCTTAAACACTCTGTCATCCCTCTCTCTTGACGCCAAAGCAATTCTCTGGTTCAAGTCTTAGTAATAGTTAGCAAGTAGTTATTTGGGAGAATCAACTATCTTCTCACCTTCCTATCTCCCTGGGAGTCCCTCAAGGCTCCATTCTTGGTCCTCTTCTTTTCTCATTATTCATCAATGACATTCAAATAGCCATTCCTGAAACCACCTGTATACAATATGCTGACGATTCTACTATCATATGCTCTGCCAACTCTATATCTGAACTTCAATCTTTAACCCAGACAGCTTTCAATACAGCAGAGGCATGGTTCTCTAAACGGTGCCTTCTTTTGAATACCAAAAAGACCAAGCTACTACTGTTTACAACAAACAGGAAATCCTCCCCCATAGATTTCTCCATTCAATCCAGTAATGGCACCCTTATATCCCCGGACACTTCCACCAAACTATTAGGAATTACAATTGATAATAACCTCACCTTTGACATTCACATTAATAACACCATTAAATCTGTTAATAAAAATGGGGCTCCCTATATAGGATAAAACCGTTCTTAACTCCAACAGCCAGAATGACTACTGCCCACTCCCATCTAATTTCAACTCTTCTGTATGCAGCACCCATATACACTAATCTAAAAAAATAATCTTACCAAACTAGCCAACTCCTATAATAGTATTGCTAGATTTGCCACTGGAAACCCATACTCACACTGTCTTAACCTTCACCAACTAGACTGGCTGGAACTAAAAAACCTTCTGATACTTTCCCAACTGACCATCGTTCATAAGATTTTTTACCAACCCAACTACACACCAATACTCAACAACCTTATAGCACCCTATAGGAATCTTGATTCCTTACGCTCCTCCATTAAACTTCTAGCCAGTACCACCAACTTAGCTGGGGAGTCACTGTTCTCAAATACTGTTGGAAAACAATGGAACCTCCTGCCATCTGATCTAACCTCACTTCCATCCCTTTGTCTCTTTAAACAAAGTCTTAAGAAGCACCTTAAAACTCACTGGCTATGCCCTTGCTGTTACCCAGACTGATCCTCTGGGTTTCTCTTTGTCATCTCTTGACTTCCTACTTTCCTCCACTCTTTCCTGTCTACTCCTCTGAATTAGTAGCACCTATAAGTTATCTCTACTACTTGGCACCAATTACATATCTTTTCTACTTGGCTATGAATGTATCCTGAAGGTCGTATTCCTGACATTTTCTTTATACCTCTTCCTTTTTCTACTGTTACTGTCTAATCCTTTGGAAATAGTAACTGTCTGGAGTAAACTAGAATAACCAAGGATTTAAATGTATTCTAATAATGTCTTGGGGTTCACTACATATTCATACTGTAAAATGATCTGAAGGTGAATGATGTATTTATTATAGTGTGTCACATAGTCTTCCTAGAATTTAAACTGTAATACCTTTTGTTTATTATAAACACTGATGGTGGTTGTTTATATGTGGAGCTTTTCTGCCCGGGCCTCTACTGAAAAAGGCAATATATCCAGCTGGACCAGCCCGGTCAGCAAATGTAAAATAAATAAAATAAAATAAAAAATACTAGTAGTTGGTTCAAGACATATTTTCCTGTATGCAGTAGCTATTTGCTCAGTGTGTTTTTTGTAATCTTTATAATATATCTTTACCATCTCAAAGTGCTTACTCCTCTCTGTACTCTTCTTTTCTAGACCAAACACCACTCTTAAGTATTCAACTGCAGTACCACCTTTATCATTCTTATAAGAAAAGTGCAGTCCGGGTCTGAACTGTCTGCAAACAGCTACAGTTAACTTTGAGTATGTGTCTACCTGTTTGAGCCAATCTTCATTTTCCCCTGGAGAGCACTCTGCTTTGGTTGTAAGCAGCCCCCCCCCACACACACACACACACTCATCTTCCACTTTCTCTCTTATTCCCTTCTGTTAGCAGATAGTATCCATAATCTGATCAATACTGTGTGTTTGTTAATTTAAACTGAGACCACAGTGGCCTACTGATACAAGGTTATCCTGTTTTTCCACCTGAGAAATGGTTAAGAAATGACTTACAGTTTCAGAGCAGTCCTTGGTCAATTCTGACTGTTTCTTAAACACAAACTTGTCTTTGCTTTGGCTCATTAGCAGCAATACAAAAGAACTGCCTGCTCACACCCTTGTTCTCCCCCTCCCCCTTCCCTGTTTATTACCTTAAGCCAATCCCAAAGTTAATACCTGTGGCACGCACCATTTTTAAAACTACAACCACCATTTGAGCACCTCATGCTCGGCTCTGCCATAGAACTTATTAAAACTGCCTGAACAGGGGCACAGCTAACTGATAGTTTGTGGAAATACAGGGTACCCACCTGAGTCTCCACATTCACTATCATATGTTCATTTATCAGTTTACTGTGTTACCTGATTGTTTCCAACCCCCTCATAAGAGCAACTAACAGGGTCTCTACCCACTTTTCTCCCCACCCTGCCCCCTATTTCCTCCCACCCCCAGTGGTCCTACCTTTATTACACTCACAAACCCCTCCCATCTTTCCAATAGCCAACCACAGTGCTAAAACCAACACTACCTCCTCCATCTTCCCACTACTGTCACTCCTCCTCAGCTAACATGTACAAGCATACCTTACCTATGCTCACTGCATGCACTCTCCTTGCATATCTTACATCCTACCAAAGCTCCATCATTCCCCCACTCAGCCACTACCACTGTACTACTACTCACACCACCACTCATGTCTCACCCTCACTCAGCTCCCCTCCCACCAACTCAAGAACCATCCCTATGCACTCCCCACATATTCTACCAACTATATTACTCAAACATAAAGCATCCCTACAACTTAACATAGTAACCCTCCCACCATACCTATTACCCACAGAGCACAATCATAAAGTTTCCCTAATAAACAAACACATTCAAAAACTGAGAAAACTAATAACCTCATGCATATCAAAACTAGCCCTAAGTGGAGACATCCACCACAACCCTGGCCCTACCATCTCCAACCCCAGTCCTCATAATCAGACTAGAAACCACAACTTCTCCCATGTCACAGCGAATAGAAAGCCAAGTGACTGCCTTCTACTAAACCTAAATATTAGAAGTATATCCAACAAAGTCCATGAACTCCATGCCACCATAGACTTTACTCCCCAGATGTAGTCATCCTGACAGAAACCTGGCTAAAACCTCACATTTCCAGTGAGCAAATCCTCCCTACCGGTTATGGCATACTAAGAGTAGACCGGTTAAACAAGAAAGGAGGCAGTGTAGCTATAATATTTAAACAGCATCTAAACATCCAGATCTTAAAATCATCAGCTCCACAAATAGGCAATGAAGAAATAATATATACCAACCTAAAAATAAACCAAAACAAAACCATCAACATAATTGGATGCTACTTCCCACCTGGCCAAAACATCCTTCCACTAGAAAACCTCCTCAGCTGGTCTAACCACCATCTCCCCCAAGAAACTATAATTTTAGGTGATTTCAGTATTGACTGGCAATCCTGTTCTGGCAACCATCCAACCCATCATGTAAACCTTCATGGCTTCACCCAACTAGTCCAGTCGCCAACCAGGATAAATAAAAACTCCAGCAAGCACACTACCCTGGATTGAATACTAGTCAGTAAGAGCCCCTTGTCATATATAACAGGCTGCTTATCAGATAGCCTCAATGATCACTCCCCGACATTCTTACTCAAAAAATACCTGTACCAAGCTAAACCTGTCATCTACAGTCAAATATGTAAAAATGTAAGAATGTAACTGGCATCCTCTAAAGTACCTCAGTCTAGATGACGCAGTTGAATTTTTTAATACTACCTTCCTGAACATCCTTAATTACCATGCCCCCATAAGATTTTCCAGAACCAAAGCACAACCCTCCCCATGGCTACAGAACACCACTAAGTCAGAAATGAAAAACAGGGATAAAGCCTGGGAGCACTGGCGCAAAACCAAAACCCCCTCAACTAGACAGAAATTCCTAGAACTACACAATAGAGTCAAAAGCAAATAAAACAGGACAAATTCCAATACTACCAGTCTGCCCTAGACTGCTCCGATCTCAGCCCCAAACAATTCTGGTCCTCCATAAACTCCATCCTCCACCCAGGTAAAGTCAGTACCCCTCCTCCTGACATCCGTCACTCCTCAGAAAATATTGTTACCTCATTCAACACACACTTCACACAAACCATACTATCACTAGCTAAACAACACAACCCACCCTCCCCTCCAACCACACCTTCAACTAGTAATCTTCCCACTGCCTTCTCTTTTTCTTCTGTACCTACCACCAACATAAAAAACTCTTAATTAAACTTAAGCCCACCAAATTAGCAGCAGACAACCTCCCAAGTGAATACCTACAAATCGCAGCTGATGCTCTGGCCTACCCAGTATCCATCTTGATTAACCTATCTCTGTCAGAAAGTTACGTTCCCACACTGTGGAAAGTATCACATATAATTCCAAACGACAAAGCCAGTAGATTTTACCTTCCAGGAGATAATACAAACAGAGAAAAATATCTCTTATAAAGATGCGTCAATCACATTAAAATTCACCAATAAAACAATTAACCAATTTCATCAACACTTTACAAAAGAAACTTCCAATTACACTCCTGATTTAATCCACCAGGAAACAAAGTATCATACTTTAAAATAAAAACTGCTTCTTTTGACAGTAATTTATTTTTTAAACACATAGTGTTTATAGCTGAAAATAGTACCTATTAGACCTTCACATGACCCTCCAAGTACTTCATAAAAATGGGTAGGTACAGGACTTTCTAATTTTTTATTTCTTATATCACGAATATGCTCTTGTAGTCTGATCTTGAAAGACCTCTTAATTTCACCAATATAAAATTATAAAAACTATTTTGGAACAAGTTTCAGCTATAAACATAAACTGAGGCGCTAGAGAGGTTTTGGTGTGTTTAATAAAAGGAAAAATCTACTGGCTTTCTTGTTTGGAATTATTCTGTTTCGATAGTGTGGTTTGGATATCACATATAATTCCCCTCCACAAAGTTGTCCCCTCCACAGAACTAACCAATTACCACCCCATAGCTATTCTCTCTCCACTCTCCAAAATACTAGAGATGCATTCACTCTCAGGTCTCAGACTACCTCCTTACTAACAACCTCCTTTCCAGTACTCAGCATGGTTTCTGACCAAACCATAGCACCACCACTGCCTTACTCTCCTTTACTAACACTATCCTTCAGCATAAAAACAATGGCTATCTCTTCTCTGCTACTTTCCTAGACCTATCTAAAGCATTTGACATGGTCCCACACAAACAACTCATCTATGTCCTCATTAACCTGTCCTTCTTTCACTCAGTCACCAACTGGTTTGAGTTACATGTCTGACCGCCAACAATCCATTGTATGGCAGAATGACATATCTCCCCAACTACCTGTCTCTATAGGGGTTCCCCAAGGATCCATCCTTGGACCCCTACTCTTCTCTATTTTCACCAATAATCTAGCCTCTGCCACCAAACATGGCACAATAATACAATACACAGATGATAACAATCATCTGCTCAGCCCAGTCCCTACCCAAACTACAAAAAGTGACACAGGAAGCCTTTTCCTCTGTTGAAACTTGGTTATCCGATGCCCAATTAATACTCAACCCAAACAAAACTAAACTACTCATCTTTCAACCCACCAAACATACTCAAAACAACTCTCACTTTAACATCACAGCAAAAGACAACACCACTATACACCCAACAGAACACACCAAATTGCTAGGAGTAGAAATAGATAATAAACTAAAATTTGACATTCACATATCCATGACCATAAAAAAAGTCCACAAAAAACTAGGAACGTTATACAGAAATAAGCAACTTCTCACCAAAGCAGCAAAGATTTCAGTAGCAAATTCCCACCTTATCTCCACCCTACTTTATGCCTCTTCAATATATACCAACCTAAGGCAATGCGATCTAAACAAGCTCGAGACCTGCTACAACAAAATCGCCAAATTCACCACAGGGGCATCCTACCGTAGTCACCACTCTCTCTCACTTGCTGAACTGGGCTGGCTTGAACTCCCTCACCTCCTTCAATGGTATCAACTCTCACTCGCCCACAAACTAGTAAACCATCCACTAAATGTCCCATCCACCAGAATTTACTCCAACCCTATTGCACCACCAGACCACTAAGATCCAGCAACAAAAATCACTTGCAGATCACTAAAGCCAATGACTCTGCTGGTGAAGCACTATTCTCTTGTGCCATAGCCAAATTATGGAACTCCCTCCCACCCACAATTACCTCCGTACCATCATGCACCCACTTCAAAACTTTACTAAAAGTGCACCTAAAAAAATGCTGGCTATGCCCTTGCAACTCCCACTCTAATATCACCCAGCCCATCCAACCACTACCTTTCTTTCCACCCCACTAACTACCTTGATTATAGCAAGTTCGGATGCTCATAAGCCTAGTACTTATTATACAGCAGGAACTTCTTATTGTAACATTTGTTAATGTCTGTTATGTACTTCACAGATAAATATTCTAGCTGTCTACTGATATACTATGTTTTTCATCTGTAACTATTTGTAATTAATTGCTATGTTAATCAAATTGTTAATCGCTATGTAAATCCAATGTAACTACTGTCTATTTTAACTGTGGAGCTTTTCTCCCCGGGCCTCTGCTACACTCCTGGTCAACAAATGTAAATAAATAAATAAAATAATAAATAAATTAGATGTTAATCATGAACTATGCCATATTTAACTTCCCCTTTAGTTGTCCAGATATCTCAAACAGTGTGAGGCTGCAAAGTCAGTGATCATAACGTTTTATCTTCTTTCCACACAGAGACTCATTGATGTGACAGTTGAGAAATATGGACGTATTGATTGCCTTGTCAACAATGCAGGCCAACGTAAGTACCTAGATTCCTGACATGTATTATTATATTAATATTTGTGTGTATGCATGTATGTGTGTATATATATATATATATATATATATATATATATATATATATATATATAAAATCTTCTTCTTTTGGATTTTCCCGGTTAGGGGTCACCACAGCGGATCATCTGTCCGCTCATGATTGGCAGTGGAGTTTTACTGTGTCGAGTTGCCAGCCTGGCACCCAACCTTCCACAGAAGACACACACACACACGCACTCATGCCTTGGGTCAATTTAGAGTATCCAATCCACCTACAGCATGTCTTTGGGATGTGGGAGGAAACCGGAGCACCCGGAGGAAACCCGCAACCACAGGGAGGACATGCAGACTCCGCACAGAAGGCACCCCAGCTGAGAATTGAACTGGAGAACCTCTTGCTGTAAGGCAGCAACACTAACCGCTGCACCACCGCGGCATCCCTGTATATATATATATATATATATATATATATATATATATATATATATATATATTTATTTATTTTTATATAAAAAAATATTACAAATCCATATACATATAAGCATATGACTTTTTAATATGCTTTTTCATTGTTTATACATTTTATGTATGTAATAATTAAATGTTACTCTCCAGTAGCATTGTCAACTGGCAGGTCTGAAGCCACAGGTAGAAGCCGTTTAGCTTCCTTAGTTCCCAGTACAATCCATATTGAAGGATATTGTATTGTACTTAGAAAATGTAATTGACATTAAATATTTTGACTTTTAAGTTTTTTATAAGAAAGGAACTTTTTTGCATAGCTTTGGCATTAGTTTTCCTACCTCAGTCAATCAGATTTATTTATCACGCCTAAATCTTGTGATATTAAATAGAAGCCCTGATATATGTATTTACATTAAGATTAACTAAAAGTAATCAACAAGCAGAATTATAAGTAACTGTAACATTGTAAACATTGGTCAGGAATAAATAACTATAACACTGGACAGAAATAAATAACTATAACACTGGACAGAAATAAATAAGTAATTTTAACATTGTAGACACTGGTCAGAAATAACTATTTTTGAATGGTAAGTTTGGACCAAACAAGAAAACACACACACACACACACACACACACACACACACCAACCAGTAATGCTTGAAACTGGACTCTGGATAAAAGGAAAAGTTCTTTAGAGAATACTTTCGTGCCTGTTAAACGGAGACTTCTTCAGGATAAGGAACCCAGTCTAGTGAAACCAATTTATATTAGTTAAAGTTGACCAGTCACACTGCTATAAGCATGAAAAAAATAGTGTCACCTGGTATATATGTAATTTGCGGGTTCACTTTATAACATCGAAATACTGAAATGTCGAATTTCAGTATCTCGAAGCTATAAAGTCGAATGTTACAAATAGCGAACGTTCATAATCGCGAATTTGAAAATATCTCGAAAATATGTCAAATTTGCGGTTATGAAGTTACGCTACGTAATGTCTGGGTTTGTGTTTTGGTGGTGCGCAGTGCTGTGTGTGGATGTAGGTGTTATGTCAGGTAAGTGAGTGTTTTGTAAGGGTTTTGAGTGGGAGTTAGAGTGTGTGTGAGGGATTGCAGAATGTGCGTGTGTGAGTGAGCTTTTTGTGTTGTGTTTGTGCGATCTTGGAGTTAGTATATACAAGTAGGGGGTGTGTGCAGGGGTGCTTGCCCCCCTGCTTATGTGTGTGTGAGTTGTGTATGTGTGTTGTTTTTTGTTTATGTTGTGATGTGGGTGTTGTGTTGTATGTTAAGTGTAGTGTGTGCGGTGTTTTCGGTTATGTGGTTTCACGGTTTTTGTTTGTCAGTGTTTTGTGGATTCGGTTTTATAGTCTCGAGATACTGAAATTCGATATTTCAGCATTTCGAGGTTATAAAGTGAATCCATAATTTGCATATTTACCAATGTTTCTAAGCTAGTAAAAACAAAATGAAAACTCCAGCAAAGCTAGAACTTCCACTGAGTGACCTCCCAAACCCCTTGTGTCAGAGGCACATGGGATATATGCAAATAATCCTTATGAAGATCAGGTGTTTCATCTTATTTGCCAATTTTTTTTGTTGTCCAATAAAAAAATATTTAAAAAACTGCAGCAGATGGTACAGTGCCTATAGAAAACCGTTATTGTTACCTTACATTTAATATCACATATATGTTTATAAATTTTTGTGACATAACATAAGTTTCAGTTAGGTTTACATAAATTCTGTGACTTTTTAATTCAAAATAATTGAATTGTGACTCTCAGTCCTGTTGATGTAGCAGTAAAATGGACAGACATTTTCCTTAACCAGTAGAGTAGCTATTTAATAACTCAAACTCAGCACAAATTTTTAACCAGCTTGTAAAAGTAGATAGTAGTGGACCAAGGACAGAATCTTGAGGAATCCTATGTGCTAGGGGCAGCTTGAAGAAGAAGCGACTCCCAAGTCACTTCTTGATGGGTAGTCCTACAGGTAAGAGGCCAGCAGCCAGTGAAGGAAGGCAATTGTTGAGGCACTCTAGCAAAATCCATTGAGAATCAGTAGTGAACAGTAGCAGTCATCGGTCATAAGTAGAAGGTCTGTAATGACTTTAATGAGACTGAGCTCATTAACATGTTGCATCCTGAAACCGGAACAAAGTGGATGAAGGAGATCATGAGAAATCAGATAAAATCTGAGCTGTATCTTACCCACCTTCTCAGTCAGATAAGATCTGAGCTGTATCTTACCCACCTTCTCAGTCAGTTTGCCAGTTAGGAGCAGATTAGAAAGGGGATGGTAGTTCTCCATGATGTATAGATCCAAAGATTGTTGACTGATGACGGGAGTTGTTTTAAAAACTCTTTTAAATGTGCTGCAAAAATGTCTAGCCACAGGGAAAATATGATGCGCAGGAATAAAAAAACTGGGCCTATGACAGCCAGGTAGAGTTTAAGCACTCTGGCTGATAAAAAAACAAAAAAGTCACCGGTTAGACAGCCAAAGTACTGTTTAACATAAACAGCATACAACTCCACAGTTGAGCACTTTCATCTTAACCAGACTTTTTCAGAACTGTGGAAAACCAAACTGAAAGACAGGTTAATATAGTTAGTGAACTTTCCCCACCCCACCAGCTTTAGCCAATGAAGGACAAAGTTGAATTAATGCAATAAAGTAGTGTATTTAAGGCTTAAACAACAGAAGCTATCCTTCTTAGTTCACTAATAACAGAAACATTGTCATTAAGTCCTGGAAAATTTTAATATTTTCCCACTCACCACAATAAATAGATCTCTGCACCTCTTCTAATACAAAAAAGGTAAATTTTGTAAATCCCTCACAGGTCAAAGAGTGTCTTGCAAGTGCATGTTTACAATCACCTTTCTGAATACTGTACAAGTGCTGATAAATATGCTTAAAAAAGGCATTTTTAGTTTTGCCTATATAGAAGGCTGAACATGCCTCACAAGAAGCCATGTATACAACTCCAGATGTCTTACAAGTACATACATTAGTAACGTCAATTTGTCGAAACATTCCCATTAAGAAACCAGTATAAGGACAAAAGTAGCATAACCTACCCTTTCTAGTAAGTAGCACTCCTTTAGTCGTGCTACCATACTTTTCAAGTAACATTTTCCTGTTAGATTTATTTCTATAAGTGAAACCAACACTTTTGTCAGACAGTGCATTAGTAGCATCATTACATTCAAAAATGCACCAGTTTCTTCTAATAATGTTCTCTATTTCATAGGTTCATATGTAGGTACTACGCTATCAGCCCTGGGGCCTATACAAGTCCAGCCAAAAAGGTACCCTGGCTTTTTGCCACCCAAGAAAATTATTTTCCTGTGCCACTGTCGAGCAGAGCCACAGAGGTGATCCCCGGGGTGAATTTCCTATTTCCCATCCAATCATCAAGATTTTTCTTGAAGAGTGCTAATGAGGAGCTCTGTTTGATGTAGATAGGTAGTTTATTCCAGATTATGGGAAGTCTCTGGGACAGGAATCTATCCCTCCGGCATGTTATGTTTATTGTGGTGACAAGGTTTAGGTCCCTAGAGGGTGTAGCTCGGAGGGATTGGGATTTCTTTAAGTGGAGCATGTCCAACAGCTCCGGGTTTGACATAGCTTTGTATGTTAGGTAGAGATCACCTCTGAGTAGGCAATATGCGACGGAGTAAAGCGGGAGTTTTTTTGAGACGGTCTGCATAGGGCATCTGCTTGAGGCCGGTAATCCTCTTTGTGAGGTATTTCTGTGGCCTTTCCAGTTGTTGTAGATGTCTTGTGATGTACATACCAAAAGGGGCATTGTACTCTATAATGGGTCTAATGAGTGATGAGTAGAGGGGAACAATTACCTCTTTTTTTCTGGATGAGAAACCTTTAGTGATGAGGTGTGCCACGTAGAAGGATTTCCTGACTATTGTGGCGATGTGATTATCAAAGGAGAGACTACTGTCTACCTGTGTCGCAAGGTCTCTTATCACACTTTTGGTGTTAAGTATACTACCACCTATGTCGTAGTTCATGGGTACAGAGTTTTTACCAAAGGGGATGACATTGCACTTTTTGGCACTGAGCTTGAGGCCATGGCTTTGACACCAGGCATCTGTCTCAGTGAGGCCCATTTTGTAGGATGTCCACATTGTTAGGAGTTTCGATTATGGCTACTAGTTTGCAGTCATCTGCAAACTTCATTAGCCAAAGACCTTCTGTGTTAACCTGTATGTCAGAGAAGTAGATACCAAACAGGAGAGGACCCAGGACTGAACCCTGTGGTACTCCACTTGTCACTGGTCTGAAGTCGGATTTGGAGTCTGCTACTTTCACAGTGTGGGTTCTGTCAGTGAGCCAGTTGGCAACCCATCTTGTGACATAGGGATTTATACCTAGTTTAGTGAGTTTATCTATAATTCCAGAGTGGGGGATGGTGTTGAAAGCCTTGGCAAGATCTAGATAGGCTGTGTGAACCACTTTACCCTTGTCTATGACTTTGGTGGCTGCTTCAAAGAAATCTATCAGGTTGAGGAGACATGATCTGCCTTTTACAAACCCGAACTGGGTGGGGTCCAGAGTTTGGAGATTACCAATGTCTTTGTTTATAAGTTCCATGATGATACGTTCCATGGCCTTGCAGACCAGGCTCTTCAGGCTAATGGGTCGGTAGTTCCCAGGGTCCATGGTGGCTCCCCCCTTGTGGAGTGGGATAACCGTCACTGTGCACCATTCAGCAGGCACAAAGCCTGAGGTGAGGCTATGATTGAACATGGTACTTAGGTGGGGTGCCAGTTCATTCTGTAGATCATGCAGAATGCAGTCTGGGATGTTGTCTGGTCCCATGGATGCTGTGTTCTTGGCTTTGGAGAATGTGGTTTTTACCTGTGCAGCCGTGATTACAGGAACCTTGCATTCTTCCAGTATAGAGATGGGCTCTTTAGGGGGTGAGAGGGGGGTAAAGTTAGCACTGAACCTATCTGCTAGGATGTTGGCAATATCAGTTGGGTTTGTATATTTAGTGCCATTGTGCTGTAACTCAGAGCAGATCTGAGTGTTGCCATTGAGATTCTTGACATAGCTATAAAATGCTTTCTGGTTGTCTTTAGAATCAGTGGCGATTTTGTTTTTGTAACTAGGTTTGGAGGATTTTATCAGGGATCACAACTTCTTACTGAGGCTGACCAGGGAGCTCCTCCACTCATGGGATTTTACTCTCTTTTGCAACAGTTTCTTCCTTCTGTTGTACAGTTTGTTTATGGCAGGGGACCACCAGATTGGCTTCCTTTTTTTGGAGGATAGCATCTTGGTTCTGTTTGGGATAGCACGATCCATGCACTCATGTAAGTGCTTATAAAGTGCAATTGTGTAGGATTCAGTAGTCGTAACTGTATTGTCCATCTGCATGGGTGTCATGAAGTTCACCACTTCTGTCTTAAGAAGAAGGAAGTTGGCTTTGGAGACATTTTTTACCATGGTTTCCTTAATGGGGGGTGGGGGCAAGATGTGGATATCTAGGGTAATTAGCTTATGGTCAGATCGGACCAGTGAGGCATTGACTTCAGGTGTGGAACACTGGTCACTCATGTTGGTAATGACTAGATCTGGGATATTGTTGCTGCTGTTGGGGGTGTGGATAAGTTGATCCAGGGCATTGGAGTTTATAAATTCCAGAAAGCATTGAGCGAAGGAGTTGGTACATGAGTAGTTTTCGCAGTTAATGGTGGGGTAGTTGAAATCGCCCATTGTTAGGGTGTTTGGTTGAACCCTAATATTTTTCAGTACATCAAGAAAAGAGGAGTGGGAATCCTGGGGCATGGTGGGTGATCTGTAGCAAGTTACAATTTGGATTGCAGTTTTTCCCAGAGTTAGTTGCACTTGGATAACCTCGGCTGCATTATGCTGAGCAACTAGCCTGGAGATGTGGATATCCTTAATAAATATGGACACACCTCTGCCTTTGGTGTTCCGGTCCAGGTTACAAGGCTGAAAAGTGTGGTATGAGTTATAGCCTAGTAGTGCAGGGGTGCTCTCTGGAGCCTTGAACCAGGTCTCCGTCACTGCACAGTTATCGATGTTCTCCATTTTAAGGAGTGCCTTGAGTGAGTTCATTTTGAGATTTAGACTTCTAGCATTGAGTAGCATCACCCTCAGTTTTTGCTTGCCTGTTCCTGTTACGGTGGTGAATTTGTCATTTGAACCTTGCCTAAAAAAAGCACTACAGGGGAGGCAAGAACCTTAGCCAGTATCCAGAATCCCAGGGGTGACAGGTGCAGGCCATCTCTGGCAAAGCATTGTGGTCTGTCGACCATGTCATCCCAGGCAGACAGATACTGGATCCCTTTAGAATGGTACCAGAAGCTTAGCCAATTGTTGAAGTCATCATTTTGTCCTTGTACTGCGGCATCATTCTGGGTGATGACAGAATGCTACTTAGGGCTAGGGTCATATCTGCCTGGGCTACAAGATTGGAGAGCTCTTCCATGTCTCTTTTCATGTAGTCCAGGGAGGTACGTCTCAGGTCATTCACACCAACATGGACAATGACAGAGTCATATTTGTACTTGTTGTTGAGTGACCTGAGTGCGTGGGTTATGTGGCAGATCCTGGCACCCGACAGGCAGCTGACAGTAACCTTCTCCTTGTTTAGCCTGGTGAGTGGGACATCAGTGTGCCTGACTATAGAGTCACCTATGACTAGTGTGTTGGATATGTTGTTTTGCATTATTGGCTGTGGTTGAGTGGCACACTGAGTCTGTGGGCTATGTGTCATTTGGGTTGTGTTGGGGGTGGAGGTTGCTTGCATTTCTGCTTTGGAGGTCTCTGTTGCTTGAGAAGATTATTATTGAGAGCATCCGCTAATGTTTTTGTGTTTCTATGTGTGGATTTTAGTGGTGTAGATTTAGTGAGGCTATGTGATGAGTGTGGTGTGGTGCAAGTGTTCTCCTCTTGACTGTTAAGTTCAGTCTTGACTGGAGAGAGCTTTACCTCCAGTTTGGCTAGATAAGTGCATCTCTCACAGGTTGTAATGTTGGGTGGTAGGAGGAGAGGGTTGTCTGTGTGCATGAGGCAATTTCTACATTGCCCCAAGATGCCCAGCTTCATCAGGCAGACAGGAGAGAACACTGGGAGCTGACCCTTGGACATGCCTGAATAAAAAACTATTTTCCTCTAGATAAGTGAGGAAAGTGAGTACAAGAGCTGTTTTTCTCTAAGCAAGTGAGGAAAGTAAGTACCAAAACTGTTTTCCTATAGGTAATGAGGAAGGTTGAGTGCTGTAGTAATTAGTAGGTTATTTAGTGCTTACAAGTTCTGAACAAGTGCTGATCACGAATAAGCAAATTCCAAGTGCTGAAACTAAGGATCTGTATCTGGACTAAACTAGTTACAGAAAAGGGGGGAAACAAGTGCAAATGGGGCTTTTAAATCAGAAAGTTGAGAGAGATGGAAAAAACTGCCCAAATGGCCGATAACTAAAATTTCTGGGCCAGAACCACTCCTTATGTGGTACATAGGTTACCTAGTGCTTACCAATCCCACTGATAAGCTAGAAGGCTTCCCTCCAACACAGAAAGTGTGGGGGGGCTCAGAAGCTTACATACATCCTGGATACAGCAAATCTGAATCTGGACTACACTAGTTACAGGAAAGCTATTTTTTTTACATTGTGTGTATTGTGTTACCATCTTAGTCTGTACACTGAGGCGAGTGGTGTCTTTAAACTCTCTAGCACCCTCAAGTCTGTGCAAAATAATCCTTGCAAACTTAGTTTGTCTTCCAAGCCACACCTCATGACTTGTTCCAGGAGGTCATTGGGGTGTAACCCCTCTCAGTAAACATCCTTGTAACTTTGTTGAACTCCTGCAGACAAGTATTGTTCTCAGGGGTCAAGTCTTGACACCTGGATAAATTGGCTCTTAAAAATGTCTCTTTTTTGGTGCATGGAAAGATGGCTAGTATAAAACAGAAAAGAATTACAATAGGTAAGTTTTCTCTATACTGAGGTAGAAAACCTGCCGCCGGTGCCCTTGTACAACTCAACATCTAAATATGCAATTCTTTGGTAATCAGGATGGCAAGGAAAGGACAGAAAATCAGATCTTGTTTGCATGGACTCATAAAGTACCACAAATTGGTCAGACGTATCTTCCCAAATAATCAAAAGATTGTCCAGATATTGATAATATGCTTTATAGTACTTGTACAGTGGGAGAATAAATAAAAAGTTCAGCTCCCACCACAACATCACTGTGTTGGCAAATAAAGGGGCACAGGCTGCCCCCATGGCTACACCTGTGTTTTTGTAGAATTCCCCCTCAAGCAACAAAAAATTACAACTAAGAGTGAGATGCATAAAGTCACCAGCAATAGATATTTGTGTGTCAGAAATCTGTCCATGTTTACCAACAATCTTGCTGAACAACTGGAGAGGCCACAAAAGTACCTCACAAGGAGGATCCTAGGCCTTAAACACTTGTCCTATATGGACAGACTCAAAAAGCTCCAGCTATTCTCTGTCTCATATCAACTACTTAGAGTCAATCTCTGCTTGACTTACAAAGCCATGTCTGACCCAGCTCTGTTAGAAGTGCTACATCTAAAGAAATCCCAATCCCTCCGCACCACACACTCCAGAGACCTCAACCTCATTAGCACAATCCACAGAACATGCTGGAGGGACAGGTTCATAACCCAGAGACTGCCCATGCTATGGAATAGACTTCCCATACATGTCAAGCAGAGCACTTCTCTGGCCCTCTTCAAGAGAAATCTTGTTGAGTGGATGGGAAATAGAAAATTCACCCCAGGAATCACTCCAGTAGCTTTACTCGACAGAGGCACTGGGAGCTAAGGTCGGGTGGCACAATGCCAGGGTAATCCTATGGGCTATGTTTGAAAGGCTCCAAGGCCATTAGCCTAGTACACACCTATGAACCACTGTAACCCCACCTCATGGGGGATTACTGTGAACAAGCTCTGCACATCACAGGTCACCATCATGGTTTCATGAGTCAATGTCACTTTTATTATTTTGTCCAGCAAGTCCCAAGAATATTTTAGAATATGAGGAAAGCCCTTAAGTAAATGTTTTAATTTATTGTCCACATATTTGGCTAAAGGCTCAGTAACCAAGGCACAACTCAAGTGCCACCTTGATACCACAATATGTGATGCTAATTTCATTAATAAACACCAATGAATATACATCATCATTTTGTAGATGTCCAAGAAAGCAGCCAACATAGTCCAAGTGGTACATAATCACACCCCCCCCCCACTTATCTGGTTTCATACATCTAATTTATTTGTTGTTCATACATTCATGCAGAAGTTCTCTTTCATGTGCAGGGAGGCTGTAAAATATTTGCACTCTACCCCTGATAATACCACATATCTCCTTTTCACATTTTCTCTCAAATAGATGTACCACAGGGTGTAAAGGGGGATTCATAGTGCTCTTTCTTTTCAACATGTCATGAGTGGGAATAAAACTGTCAAATGGCAATTGTAAATTTAATTTTCTGGTAAAAATCTTTAAATCTACAAGTGTATTGTCCACCTTGGCCCTTATAGAAGGAACAAAGTTAACCCCCTTAAGAAATAGTTGGTGGTGACCAGGCCCAATTTCAGGATCAGTAAAATTGTACGTAAAAACTCAAGATAACATGTAACCTTGACGGCGCCTGTATTTGTAGTAGCAGTTTCTATCAGCAGTGATTCTTGTAATAACAGCGGTTTGCTCGTTTTCTGTAGGATGAACCTCCATTGCCCCAATTGCTCCTCTTCCTCCCCTTGGGGTGAGTGTGAGTCACCTGTCGTGAATTGCCCCCTTGTTTCTTCGCTAAACGTTTGGATCTCCTGGGAATGTTCTCGTCTAAAGGGCAGTGTTCCTCCTGTTGTTCCTCACTCTTGTAAAAATAGTCTGTTAGGTCTTCCCTGATAGTTCAATCTGATTCTTGAAGAGTATATGGAAAAGAGTATATGGAAAAATAAAATCCATGTATCAGGGGTAGTCAACACAAGATAAATTCACTTTTCCCTTAAGAAATACCTCAGAGAACATCTTACTTGATGTTTATTTTAGTCCCAGCAGCCTCAAACACAGAGGAAGACAGTGCCTTCCAACTGGCGGACCAGTCTGAACCCAACAACCTGCTAACAATTCAAAATAATGTTTACAGTCGACAGAAAGTAGAAGAAACTTCTTGGGCAAGAATATTACCCACTTATGTGAGGTTTTGCCATGATGGAACACATGATGTTTATCAAGTCTAAGACTGTCCTCAGGAAGGCAGGCACAGCTTTGTCAGGACTCTTACATGGATCCCATTTGTCTGGGAGAATGGAGTTTGTGGTCCGACTACAGGTTCTGTGAAACTGGGCCATGCATGCTTCAAAGTATCTAAATCTGTGGCACACTTTACTGACCAGTAAGATTTGAGTTGTAGGTATCTACATTACACTACTGACCTCAGGATTATAGAGATACATGGAAAAGGTTCCAAAAACCTGATGAGATCCTGAACTGTAGATTGAAGAGTAGTTTTTATACAAATATCGGCACTGCCAGCTCATCACCTAACAGATATAAGTTGAAAAATCTGATGTAGCAGTAAAATATACTTCCACTGTGTAGCTGAGCAGTTCTGGGTTTTGTTTCACTACTTTGCGTTTGCATGTGATTATCCTAGCACGTACTCTTTGCGTTTGCATGTGATTATCCTAGCACGTACTCTTTGCGTTTGCATGTGATTATCCTAGCACGTACTCTTTGCGTTTGCATGCGATTATCCTAGCACGTACTCTTTGACTCCTATTCTTTCTTTCTTTTTCTTGGTTCTACCTGTTTAGTCCACATTTGTCATTCTGCACTATTGATCAAGAACATCATGAGTTCAATGTTTTTCCACTGGGCACCCCTTGATGGGACTTCTGATTGTATATTTATCCTTTATGATAGCCACAATCCAACATTCTTCATAGTTGCTTCCATGCTTTGGAAGGTGTGTGCTTGATGCACCAAAGTACGTTGATGCCACAAATCGGCTACATAAGAGCATTTAAGCCCCCTGAGCCCTCCGGTTCCTTTTACAACTTTGACAGTTTGGGTTATGAGTCGAATTTCCGGACTACATGAAAAGAGACATAGAGGAGCTCTCTGATTATGTAGCCCAGGCAGGTATGACCCTGACCCTGAGCAGTATCCTTCCTTCACCAAGAATGATGCCACAATATAGAGACAAGATGATCAGCTTTAACAATTGGCTTAATGTCTGGTGTCATTCAAAGGGGATCCAGTGTCTGTCTGCCTGGGATGACATGCTTGACAAGCCACTCTGCTTCGCAAGGGACGGCTTGCACCTGTCACCCCTGGGATTCCGGATATTGGCTAAGGCTCTTGCCACCCCCATAGTGCCTTTTTTAGGCAAGGCTCAAATTCTAAACCTACCACCCTAGAAAACAAAAATGGGAAGAAACTGAGGGTAATGCTGCTCAATGCCAGAAGTCTAAATCTCAAAATGCACGTACTCGAGGCCCTTCTCAGTATGGAGAACATCGATGTCTGTAATGTGACTGAAACCTGGTTCAAGGCTCCTGAGAGCACCCCGGCACTATTAGGTTTTACCTCATATCATGCGTTCCAGCCCCAAAACCCGGACCACACCACAAAAGGAGGGGGTGCATCCATATTCATAAAGGACACCCACACCTCCAGGTTGGTGGCAACGCACGAAGCTTCGGAAACCATCCAGGTGCAACTAACCATAGGCAAAACTGCTCTACAAATTATAGCATGCTACAGGCCACCCTTTCAAACTCAGGAACCCCACACAGCCTTCCTGAAGACACTGGAGGGAATAAATGTATCTCCAAACACCATCATATTGGGTGACTTCAACTACCCGAATATAGACTGGGAACATTACTCAAGCCCTAACTTTCTAGCCCAACGGTTCCTGGAGTTCATAAATTCAAATGCCATGGAACAGCTAGTCACTGTTCCCACAAGAGGAGAAAATATACTAGATCTCATTCTCACAAACATGGGGACAAAATGCTCCACACTGGAAGTATATCCCTCATTGGTGAGATCTGATCATAAACTAATCTCACTGGAAATCCACATCCCGCCCCCACCCCAAACAAAAAAGACCACAGTGAAGAACTTCTCTAAAGCAAACTTCACACTACTCAAGACTGGTGTGGTATCCTTCAAGGCCCCTGAGCCAGTGGAAACCACAACCCAAGCTGCGGAAGCCCTTACAAATGCCTTCTATGAACACCTCCAGGACTGCATGGACCAGGCAATCCCAAATAAAACCAAGACTCTTTCCACAAAGGGCAAACGTCCAGTCTGGTGGACCCCAGCCATTAACAAACTTTACAATAAGAGGAGAAAGCTATTACATGATAGAACAAAATCCATAAAAGGGAAGTCACCCCTGATCATTATTAGTAAAAAATACGAGCACTCATAAAATCAACTAAGGCCAATTTTGAGAGAAAAATTGCCATGGAGTCAAAGGACAATCATAAGGCCTTTTTCAGCTATGTTAGGAACCTGGGTGGAAACTCCCAGATATGCTCAGAATTAGTCCAAAATGATACAAAAATCACTGACCCCATAGACATTGCCAACATACTGGCAGACAGGTTCAGTGCAAACTTCACCCCCCTCTCCCCCCCCCTAAAGGAGAGATAACTATCCCAGCGGAGTGTAGCCTCCCAGACATCTCAAATGCGCAGGTGAAAGCTGCTCTCGCTAAAGCTAAAAACACAGCATCGGTGGGACCGGATGGTGTCCCCGGCTGTGCGCTACACGAGCTAAATGAGGAATTAAACCCGCACATAAGGCAGCTGTTTAATCTCAGCCTTACCACAGGTTACGTGCCCAAGGAGTGGCGTACGGCAACTGTGGTCCCACTCCACAAAGGCGGTGCCTCTACAGACCCTGGTAATTACCGCCCCATAAGCTTAACAAGTCTAGTCTGCAAAGCTATGGAGAGGATTATAATGGAGCTCATAAACAAAGGTATAGGGGACTTGCAGACATTGGACCCGGACCCAGTTTGGCTTCGTCAAGGACAGATCATGCCTTTTGAACTTGGTTGACTTCTTCGAAACAGTCACCAAGGCTATTGATGAGGGAAAGGCAGTCCATACAGCCTACCTTGACCTTGCAAAGGCTTTCGACACAATACCCCACTCGGGTATTGTAGAAAAACTTACCAGCTTAAATGTAAACCCATATGTCACAAGATGGGTTGCAAACTGGCTTAAGGACAGAACCCACAGGGTTAGAGTTGCTGGCGCTATGTCAGACTCCAAGCCGGTCACAAGTGGTGTCCCACAGGGCTTGGTCCTTGGCCCCCTATTGTTCGGCATCTACTTCTCAGAAGTACAGGCCAGCATGGGAGGACTTTGGCTGACAAAGTTTGCAGACGACTGCAAACTGGGCGCCATAGTGGAAAGTGCATCAGACACGGATATCCTTCAGAAAGGACTCACGGAAACAGATAGCTGGTGCCAGAGCCATGGCCTGAAGTTAAACGCCAAAAAATGTATAGTCATACCCTTCGGGAAAAACAAGGTAACCCCATGCTACCGTATAGGTGGCAATCCACTAAGCACAGAAGAGGTTATCAGGGACCTGGGGACACAGGTTGACAGTCGCCTTTCTTTTGACACTCATGTTGCTAAAGTGGTTAGAAAGACCTTCTACATTGCCCACCTGATCATAAAGGGATTCACATCCAGATCTAGTGAGGTCATTGTTCCCCTGTACTCTTCACTTATCAGACCAATGATCGAGTACAATGCCCCATTCGGGATGTATCTCACCTGACATCTGCAGCAATTGGAGAGACCCCAAAAGTTCCTCACCAAAAGGATAAAGGGACTCCAAAATCTGTCATATGCTGCCAGATTGAAGAAACTCCAGCTCTATTCAGTCGCATACTGTCTGCTCAGAGGTGACATGTGCCTGACATACAAGGCCATGTCCAACCCGGAATTAATGGACATGCTCTACCTCAAAAAATCCAAATCCACCAAAACCACTAGAGCAAGTGACTTAAACCTTAGCACGGATATAAATAGGACATGCTGGAGGGATAGGTTTATCACTCAGAGACTCTCTATGCTGTGGAATAAAATCCTGGTCCATGTGAGGCAGAGCACCTCGCTGGCTCTGTTCAAGAGAAATCTTGACCTGTGGATGGGAGATCGTAGGTTTACCCCGGGAATCATCTCTGTGTCACTGCTGGACAGAGGCACAACAAACTAATGGGTACAGTATTTTTTCATATAAGGGGTGGCGTAAGCCACAAAACTTTGGGCTAGGCTTATAAATGCCTTAGGGCAGATAGCCTAGTATAAACCTATGAACCTATGAATGCACAACAGATTACTAGCAGAGACCTGTATAACACTATCTTTAATATCTTTGGGACAATCATAGCATGCATCATTGCCAAAAGTGCCAGTGTTTCAACCACACTATCGGCAGCACACTTGAAGCAGAATGGTGGCAGATCAGAGCTCCTTGTGTGGGCACTAGCAGTTGGCTCCATGCACGTCTACAGGCTTCAGCGGGTGCACATTTATAGGGAACAATTATTTGAGGATAGACTACAGGTTGTACAGCAGCAGCACCTTTCAAAGGTTTTGGAGAGGCAATAGAGGAAGAAAAGAATTAATGGGAGTGCAAACTTCACAGACTGGGGATCGTCAAGCTAGGATACTGGAAGAAAAGGAAAGCAGCATTCGTCTTACTTCCAGTTCAGAAGAACTCTGGCAGCTGTTGCATATGAGCAGTACAGCACAGATGAAGACAGTGTACACCACTGCAACAAGGACAAGGCAAGTTCATATGCCACAGCACTTTTGTCCATTTCTTAAATTATTTGGAGAGGGAATGCATTTTACACAAATACAGAGGCCTGGGGGAAGAGGTTGTTGATTTCAGGGGCCCAGTTACACGTAGCACTTGATTATAGTAATGTCTTATTCCTAAAGAGAAAATCAATGGCTCCATTTATTAAGAGAAGAGGTTCAATTAGGGTGGAGCATTGTGTCAACTGTGATTTCCTGCTTTCTTGCATGTTAGACATGGAGGGAAGACGCCCATATCTTGAGACTGCAGATGTCTTTGAAGTGAACATTTGCACTATTATGCTGCAGGCTTCATCTCTGCTGGCTCCCGAGTGCAGAGATGCAGACTGATACTTCACAGAAAGAAGGAAGAACAGGTAGACGGGTTTCATCTTCTCACTGCAAGTCTGCCAGGAAGGAAGCAAAAAGCTCAAAACATATTAAAGCTAGCTAGTCTGCACCCCACCAACCAGGAAGGGGAAAGCTAAACGATTTCTGCTTCAGGATGGCATTTTCACTCCTATTAGATTTGCTCTGCTGGCATTTGAGATGGAAGAACCATCTCATAATATTTCTACACCCGGCCCTTATCTGGAAAAGATGATACAGTTGGAGCAATCACACGACAGGGCAGTAGTTTTGTAGGCAGTGACTTTCACGAATGGGTTGATACCAGCCTGAGGACTTGAACGGTAAGTTTTGCTGGCCATATTTTTCCTGTTTAAATGGGTTGGTACATGAAGGTGCCATCTTAGTTATGCTTTTGGCTAAGCATTTTCCTGTTTCTCTGCTGGTCTGAAGGCATTGTTGGTTTTCAGCAATGGACATGAAAGAAGGTTCAAGTCCTTTGGTTGTATGGATAGGTTAGTATTTCTTACCTCTACACTTATTTACTTCCTACGTCACTTTATTATTATGATTATCGTTAAGGCTGTTATGGGATGTCTTTGGATGTGTGAACTGTCTGCTTGAACAAACTTTGTTTCATCTACATTATCATGTATTGTCCTGACAACATTTACAATATGCTGTTTATAAGGGGAGAGAGTTTGCAGTATATAAATTTGTGAAGGAGCCCATCAAAGTAGGTCAGTTTAGTACTCTTAAAGGGTCTCCTCAAGTAAAAAGCACACCCAATTGATGGTTGTTTCTGCTAAGAGTGTAGGGGTTTCTAGATTAGCAGTGTGTATTTGCTGGCCAGAAGGAAGTTATTATACCAAATTCAAATAAATTAAAAGTCGGCGTTCTACCAATTTAGAGACACTAAAAACCAACACACCTGGTAGTGAACTGGAACCAGGAACTCTGTTCAGGTCTTATCTTTTTATAGGGTAATTATTTGATTGGTAATGAATCCATTCATTCATTTGTTCTCTTTAATTACTTTATTTATGAAGGGATGAATTACTTTGTGATGATACATAAGGAAGTGACATTACTCATTTTAAACAGGTTTTGAAGAAGTTCCAGGATATGGGATGAAAGCGCTGAACCTTAAACTATTTAGTTGTTTTCTTATATTTCTATGTACCCTCATGTTTTAATTTCAACTTATTTAGTGGATCTTGTTCCTGATTCCAGTTTGCTACCCAGTGTGTTGGTTTTTCGGAGCTTATTATACTCTGTTTTGGTAACTTACTGGTAGTCTACAGTAATTACTGGTAATTTTACTACTGCTATGAGATGTCAAAGAGAGGTCTTGGTGCACAATATTGGTAAGCAAAGAATAATAAACATGGAACACAAGGGAGTTATCTACAGTTCTCAAGCACTAGGTTTTTGTTATTTTTTTGTAATAAACCAGGGGATGGGGCACAACCAGTTTTTATTCATGATTCATAACTTAAGCATAAATATGTGGGAACATTTCTGAACCACTGGAAGGGTTTGAGGGAGTATGGTTGTTGAAAATAGTACAAAAGGAAGTGGCTGTTAAAGTCCACAGGTCTGTAAAATGGTTTAAGGAAGATGGCCGTAAGGTTGCAGCCAGAAGAATATTGCTGATGAAAATAGCCCTTGCAGGGGGTACTCTTATACTAGGATCCCTTTACGGACCCTGTGAAGATGACTGTAGGATCTTAAGGGAGTTCAGAGAGACATTGTTCAATTTAGGGGAACTCTGGTCTACAGTTCTTATTGAAGGGGATTTCAGAGCAATGCTAGACTTTGTCCTAGATCAGTTATCAAAGGGGAGGAACAGGTTACCAATGATATTATAAAGTTTCCAAATATTTATTAAAGATTCCATGCTGGTGGACATTTGGAGGATTGCCACCCCTGAGGAGAGGAACTTTACAATATCGTGTGCTTTCCATTGGGTCAGCCAGTCATTTTGATTACTTACTGTTTAGCTCCCATAACCTGAGTGGGTGCTGTATGGGGTGCATGGTTTTACATTATGGGGTGCATGGTTCTACATCTGTGTTTAGTCACAGTTGTGTTATAGTGGACATCGTGTATGTGGGTTCTGTTTGTCCCATAGTGCCATGGAGGCCTCATATCTTACTGCTTAAGGAAGTAAGTCAAAGAAGGGATTGAAAGAAGTTACTGGAAAATTTTGGCATAGTAACTTGAGAGTAGGGCTTTGGGCCTATGAGAACTGTACCCAGTTTAAACAAATCCTTGTAGAAAGAGCAATATTCTTGAGTAAGCAACAGTGACTGGAATATAGCCAAAGGGTTAGAGTGTCAGACTGAGAGACTAGAACAAGAGTTTAAGAGAGTTAAAGGAAATAGTAGACTGTTGAGTAAACAGATACAAGGCAACAAGAAGGAATGCAGACCGTGGCGTTATAATCATGTAAATTCAAGTGGGAAAAATGGAGGCAGTTCCTTTCTTCAGGAGGAATTCTGCCACCTGTACTGCTGGTATATAGGCTGGCAGAAAGACAAAGTGCAATGCATACATACTGGTGCTTTAATCATGGCATATCATAAAATATACCTCAATGCACTGAAGATTAACAAGGAAGTGAAAGGTTTTTAACAGGCACAGCAAGCAGTTAGAGAACATATGGAGAGGGAAGGGGATTTTGTAAGGGGTCTTAATCTTCTACAATTTACTAAAGATTGAAACCAGACAGGAAGAGATTCTGAATTCTGTTAAAAAAAACTTCCAGGTGGGCAAGCCCCATGGCCTTATAGCTGAATTTTATAAATCCTTTGCAAGTGTCTTTACTACCTCACTTCTTGAGATATACAAGGAGGTAAAAAGAGCAGAGCAGTTGCCATCGACAAGTAGCTGGGATAAGTAATTAGTCCACCATAGGGGGAGAAGCTACATCTTGCAGCCCAAGATTTTAGTCCACTTTCACTTCTGCAATAGGAAACCAAGGTATCTGGTAAGGTTTTACAGGTAGGTTGCCAAAAGTATTTTCCCCAACCACGGTTAGCAAATGAGAGGGAGGGTAGATTGGAGTTTATCTGCCATTGGGTGAACCTGGTAACTCAAAGTAGGGAAAAACTAAAGCACTCTGTTAGCAGACACTTTATTCACCCGCATAAAGCGTTTAACTTGGTAGAGTGATCCCCTGTGTGGGATAAAGTCTTTTAGCTGTAATGTGGATTTTTTTTTGAGGAGATATCAGCTGTTATGCAGTAAATCCTTAAACTCATGTATGGTTATTTGCTTGTATTTAGCCTTCCAGGATGGACCCAGCAGGGATACCTGCTCTTCAGTGTGTCTTTCATCTTAGTAAATAAGACTTCACGGAGTCATGTCAGACCAAGCTTTAAACATCAGTCAGATTATTCCAGAAGAACTTGTATCTTCATCCTGGTTTATGAATTATGGAGTTCTGTGACTGGCATACCCTGAGAATAGTTTTGCAGATGTGATGCACGTGCATTAACGATTTGCTATTACATCACGTCTGTGTATAAACTACTATAAGTCAACATTATTTCTTTTGAGCAGGCCAGGTCTTCAGTGGGTTAGTGCTGTCCAGTAGGCCTAATTCAATTCCTTTTTCAATGAAGTGTACGGGAATCTAGTTGTCTTGATGCATGAGGGAAATGGTAGACATGAATATGAATCCCTTGATAGGCTTGTATGCAATTTACTTTCCTGAAAATGGAAATTACTCTTCCTCCCTTTTCTAGCCACAGTATTGTCTGTGAAGTTTTGTTTGCCAAGGTTTATTTTTTAAATTAGGCACCTACCTCAGGTATGGAATTCTCTGTTCTCCAATAAATCGCAAAAGCTAGTTGCATCTTTTTTGTAGGAGTCACGCCCTCCATGGATTGCACTTAAAGGTTGCTTAGTAATGTCGGAGTCTAAGACAGGGTAAGCCTCCAAGCTTTATCGGCCTTTGCCAAAGCTACGAATTTAGCAATATATTATCAGTTAAGATTGCTTCTGCATCATGTTTGGGAATTCATAGAGTAAAAGGTTGCTCAGTGCACCCAGAAATCCAAGCTATGGAAGGAAACAATCAGGGTGTGAGACCCCTGGGGACTGGAACATAATGATTAGCAATGATTTAGTTAATTTAAATACTGTTAGCAGAGTATTTTGAATGTCGGTAGGGTACAGAGCTTCTCTTGGTACTTCATAGTAGGTAAACGATACATCGGCACCTTGGTACTTCATAGTAGGTAAACTATACATCGGCAACTTGGTACTTCACAGTAGGTAAACTATACATTGGCACCGTGGTACTTCATAGTAGGTAAATGATCATCAGCACCTTGGTACTTCATAGCAGGTAAACTGTACATCGGCACCTTGGTACTTCATAGTAGGTAAATGATACATCAGCAACTTGGTACTTCATAGCAGGTAAACTATACATCGGCACATTGGTACTTCATCGTAGGTAAACGATACATCAGCACATTGGTACTTCATAGCAGGTAAACTACACATCGGCACCTTGGTACTTAATAGCAGGTAAACCATACATCAGCACCTTGGTATTTCATAGTAGGTAAACTATACACCAGCACCTTGGTACTTAATAGCAGGTAAACCATACATCAGCACCTTGGTACTTCATAGCAGGTAAACTATACATCGGCACCTTGGTACTTCATAGTAGGTAAACGATACATCGGCACCTTGGTATTTCATAGTAGGTAAACTGTACATCAGCACCTTGGTACTTAATAGCAGGTAAACCATACATCAGCACCTTGGTACTTCATAGCAGGTAAACTATACAACGGCACCTTGGTACTTCATAGCAGGTAAACTATACATCGGCACCTTGGTACTTCATAGTAGGTAAACGATACATCGGCACCTTGGTATTTCATAGTAGGTAAACTATACATCAGCACCTTGGTACTTAATAGCAGGTAAACCATACATCAGCACCTTGGTACTTCATAGCAGGTAAACTATACATCAGCACCTTGGTACTTCATAGCAGGTAAACTATACATCGGCACCTTGGTCCTTCATAGTAGGTAAACTATACATCGGCACCTTGGTACTTCATAGCAGGTAAACGATATATCGGCACCTTGGTACTTCATAGTAGGTAAATGGTACATCGGCATCTTGGTACTCCATAGTAGGTAAACTATACATCAGCACCTTGGTACTTCATAGCAGGTAAACTATACATTGGCACCTTGGTCCTTCATAGTAGGTAAACGATACATCGGCACCTTGGTATTTCATAGTAGGTAAACTATACTTCAGCACCTTGGTACTCCATAGTAGGTAAACTATACATTGGCACCTTGGTACTTCATAGTAGATAAACTATACTTCGGCACCTTGGTACTCCATAGTAGGTAAACTATACTTCGGCACCTTGGTACTTCATAGCAGGTAAACTATACATCGGCATGCCTGGACAGAGTAAGGGTTTGTTTATTTTTTAGAAAGACGTATTTGCAGTGTGTCAAGTAGGTTTTCTAACATTTTTTTGAATTCCATGTAGGATTGACTGCCAGTTACTCCCATTTTTGTCAGTATCTCCATTGTGGATCTGTTTTCTATGAGGAAAAAGTTGTGGTAGGAGGGTATAGTTGCAGTGAAGTCCAATGCATCTCATAAAGATTTTAGGCATTACAAAACAAGAGCCTGAATGCCCTTAAGCAAATATGTGACAAGATGCTGGACACAAGTTTTAGTGATGGACAGTATTGGGACTATGTGGTAGAACGGAGGCAATGTCGGACCAGCACCAGTGATCACTTTTACTCATCACATACTGGTGCAATTAAGGCAGGACACTCCCTTTGCAAAGTATCAAAAGGGCGTGACATCTGAATGTGTATGTCAGAGATGTGGAACAGAGAAGGCAAATTATTTGCATGTGTTCTGTATCTGTCCAGCAGTAACAGGATATGGTTATAGTAGCAGAGGCTAAGCAGTGGGGCCCAAGTAAGTCCTTATACCCATCAGACATTTATTGTTTTTCGATCAAGGGTATAGTGGACAGTGCCTATTCCCACTTCCAAGCAGAATGGTTCTGACTAAGGCTGATGTTTCTTTAATTTGTGGAAGGTCTACTTAGGGATTAGAAACTGAGACTCTCAAGTGTGGATACTACATTAAAGACGTATGAGCACATGCTTTGGAAATGTTTTAAAATTTCAAAATAAACCCCAGGTCTAAAGAATTTTTGAAATATTTTATTTTTTTACTGTTTTAATAATTTTTAAGGAATGTTTTTGGTAGTGATGTGCTGTGATACTTTATGTTAATTGCTATTTGTGATACTACATGTTTATAAATTGGTGTTAGAGTGCATAGTTTAAGGTAGATTATTGTACTTATTTTTAGATTTTTGTTTGCCTTTGTTGCAAGCTGCAGTGTTTGTTTGTGACCTGTGTTCTTGCATAGTATATGTAGTAAGCTGAATGTATTTTAAATGCTATTTAATAAAGTTTTGGTATTAAAAAATAACGTATATGTAATCTACAACATTAATTTGTTTTTTATACCTTAAGGTGACATGCCATTAGAAATACTATTTCAGAAGACCGATGCAAATGAGTTTACAAATCTGTCTTGATTTTGGTAGGTTTAGGGACTGTGAGAAGACCTTGAGGAAGATGTTATATATTTATCTTTTGTCGACTTGGTTACTCCCACTAGGCTGGCAGCCTGTTTTCTGGGAAGACCCAAGGTGATATTCATGCTACTGCCAGAAATTTGGCCAGGGCGTCAGGCAACTTCCCCTACTCTTTTATAAGTGTCATGGGATCTTTTACATCCACCTGAGCTACCACAATCTTGGGTAGATGAAGCTTTGGTTTCATAGTTTCAAAGTTTCATAGGCAAGTACTATGCTAACTGCCCTTGCAAACTATTTTAAGGCTAGCCAATTTCCCCAAAGTGAGAATCCAACTCTGTGCATTGTGTCTGTGAAGAAAATTCCTTAACCATTAAGTCAACCCCCCGCATCATCCAAAGGACGACACACTCAGAAGTGCAGCACTTCCCTTATGTTTCACGGCAGTCCAGCACTTCATCTATCTGGTGCAAAACAACAGCCTTATGCATCTAAGGTGAGTGTGCTACCTGTTGTGCCAATGGCACTTGCTTAAATATGTGTTAAGACATGTGTATCAGAACTGTTTGGTGCCCTTTTCGGAGCTTCCCAAGCCAAACATCTAGAAGAAGTTTCATTTTACCGTTAAAAATATGTAGCACCAAAAAAAAAAGCAGAATAAAAGAAAGAATGGGGAACGTTATTGCATAAAATGTGGGGTGGCTCTTTGCACATTAGCATCACATGGAGGCTAAGGAAGCAGTGTGCTTCAAATGTCATATGTAATCACTGCCTGAATTTCCACATTTATCAAATAACCACCTTCTTCTAGAGCCAATCTTTTAATCTGTGATTCTTGATGATACAGCAGGGTCATCCCTGACTGTAGTGTGTGTGTGTGTGTGTGTGTGTCTGTGTGTGTGTGTGTGTTTTTATCAGAAGCCACGTTCCACAGGGAATTATGAACAGTGCCAAGAGCTTGCTGGATAGTCAGATTTGTTCTAATTGTATATGCAGTAATACTAAACATGATTGTCAAGATCCTGTTTAATGAAAGTATACAGGTTTTTTATTTTGATACTGTTTCCAGTGTTGGCTGCTTTTTTATTTTTCGGGACTTCTTGTTTTGCTTGAAATGTAGCCATACCAATTAAGTGTCCCTGATTTTTGCCCCATCCCTCATAAAGGTTTTGTTTGCCTAGAAAAATAACTGATTATTGCAGTCAGAAATGTGCATAACTCTTAACCTACAGATACTAAACATCTGGGCAACACCTCTTAAAAATAGGTACACCTGGCCAAAAATGTGGACAACTAATTAGCATTAGGTCTGCGTACCTAGTTAAGTAAATCCCCTTCTAGTTGGATTGTGGGATATCACGACTCAGATTCCAAATAACTATATTTTACTATGAAACAGGTAACCTGGACTATGCTTTATTCAGATTAAACATTGATCAGAAAGCGAAGTAAAGAAGTGAATTACTTCGAGGTTGACACCAGTGATGGAGAGAGAGGGAGGACAGAGCAGCAAATAAAAGTGGTGAGTTACCTGTGCACAGTAAAACCTGCAATGTTTTATAAGAAACTCAATGGTGGGCAGGCAAACCGAGAGAATGTTGACTGTTTCCACACAGTGCATTAAACAAAATGATATGAAAGTATAGATGGAGTTTACAGCTCCCAGCAAAATAAATATTACAGAATCTGTCTTCATCCTGCATTGGTGCACATGCTGTGCTTACCTTAGACAGGTAATCAGTCTGTATCTGCTTTACTTTGTGTCATCAAACATTTATAATTTCTTTAATCACCAATATCATCTTCCAGTGATTCCCCCTCTCCTCAATTCTCCACAGCCTTTACATATGGCACACTTAATTTCCACATCTGTTTTTGTCTTTCCATGTGGTCCCTAACTCATCCACCCACAACCCTTTTTTCCATTTCTGAACATGGTGTCAGGGTGTCACTGCAACAGTGACAATTGTCTAGAGCAAAGGTTTACACTGCCAGGTGGCTAGCTCTTCCACGGTAGTTCTTCCACACCACACACTCGCAATCCATCATATTCCCTAATAAAAGTTTTTCTGCTGCATTACTGGATTACTTTTCTTTCTCATTGTACTTATGAGTCTTTGGATGATTTTCTAGTCATTCTGGATCAGAAAATGATTCCTGGCATGCTGCCACTTGAGAGTCTATCCAACAGCTCTAGTTAAGGGTTACTGCACTTTTCTTATCTTTCCTGAATTTCAGCTGTCCAACTAATGAACTGAACCGAACTCTCGTCACTTTGTTACAGTCGGTAACTTCAAGTTTCAGATTTCAAACAGAAGCCATGCCCTTCATCTGTTGTGTGCAGTGTTACGCCGTGACTTTGCAGTCACACTTAACCAAGTCAGAAAGACAGTTTTTATTTGCCTTGCTCTAGTGTTCATTTACAGTTCACTCACTGTTAATTTAACTTACTTCCTCGATGGCTCTCTGAGCTCACTCGCAGCACCTTTACAGCTCTGATGTCATGATGTTTGTCTGTGTAAGTCACTGATGCTGCATGATGTCAGCTAACAAGTAGGAAGTAAGAATAAAAAATGGAATTAAATCTGAGTTTAAAGGGACCACCTAGGAATTCTTGGTACTCTTATTTTGAGTCCTAAAATGGTATTTTCTGTGAAATTTGGGGTACAGAGAGGTAATGTTTCATGCCACTTATTGTTTAGGAAATGCTTACTGATGCAAACCCTGTTTTTCTATTAACGTTCTAAGTGAATGAGAGTATATATTTACAAATTGCCATTCATCCCTTTGCTCCCCACATTATTTTTGTCTTTGCCCAAAATTCTTGAAAAAAAAATTGAGAGCTGTATTTTTTTGTAACTATTTAAAAGTTTGTGTTTGTAAAATAAATGATACCGTTCTTTATGTAAATTCACTTCAGGGATGGAGCATATATTTATTGCCCTTCCCATGTACTTGTTCAACAATGGAGTTTAATAAATAAGGGAAGACTGGGAGGCAAGCGCCCTCATGTGGCGGTGTAGTTGAGCTGGCCTCTCTGCAAAAATACTTGTCCATTTTTATTTATTTATTTATTTATTTTTGCCTCGTGTTTCAGTATTTGTCTTTTCTTAATTTGGATTCAGTTTTAATGGTTTATTTATTTTGCTATTCTTTTAACTAAAAGAATTCATTTTGCCTTTAAGACTGTCCCTGCTGTCTTCAATTAATGGAAATTAGCAGTTCTTTTAGGCAAATGAAAGATGAACTTGTGGTCTCTGCTTGTTCAACACACTTCAGTTTGCATTTAAAGCACTCGCCTTCTCCATTTGTTGATTTATGGAATCACTTCTCTAAAGAGACAGTAATGTTTTGCTATTTGCAAGATTTGACACATCTTTCTTCCACTGTACTTGTACCAAAGATGTAATATTTACTTACTTGTTGTTCTTGTTGTCTTAGTTAAGAATTCACAACTTGTATTTTAACTTTTTCCCACCATAGATCCCCCTTTCCAGTCAATAGATGACGTCAGTGCTCAGGACTTCAGAGACCTGTTAAACATGAATCTTGTTAGCTACTTCTTAGCAGCAAAGGTAAGGGTTGCCTCAGTGCAATGGGCGAGCTCATTACTGGCATTAACATGTTCTTACTAGGAAATGCAGCTTGTAGATATTGTAAGTGAAATGAGTCCAGGCTGTTTCCTACAAGCTGCTGGCTCATGACTGAGTGGGAATTTTATGGTTCTCACAATATGAAAACTGATACTTCTAAGGAAATAAAAAAAAAAAAAAAAACATTGTGGCTCAAACTCTACCGAAATGTTGTGACTCTGACAAGATTGGTTGTTTATACACTTAAGTGAGCTGATCCGTACCCCTTTCAGTTGCAATCCAAACACACACATATGGATATGTGTAGAGATACACAAAAATGTATATGTGTTTGTGTTTGTGTGTGTGTGTGTGTGTGTGTGTGTGTGTGTGTGTGTGTATATATATATATATATATATATATATATATATATATATATATATATATATATATATATATATATACACACACATACAGATATGGATCTATTTTTGTTCATCAAAAACACAGTTTTTCGAAGAACAGAAAGCCGAGCCCACTTTAGCAAAAGTGCACATAAATGAAAGTGCACATGTTCATCGTGTTTCACTGTTGCAGTCATGACTGTAGGGTTCTCCCCTGCCGGCAGGCAGTCCTCGGTCGGCCAGAATCCCAAAGTCTGGGTCCGGCGTCGGCTGCTCAGCCATGCTCCCTGACGTCAGAGCGCCAGGAGTACAAAGCTGACAGCCGACGCCATGTTCTCCAGTCTTTCTTGCCATGCGGTGATAGCAGTTCGCAAGTGCCGGTCGGCTGACTCCTGACAATTTTTTATAAAACGTACTTCAGTCCGAAGACTTTCTTCTCCTACTCAAAGCTAAGTACCCCGTTGGGGAAACTTTTTTCTTGCTCCAGTCCGATGTCAGAAAAAGTTAATAATTGTATTTCATGTGGGAAGCAAATACCTCATAAGGATTTTCATTCTTACTGTATTCCTTGCTTAGGCCCTGACCACGATGTAGCTAGTTGTCGGTTTTGTGCTAGATTCAATCAACGTACGATTAAACAAAGGTACGATTTTGCATTTCATTACTTCAGTAGGTGTTTTAATTACAAAATGTCGTCGGATACGTTTCCGGCTACCGGAGTTCACAAACGACGCAAGGATAAAGACAGGCCTCCGAGGTCCAAATCGGACGATGTTGTACAAGCAGAGCCAGCTTCAGGTTCGGCCGTCGTCAGTTGCAGCCCCTGTCGTCGGCCATTTCGGAACCGATGGCCGAAACGGACTCCCACGAGGAGCCAACTAGGCCTTTGAATATTTCTGTTGCAGGACCTTCGGACAATGCTCCTTCGGATGGGTCCAGAGCCGCTGTGCAGGTACCAGCTTCCGAAGGGGTTTTCAGGCCTACTCAGCTTCTAATAAAGGCAAAGCCAAAGACAAAGGCAAAGACTCCTTCCAAATCAAAGACTGCAGCCCAGGCCTCTTCTGATCCGGCACCCAAGTCTCAGAAACAGTTACTTAAGATGGTGGAGGACTTACTTACTTACTATGATTAGGGGTTCACATCCCCCTCCAGATAAAAGGCCAAGGCAGGAAGTGTATTATGACTCCTCTGATCAGGCTTCTTTTTCTTCAGTTTCTTCTTCTGACCAGGAATATTCTTTCCCTCCTTATGAGGATTCTGATGCTGAGGAATTCATTCCTTCAGCTTCTCCCCCCTGAGGATTTCTTTTTTGGGGAAACTTTGCATGAAATGAGGGAACATTTTTACTGGGAAGGACAGGAGTACTTGGAACCTAAGAAAAGACTTCTTCCCCAACATAGACCCCTGGCTATTCCTCCTATTTTGGATATTGTGGATGATGCTTTTTCGGAGGCTAACTTAACTCCTGACTCTTTTCCTCCCGCTCCTGTTAAGCCAGACAGATATTATAGGGTTCCTGATTCCCACCAGTTTTTATACAAGAATCCTACTGCTGATCCTGAAACCATTTCTCAGGGTCCTCAGGGGGGTTAAGACCGCTACTGCTAAAAACCCCATTCCCACTGAGAAGGATTCCAGATCTTTAGAAAGATGGGGCAAAAAAATGTACACTTCAGCTACTTTATCTATTAGGGCTTTAAACTGTCAATTTCATATGCTGAAATACCAGCAATTCCTTCTGTCTGTTTTGAAACAAAAGCCAGCTTCCATTTCCGCCTGTGCAGATGATAAGGAATTACATGACTTAATGCATGCCACTGAACAAGTTGGGAAGCATGGTTTACACTGTGGATTTGATGCCTTGGAGGCTTCTTGTAGGGCTGCTGCCTCTGGTACAGTCATTAGAAGGCATGCTTGGTTAAAGGAACAAAACTTGCCAGATCAAGTAAAAGCTAAATTATTGGATGCTCCTGTTCAGCATAATGTTTTGTTTGGATCAAAAGCTGAAGAGGAGATTAAAAAGATGGAGGACAAGGTGAAATCCATGCAAACAGTTAAAGATTTCTTACAAGTACAGCCACCCAGATTTAGCAGGAATTGGCCTACAAAAAATTGGTCCTTTCCCAATTCAGACAGGCCTCAGAGGGGTAGATACAGATGCTCCCGAGGAAGGCTTCAAACGCAAGCCTCTTATAGACCAAGACAGTGGACTGCTTCCACCCCTAGGGGAGGAGAGGACAGGTCGCAAACTCATAGGAAACAGACTCAATGACTTCCTCTGTTGGGCTGCAGGAACTTCTTGCCTGGAAGCCCCTCTCAGAGGAAAACTTTCTCTTTTTCACCTAAATTGGACTCCTATAACCCAAGACAAGTGGGTTCTGGATGTGGTTTCCAGAGGTTACAAATTCCATTTTCATACCCTACCAAGACCAAGCGGATGGCCAGATCTACCAAAACATCAATGGTTAGAGGCCTTAAACTAGGTGGAAGCCCTATTGGCTATGAAAGCCATAGAACTGGTTCCACTTTCAGAAATGGGACAAGGTTTTTACTCAAGGCTCTTTCTAGTCCCCAGAAAGCAAAATTCATGGAGACCCATTCTGGATCTGTCAGTCTTAAACACTTTTCTCGAAATACCAAAATTCAAGATGCTTACTCTACAGCAGCTACTCCCAATGCTGACCAAAAATGCATGGATGGTAACTTTGGATTTAAAGGAGGCTTATTTACACATTCCCATCAGACAGGAGTGCAGAAAATACCTCCAGTTCAAGGCCGGATCGAGGCATTATCAGGTCTCTGCGCTGGCCTTTGGATTGTCTACTGCGCCCAGGGTCTTCACCAAGTACCTGGCTCCAGTAGTAGCTTATTGCAGACTCAAGGGAATTCAAATTTACCCTTATCTGGACAATTGTCTTATTCAGGCAGACAGCAAGGATGTCTTACTCCAGCATCTAGAATTTGTTCAGAAGCTTCTCAAGTTCCTGGGATTCACTGTAAACATAAAAAAGTCAAATTTGATACCCTCGCAACAGATAACTTTTCTGGGTGCTCTTCTAAACACAACAACCCAGATGGCATTTCTGACATACGAAAAACAATTACAGCTGGCTTCAACTTTCAAAACCTTGGCATCATTAACTCAGCTATCTGCAAGGAAATTCCTGCAGGCTTTGGGTTACATGGCCTCCTGCATCCTTCTCATACCATATGCAAGACTACATATGAGGAAAATACAGTGGTACCTAAAAAGTGTATGGTCTCAACATTGCCACAGTTTAGACATACAGATCACCATCCTGCCTTGTCTTCAAAAGGAATTCCTTTGGTGGTCCAATGCATGTACTCTAAACAAAGGGAAACCCTTCAGTCTGCCTTCAGCCAGTCTGATACTAACCATGGACGCCTCAGATTATGCATGGGGAGCCCATTTGCAGGGCAATTGTCTGCAGGGCCTTTGGACAAAGGATCAGAAGCACCTGCATATCAATTTAAAGGAAATGCTAGCCATTCAGAATGCTCTATTGGCCTTCAGGAATCTTCTACAACCAGGGCAACTACTGATATGGACAGACAACACCACAGTTATGTGGTACATAAACAAGCAAGGGGGATCACATTCCTATCCCCTTTGCAGACTAGCCATGAATCTATGGAACACAGCTCTAGCTTGCAAATTGGAACTTCAAGCTCAGTTTCTACCAGGGAAGCAAAACTTCCTGGCAGACAGTCTGAGCAGAAACCTGTCGGACCCACACGATGGATGCTGGACACCGTAATATTCAAGATGATGATTACAGCAGTCTGGGGATGTCCTCACATAGACCTCTTTGCATCCCACCTCAGTCATCAACTACAGATTTTTTGCACCAGGACATTCCATGAACTAGCTTGGAAAGTGGATGCACTATCATTCAGTTGGAGAAACCTCTCGGGGTATGCCTTCCCGCCTCTACCTCTTCTTCCACGGGTGTTATTAAAGATCAAACAGGACAAGCCCAAGATGATAATTTTGCTGGCCCCAAATTGGCCTCGACAGTTTTGGTACCCAACACTGAAAAACCTTTCTCTGGAGCCCCCTTGGGTTTTACCACAGACTCCGAACCTTCTGTCCCAACACCAGGGTCAGGTTCTGCACTCCCATGTCAAAACTCTCAACCTGGTGGCCTGGTTAATCCAGGGTCTATGATTCATTCTCTCCTACCCAAGCAAGTTATGGATGTCATTTTAGAAGCCAGATGGCCTAGCACTAGAAAATCTTATGCAGGAAAATGGAAAAGATTTTGCACCTGGATGCAGGCTCAGGATTCGGACCCTCTTATTCCTGACATTCCTCTGATTTTACTTTACCTGACAGACCTCTTACATAAGGGTCTCTCTTTTTCTTCCATAAAGATACATGTCTCTGCTATTTCTGCTCATAATAATACAGACCCTCCAATCTTTTCCCACCAGCTCATGAGACAGTTTCTCAGAGGAGCTAAGAACTTAAGGCCCCCTAGATCTCCACCCATTCCTGCCTGGGATCTCAACTATGTTCTGGAAAAACTCACCTTACCTCCTTTTGAGCCTGCTGCCACATCTGACATCAAGTTTTTATCTTGGAAGACAGCCATCCTGTTAGCTCTGACCTCTGCCAGGAGAGTTTCGGAGTTGCAAGCTCTCATGGCTGTGGAACCTTATATTATTTTTCATCAAGACAGGGTGTCTTTAAGGACTAATCCTACTTTCATGCCTAAGGTGGTTTCCAAAGTGGCTTTAAATCAAACTATTCACTTGCCAACTTTTTCCCCAGTCCTCAAAATAAGGGGGAAAGGATCTTGTATTCCTTGGATGTACACAGACAACTACGTTTTTACCTGGACAGAACCAAGGACATCAGGAAATCAGAACAATTGTTTGTTTCTTATGCTTCAAGTTCCCAAGGTAAAGCCATTTCAAAACAGACCATTTCAAAATGGATTGCTCATGGAATCAGATTTTGTTATTCACACCATGGAAGGCAAATCCCAGGGAGTATAAGGACTCACTCTACCAGAGCTGCTGCCACTTCAGCTGCCTTCCTCAGGGGAGTTCCTACCAAAGACATTTTGGAAGCTGCAACTTGGAGTTCAGTGCATACTTTTTCTAAGCACTACAATCTACCTCTCTACTCTAAGTCTAGGGCAGGCTTTGCTTCTGCAGTCTTGCAGGGCCTTTTAGCCACCCCCTCTGCTTTATGACCACCTCCCTTTTATTCTGCTTTGGGATTCAACCCTACAGTCATGACTGCAACAGTGAAACACGATGAACATAGTACAGTTGTGTACACTTACCATAAATGTAGATGTTCAAGTCTCTTCACTGTTGCAGTCTGGGTTACCCTCCCTCCTGTCCCCTCTTATTTTTTCTTTTGTGTGGTTCCCTTCTTCACCCTTCTTCTGAGGTGTATTTGCAAAGGGTATGGGATCTTACTCATTTTGGAACACCTGACATCTGGGGCAAGAAAAACTGGAGAACATGGCGTCGGCTGTCAGCTTTGTACTCCTGGCACTCTGACGTCAGGGAGAATGGCTGAGCAGCCGACGCCGGACCCAGACTTTGGGATTCTGGCTGACCAAGGACTGCCTGCCGGCAGGGGAGAACCCTACAGTCATGACTGCAACAGTGAAGACACTCGAACATCTACATTTATGGTAAGTGTACACAACTGTACTTTTTCCAAACACCAGTCCACCAACGCACAGTACAGTAGGGATAACGAAATATACCCTTTTCCCTACTGTAGTCCGATTTCAGAGTCAGTATATATTAGTAGTAAGGGGTATGGGGGTGCAGGGGGGCTTGCCACCGTAAAAGTGTGTTTTTAGTGGGGTTTTTCTGATTTGGTGAACTGGTGTTCGCGAAAGTGCACTTTCACTAAAGTGGGCTCAGCTTTCTGGTCTTCAAAAAACTGTGTTTTTATTTTCAATGAACAGAAGTAGAGCTCTCTCTCTCTCTCTCTCCCTCTCCCTCCCTCTCTCTCTCTCTGTAGATATATATATATATGGGTCCACTTTGTAATTTCAAAATATTGAAATCTCGAATTTCAGTATTTCCAAACCACAAAGCCGAAAACCCAACCACAACTCATAAATTCGAAAACACACAACCGCGAAATTCAAAATCCCGCACCTACGCTACACAAGAAGTACACACACAAACATGCACAAAACTCCCCCCCCCCCACAATCAAACAAATACATCTAAACATTACATGTAAGCAGGGGGGCAAGCATCCCTGTACCCCCCATGTGAGGGGCTGCGCCCCCCCACCCCCTACTTATATATTCTAACTCCAAGATAGCATAAACAGAAATACAAACAGAACTCGCACACACATATCTTACAGTCCCTCAAACACACACATAACATTCACAACACACACTTACACACACTAAACCCCTAACCAACATACTTACACACACAAACTTACCAAAACTGACCAAAACATCCAAATACTGCACCACCGAAAGCAGAAATTCAAAATATCCGTGCTTCGGTATTTTCAATTTCACGCTTCTGCCGGTTTCGGAAAAGTGAATCCGCAGATTTGTAAGTTAGAAATACTGAAATTCAAGATTTTAGTATTTCAAATTTACAAAGTGGACCCATACACACACACACACACACACACACAGATATATATATATATATATATATATATATATATATATATATATATATATTATATATATATATATATATATATATATGGATCTACTACACAAAAACAAAAGACCATTACAATGAAACCCAAAACACAGAGACCACATACACGAAACCACATAACAACGAAACTGTAAAACACACACAACTGCCCCTAAACTCCCTAACACAACATCCTACAATAGAGATAGGCAGGGGGGCTGTGCCCCCCCTGCACCCCCCACACCCCCCCTACTTTATTATTCTAACTCCCGAGATCACACAGACGGACACACAAGGCAAACTCATACCCACACATTACAGTCCGTCACACACACACAACACAATCACAACACACACTTACACAAACCAATACCCCTCAAAAATACATTTACACATCCATACTTACCTGCACCGCAACACCAGAAGCGCTAACTCAAAATCCCATAATTTCAGGATTTTGAATTTCGCGCTTCTGGTCTTTCGGTGTTACGCGGTTTCGTACATCTGGTCTTGGTGTTCTGGATATCGATCTTCTGGGCGTTTGTGCTTTTGAAGTAGACCCATATACATATATATATATATATATATATATATATATATATATATATATATGTCAGGGTTTTGGTCTCAGTCAAATGAAATTTCAGTGATATGAAGCAGACCTATACATGTATATATATATATATATATATATATATAGGTCTCCTTCATATGACTGAAATTTCATTTGACTGACACCAAAACCCTGTCAGTTCAAAAGACTGAAAACTCATTTGACTGAAACTCATAACACTGACACATTAAAGTAAAAGGTATATGCCCTTTTTCCCACTGCAGTGCAATCCTGGAGTTAGTAGGGGGTGTGGGGGGCTATCTACCACAAGGTCTAGATTGAAAATATGGGTGGTATTGTTTTCCCATGACCTTATTTTATTTATTTTATCTTATTTTAATTTGTTAACTTGGGTATACTCGGCCTGTAAGTACAAAACAAGACCAAGCAAAGTAGATATAAATAAAGAAGACAAATATCTTACTAGATACTAATAAAACACAAAATTTGTAATATAATGCTTCTAGGAGATTATTGTGAAAAATAGGTTCCTTTCATTTTTAGAATAGAGTTACAGTTAGTTAATCAATAGAAAGGCAAAGACATTAATCTAGGTAAGAGTAAAGTCATAAGAATCATTAATTATAACTTAAAATTATGACACTGTTGCTGAAATCTAGGAAAATAAGGCACTATATTGAGGCCTTTTTATGAATTGCTTGGTTTGAAATGCATAGAACTTTCTGTTTGCTTTGCTCAATAGGTTTTGCAGTATGTCTGTTCTTGACATAGCTGTAGTCACACAGGTGACATACTATGATGTCATAAGAACTGTGTGGTGCATAGATAAGAAACATAAATGTTTAGAAAGACACCTAAAATAATTGGTTTCTCAACTGCTGAATTTATTAAAACAAAAGGCAAAGAAAAACAAAATTAAAAAAAATAGCTGGAAGCACTTATGCTAAAACAAAAATAATATACAGGATCTGTTTAAAACTCTTTAACTAGAAATAAGTTCTAGAAATAAGTTACACTTGAGAACAACACATTTCCACTCGAATGACATAGTTATGAAAAGACTGTCCTTGAATTTATTGACACAACATTGAATAACAAAAGGATGGAAGAGCAGACATTGTTCTTCAGGCCAGGGTCATAGGTAAGTACTAGGCTAGCTGCCATTGAAGGACATTTTAAGCTTAGCCACCTTCCTTTTTGGTGCTTGAATTAACCTATCCTATTTTGTTTTAGACTGGCCTTATCCATCCCATGGTCAATAATTATATATTACCCCTAGTGAAAATAATTGGGATCGTACCATAGATAATTTGAGGGGACCCATGCATAGGATAAAACACTTAGGAGCTGCCTCTCCCTATTACTGTATAGGGGAGCAGGCTTAAGGTAAATTTTCTATTATTCATCCATAGATCCAAGTTGCATTTGAATGTTGGCAGGGATAAGTTTTGTTTTATGTTGATGGCGTATGTGTCCCAGTGCAGCTGTATCCTCTGCGAGATAAACCTGTCATTCCTAACCTTCCTGTTGATGTCGCAGAAGAGGTTTAGGTCATTGGACTAAACATTTCTGAAGTCATTTGCAATGCTGCTGTGCAGCTGGTCCATCAGTATTGGGTCAGAAGATACCTTGTATGCCAGACTTCTTAGCAGTCTGTAGGATACTGAATATAGTGATAGGGCTGTAGGATATTGAATATAGTGATTTGGCTTTGAGTTGGTTCACGTAGGACATGTTGTTTAGACCTTGTATCTTTTAGTACGGTGTCTCTGTGGGTATTCCAATTCTTGCTCATGCCTGGAAAGATGCATACCAAAGGGGGCATTCTATCCAATGATTGACCTAATGAGGGCTGAATAAAGGGTGATTGTAGAACAGATTGTGTGTGCTGTATCTTTAAGAAGCATATCAAGGACTGGTGAAAAACAAGGATGATATGACTGGCAGGTTTGGGAATATATATTGTGCATCTCATCTCCAGCTAGGAGTGATTCAGGTGCATATATAAATAGCAGGCACGTGCTATACTCAGTGCCATTTTGAAAGTGCAGCCAGAGAGTTAGCATGTATGAATGAATATAGCTAGTTTGTATACAAGTTAGCTAAGTTAAAGTTAATAAGCTTCAGTCGTGATGTGTTTGTACATAGTAAAGCTGCTTGAACAGAACACACAAGGACTTATCTATTACATCCTGACTAGACATGATTCCAAAGACTGATATGCAGAGCTACAAGGTGCAGAGATAGCAGTGTAGGTAACCTAAGAGAAATGAACATTAAGAAAGGTCAGAAGAGAACCAAAGGTAATGAAAACCTGCACAAACAGTTTATTTTATACAAAAAGATAAAACGGAGCATTACAAGGGCACAAACCACATTATTAAATAAGCGGGAGGCACAAAAGGTTTATTAATTAAATGAAATGTTTAAGATTAAGATATCTGATAAAATAATTATCAGAAAAGCAAAACAAGTGTGTTTAAAACAAAACTAATATGTTTAAAACAAAATGGGCACGTAAAATGAGCGCAAGAAAAGTACAATGGACATGAAAAGAGATTAAACAGCAAAAGGACTATAATAAGGGCAAAAAGGCCACATTAAGCATAAATAAAGCAAAGTGACTGCATATTTTTGGCAAAGTGCTGTGTTGTGGCATAACTACAACTTTGTGTTGTATCAAGAGCATAACTAGAGTCATTCATAGTATCTCAAAGTGTGCAAAAGTGCTTACAGTGTGCGCTTATTACTGTGTATGTATTCCAAAGAGTTTGAGTGCAAAGTGCAACTGTTTCATGAAGTACAGTCAAAGTACAGCCATTTCAAAAAGTTTCCTGTGCTGGGATGTGTCTATTCGCAAAGTGCCGCCATTACAGAGTGTTTCTTGCACTGTAAAGAATTATCTGGCAAGGTACCGCTATTTTGGGGAAGTTTGTGTGCGGTGTACTGTTTTATTCTCAAAGTGCAGTTACTTTGAAATGTTTCTTACTCTGAGCATCTTCTGCCCAGTTCAGTTATTTGAAATGTTTCTTACACTGATAAAAGGTGATTTCTTGCAGTACAGCAATTTTGAGAGTATTACAGTTCCCACGAGACTTATTTCGCAATGTTCAGTTATTCAGAGGGTTGTTATGCTATTGGGCAAAGTTATAAGTACTGGCATAAATTTCTGGCTTACGTGTAGGTGTGTGTGTTTGTGCATATTTGCAAAACCCTTCATTGGCATGTGTTCATATGGCAGATGGATTTCGGAAGCCCTCACCACTTGTATTTGATCATAATATTGCAGAGAATTGGAGAATATTTGAGCAAGAGTGCGATATTTTTATACAAGCAGCTTATTCTTACAAAGATGCACACACCAGGGCATTCATTTTGCTAAACCTAGCTGGGTCAGTGGCTATTGAAAGAGAGCATTCATTTGTGTATGCACCAGCAGTATATGAGGGAGAAGGTGAAAATAGTCATATTGTTGTACAGGCAGAATCAAGGGAAGACCCTGAGTATTTGAAGTGCAAATTCAGGGAAATGTGCAATCCTCAGACAAATATTACATTAAAGAGGCATTTATTTTACACATGAGATCAGAAACCAGGGAAACTTTTTCTGCTTATATTACTGACCTGAGAAACAAAGCTAAAAAATGTTGGTTTGGTGACTTAAAAGATAAGTTAAAGGACAGGCTTGTGTGTGGTATTAATAGTCCTGCTGTGAGAAAGATTTTGCTTCGTGACAGTGATTTAATGTTGAATAAAGGCATTGAGATTTGTCACATCCATGAAGTTACAGAAAGACACACAAGTATGCTTGTAAGTGACAAGAGCATGGTTTCAGCAGGCTCCAGAGCAAATGTAGCTAGCATGCAACACATGGCAAACAGAAGCAGGCCTAAGCACCTGGCAAGCACAGCCCCTGCTGGTTCACCAGGGAAACCACATAGTTTTCCAGCAAGTTCTAAGAAAGGAGCATGCTCAGTGCAGTCCGAGTGAAGCAGCAAAACTCAAATCAGCTTTATTGTTAACTGTCACAATTGAGGTGCCAACCATAAGTCTAAAAGAGAGAGAGAGATGCTTAGCATTTGGTCAGCAATGTCACAAGTGTAAAAAATTGAACCATTTTCAAACATTTTGCAAATCAAGTAAACCCTGCACAGTTATAAGGAAAGGTCACACAAAAAAAGCAAATTGATCAAGTAGACTGCCACTCCACTTTCTGTGTAGATGGTGTATCAGTAATTGGTGAAAAGGTTGATGCAGTGAATTTGTTGGCAAAAAACGAAGTGTTTTGTACAGTCCAGATCAATGGTAAATCCACCAAACTTAAAGTAGACACTGGTTCAAAATGTAATGTTATATTAGCAGACATATTTGCTAAGGTGAGAACCAATGAACAACTTAATATGGCTTGTAGTGAGAAACTTTTTGGTTATGGAAGTGAAGAAATTCAAACCGAGGGCTCAGTAGTACTTTCATGTTATGTGACTGGGAACTGTTACAGCTTGTTATTCTATATAGTTCGATGACCTGTGCAGTCATTATTGGGTCTTAGAGACAGTTTGAGGATGAATCTGCTTTCTTTTACCAAAGAAGTTCATCATACATAGGAGACAATGCAGTCTCCTCCTCAAACCCAAAAAAGACTAAACTACTAATATTTACTCCTGCATAAAAATCTACCCCATTTCACTTCTCTATCAAATCCAAAAACGGCACAGTCATGTCTCCTGACACTTCTACCAAACTCTTAGGAGTTACTGTTGATCACAGCCTTAATTATGATACTCATATCAACTCCACAATAAAATCAGTTAACCGTTAACTAGGCTCCCTCTACAAAATTAAACCCTTCCTTACTCCCTCAGCCAGAACTACTATTGCCCACACCCACCTTATCTCTACTCTCTTTTATGCCTCTCCTATATACATCAGTCTATCTAAAACTAACTTCAACAAGCTTGCAATCTTCTACAATAATATAGCCAGATTTGCTACTGGCTCCCCCTTTAGAATCCACCACTGCCAAAATCTGAAGCAACTGGGTTGTCTTGAACTGCACAATCAGATTTTATTTCAACAACTAATTATTACCCATACAACCCTTTATTATCCAGTAAAAATACCAATTCTCACAAATCTTATCAGCCCATATAGCAATCTTATAAATTACGCTCAGCCAACAAACTACTGGTATCTATACATAAACCCTACAGTAAAGCAGGTGATTCCCTCTTCTCTAATGCAGCCACTGGCTACGTCCCTGTGCTAACCCAGACCAAGCTTTTCTCATCCTTTTATCATTATCGTCTGTTTCTTCCTTTGCTTTTCCACCTCTACTCAGTTTTCACTAAGTCCACTACCTCTATGTCGGACTTATTCTACCCAAGATCTACATAATGATCTTCTCCCCTGTCTCTCTGAGTTTCTACCCCTTAGCTAATTTTCTCCTAACTCCGTTCTCTTTAAACTAGTCTCTCCTGCTGCTCCTTACTTAAATCTTTGTTCTGGAATCTCCTCATCCTTCTCAATACTTCCTTCCCACAGTGATTGGGGGGAAACAAAAAAAAATTAAGGGTCGTCTTATTTTGTTCTACTTTCTTATATCACATCTGCTTATTTACTTTGTAGCACGTTTTGTATGACTAGTATCTTTAATTGAAGTTTAATGTCTTGAAACTGAATTTTTAATGTGCTGTTTCTTTTATGTGGAGCTTTGCTCCCTGGGCCTCTACTGAAAATGGACATATATCCAGTTAGACTAGCCCAGTCAACAAATGTAAAATAAATAAATAACAATAAAATATAAGTGCATATCAGAGTTCCAAATTTTCTGAAGCCATTTTCTCATAGTATGCTGATGTTTTCGATGACAAGTTGGGCAAACTTCCAGTTGTGTATTCTATGAAGTTAGACTCAGAGTTCAATCCAGTAGTGAGACCAGCAAGAAAAGTTCTGATAGCTATGCAGGATAAAGTCAAAGCAAAACTGGATAATATGGTGCAGGAAGGTGTAATTTGTCCAGTTACAGAACCAACTGAATGGGTGTAGTCTATAGTAGCAGCTCACAAAAAAGGCTCAGATGAAATCAGAATATGTATTGACCCAAGAAATTTGAACAAAGCATTAAAGAGACTGCATCATCCAATGCATACAGTCTATGAGGATGCAGTTCTAATACCAAATGCCACTGTTTTTTTTTTCTGTCTTTGATGCAGAAAGTTCATTTTGGCAAGTGATGCTTGATTGCAAATCCTACCAATTTTGGTACCCCATTTGGCAGATATAGATTCCTAAGGATGCCATTTGGAATAAATTCTGCAAGTGAAGTCTTCCAGCGTGTAATGGAGCAAATGTTTTCAGGTTATCCTTGTGCCATAATAGTAGATTAATTATTGGTTGGAGGAAATGGTGAAGCAGAGCATGACAGAAACCTTAAGAGTTTGACAGAACGCATGAAGTGAACTTTCAGCTCTATCCTCTGAAGTGTAAATTCAGACTACCAGAAGTTACATATGCAGGTCTTTTATTTACCAGCACTGGCTTAATACCAGACCCGTCCAAGCAAGCAGCTATTATTGAGATGTCAGCACCAGATAATACTCAAGCTCTACAGTGTTTCCTAGGCATGGTCAACTATTTAGGCAAGTTTATACCAGACTTCAGCGAGTTGACAGCACATTTAAGAGAGCTGACATGTAAAAATGTTACATGGTCTTGGTTGGAACAGCATCGGAAGACATTTGAAGACCTTAAGCAGAAAATTGTCACCCCCACCTACATTAAGATACTATGATGTGAATAAACCAGTGACTCTTTCCTGTGATGCTTCAAAATTTGGTCTTGGTGCAGTTATTCTTCAGGAAGGCAGACCAGTAGACTATGCATCTAGAACACTTAACCAAACTGAAATGCAGTATGCTCAAATTGAGAAAGAACTTTTGGCAATAGTATTTGCATGTTCAAAGTTTCATGATTATATCTATGGTTGAGCTATTCAGGCTGAAACCGATCACTGACCTCTAGTTACTATTCTAAAGAAGTCTATGCATTCAGCTCCAGCGAGATTACAGAGAATGATGCTCAAATTACAAAAGTACAGCTTCAAAATGGTCTATACAAAAGGCAAACTTTTTATCTGGCTGATACCTTATCCAGATCACTTAGAAATACAACGGAACAGCTTGATGCAGAGAATTTTGACCTTGACGTAGTTGCAGTGTGTAATTTTTCTACAACGAGACTTGATGAGCTGAGAGATCATACAAAGACTGATCCAATTTTGCAAAAGCTCAACCACTACATTAATGTTTGATGGCCATCAAAGCAATCTAGAGTACCCCCTGAAGTGCAAACCTATTTTCCTTACAGAGATGAGATGTTGATGGAAGATGGTATTATTTTCAAAGTCCTAAAATTGTTGTTCCTGCTTCTGCACAACATGAATGTATCCAGATTTTGCATTGTGGTCACCCAGGTTCCTAATCTACAAAAGAAGGGCGAGAGAACTAGTATTTTGGCCTTTATTAGTGAAAAACTTTGATAAAGTACTTTCTTCTTGTTCGGTATGCAATAGTACTAAACTGCATTTGCAAAGAGAACCACTTCAGCTAAGACAAGTTCCTGAACTACCTTGGTCAACAGTAGCCACTGACATATTTGACTGGAACAATCAGCATTACTTAGTATTAGTAGACTCTCATTAGAACTGCTTTGTGATTGATTTACTACCTAATCTAACATCCACTACTGTTATTACTAAGTGGAAAGGTCATTTCTCAGTCCATGGTAGTCCACATAAAGTTATTCCTGACAATGGTACTCAATTTACTAGTCAGTTTCAGAAATTTGCTGGAGAATGGGACTTTGTACATGTTACTAGTAGTCCGGAATACCCACAGTCAAATGGACTAGCTGAATATGCAGTGCAGAGTGCAAAACAATTACTTGAAAGGTCAAAGCGTGATAATACTGATGTCTTTTTGAATTTACTTAATCTCAGAAACATACCCCGTGACAATATACTTGGCTCACCTGCTCAGAGACTTCTAGCCAGGCAAACCAGAAAAACACTATCTATTAGTTCCAGTTTATTGAGGCCTAAAGCTAAAAGCAACAGAACTATCAGAGCCCAATTATTCAGGAAGCATTCTTTCCATAAGTCCAGTTATGATAAATCGAGCAGATTTCTTCATCCATTGAAAGAGGGAGAGACAGTGAGGATATAAATGGTGAACGGTTTCAACCAGATTGTCAAGTAACAGGAATATGTGCCAAACCGAGATCCTACTTCGTAGAATCTGATGGTGTGGAGTACAGGAGAAATCGCAGACATTTCCTTCCAGTACCAGAATCGATATCGCAGCATTGTTCCTGTGATACAGACTCTTAATCTCAGAGCAATCCAGACAATGTGCCTGTTCCAGAATGTGTCTTGCCTTCTGATTCCAGCTCTAATGATGTTCCCGATATTCCTAAGTTTGAACATTCAGAAGAGACAGTTCCAGTTGCCAAGTCTAATTCTCAGTTTTATGTCACACGATTTGGTCACACTTTCAGACCTAGTGTGACATACACAGTGACTTGGACATAACTATATATTTACATAGTTCTGTATAATTGCATGACAAAGAGCTATTTGTATTATTTGCATGTCAACTGATATTCTCAGCATCACATGATCTATTTCTCAAAGAGGGAGGATGTAGAGCAGAGTACGTGATGTGTCTTTAAGAAGCATAGCAAGTGATGAACGTGCATGTATAAGTAGCAGGCGCGTGTTGGACCCAGTGCCATTTTGAGCAGCCAGAGAGTGAGCATGTATGAATGTAATAGCTAGTGTGTATATAAGTTTACCCAAGTTAAAGTTATTAAGCTTCAATCGTGATGTGTTTGTACGTAATAAAACTGCTTGAACAGAACCCGCAAAGACCCTTCCATTACATCCTGACTGGATGAGCGTCAGGTATAATGGCATCTCTAGATCTAATCACAATCCCTTTTCTATAAGCTAGGATTTTCTTAAAACATCTCCTCTTTACAGTTCTGAGGTGACTGGGTAATGGAAAGCATTAATCCAACCTGCTTTTCAACATAGTTTTGTCAAATTCCTTGCAGATATTTCTAACTCCTTCCTTGGAAATCATACTTCTGTATTTCTGTCTTCATATATTGATTGCTCCGTATCTACCAGCAGAGAACATTGGACCATATAGTGCCCATTTTTAAGTAAACTCAAGACAGGGCATTAGCAGTACAAAGCAGAAAACAGCATGAATCAAATAGAGTAATGCCAGTGGTGGAATTAGCTACTAGCAAGGAAATGAAACGAAAAACAAGGATGGTATGACTGGCAGGTTTGGGAATACATATCGTGCATCTCCAGCTAGGAGCGATTCAGGTAAAGGCCAATAAGTAACGAGCAGTAGGGAGTGAAGACATGAAACTGAGGTGCCATAGAAAACACCCCGGGAATGGCTACATATTAACGGAGGTGCCACAGAAAACACTACAGGACCGGCTACTATTAACAGAGGTGCCACAGAAAACACCAAAGAACTGGCTACGTATTAACAGAGGTGCCATAGAAAACACCCCAGGAATGGCTACATATTAACAGAGGTGCCATAGAAAACACCACAGGACTGGCTACATATTAACAGAGGTGCCATAGAAAACACCCCAGGAATGGCTACATATTAACAGAGGTACCATAGAAAACACCATGGGAATGGCTACATATTAATGGAGGTGCCACAGAAAACACCACAGGACTGGCTACTATTAGCAGAGGTGCCACAGAAAGCACCACAGGACAGGCTACATATTAACAGAGGTGCCATAGAAAACACCACGGGACTGGCTACATATTAATGGAGGTGCCACAGAAAACACCACAGGACTGGCTACTATTAACAGAGGTGCCACAGAAAACACCAAAGGACTGGCTACATATTAACAGAGGTGCCATAGAAAAAACCCCAGGAATGGCTACATATTAACAGAGGTGCCATAGAAAATGGCCTACAAATTAACAGAGGTGCCATAGAAAACACCCCAGGAATGGCTACATATTAACAGAGGTGCCATAGTAAACACCACAGGAATGGCTACATATTAACAGAGGTGCCATAGAAAACACCACAGGACTGGCTACATATTAACAGAGGTGCCATAGAAAACACCCCAGGAATGGCTACATATTAACAGAGGTGCCATAGAAAACACCCCATGAATGGCTACATATTAACACAGATGCCATAAAAAGCACTACAGGAACTGGTACACATTATTTAAGAAAAGGTCTTGAAGCTTTGTCCCTGGGAGAGCCATAATGGATGGACTGATCCAAGCATCCTGAAAGAGGAAGACATAGACTAGGGGATTTGTGGAAGTAAGCATAAGCAACAAAGCTCCTATTTGTAACTAAAAGAAAGTTCTAGGTATTTCTAACTCTGTGCTAAAGAACAGAAGCCCAGGTTTGAATAAAGTTGGGAAGAATCATGGGTAAACATCTTCCAGGTAAGAAATGCAATGAGAGACTTACCACAACATAAGCATGGCCTGTGTTCTAATGGATGGTTCTGGATGGAAAAGAAAGATAATCATATGTAATTTAGCCAAACCTAAGCAAGGGAAATTTTAAATACAGATCAAATCAGTGAATAACTCTACAGGCAGTAAAGGCAAATCAACATATATTGTAGGATGAATCCCATTTGGTAAGACAACTGGCCACATTAAAAACAGGATGGCCATGCACAAGAATGACAAGAGAATAACCGTTAAGTTTGACTGGCCGGCCTCTGGATTAAGGCCTACTTCTATACTAGCCTCTGGAGTAACATGTACCACTTGGTTTGGCTAGCCTTGCCTCTGGAGTAAGACATGCATTTTTTCCTGTTACTGTGACCTCTAGAGCCAAATGTGTGTGTAGCTGTAGCTAGGTTTGCCTTTAGCGTAAAACATCCATCTAGATGTAAAAATTCTTATCTCAAGAGTAAGAATTTACAAGTATAACTTGCTTGGTCGCTGGAGTAAAATATGGTATATCCGTAGGGTCTTGACTGTTAAATGATTAAGTCTAGCTGGCACACATTAAAAAGAATAAAGCCTCCACTATGAAGCACTCTTCATTAGTTCACAACTTAGGCTGGTTCTGACGTTCTCAGCACCTTCCCCCATTATTGCTAGTTCTGATATGTCCAAGTGTTCCATCTGCAAAGTTCCCAGCTAGTAAATCATATGCACACTATTTAGCTGCTGTTCTTTTGAAGTTTACGTTTCTTATTAAATGTGTTAATTTATTTGAGATGTTTCAAATTTTCATGTTCATTGGGTAACACTAATTTTGGGGGGGATAAGATACAACATATTAAAAGAATTTCAAAGAATTTCAGTAATTGTATCAGCCAAGAACATTTTTTTACTAGAGAAATTACTTTTGAAAACAGAAACTGAAACTTACTTTGAGTTTGTAAAATTGACACCTACAGTTTAATGTGGAAACTTAAGTCCTTCCACACCTAATGAAAACAGTTATGCACAGCCAGTAGACTTATTATAAAAAATAATTTAGTCCTAAACCTTTTGAAGAACTAAAGATATATAAATTACAGCATCATGCTAAAAGTCTTAGAAAATCCATGACAGAGTGTATCTCTGAGCTGCAAAAATTAGCTTGTGACTGTAATTATAGAGACATTACAGCTGACGCTAAGTCACAACACTACATGGAGTTAGTGATGACTGTTAGTATCAGAAAATGCCTCAAATATTGTTTCAGTGGAAGCAGTAACTATAATTCTAGTGTTGCAAGTTAGAGTTCAAGTAATGTGACACATTATTGTTCTTTACTAAGAAATTACACAACTGGATGGGTGTTGATAAATTCTCCCCTAGTATGACTGATCTGTCACTCCTTGAAAAAGAAGGTAAGGTCCAAAGGTGAGTGCTGGCAAGGTGAAAATAATCACATGGCCCATTTACCCTGTACATTGTCAAGTCAGTCAGTATCAGTGGTGCAACAGGTAGCACAATCTTCTTTGGTGCAGAAGGCTCTGGGTTCTGTTCCCACACCAGGTAGACAGATCACGTACAGCATGAAGGGGTGCTGCATTTCTGAGTGTATTCATGTTTGGATGAGACATTAAACCGAGGCCTCTTCTGCTTGAGTTGGTGGTAGCTCAGCATATAAAGTTGCACAGATTGCAGCACAGTCAGTCAGTCAGTCAAACAATACATTAATAAATTAACTTATATTCAAGTAAAAGGTAACAAAAGCAAAGTAGAACAGGCTATGATTCCATGTAAAGTGCATAGTGCTTGGTGTGCAGTGAATTAACACAGCTGTAACACTGAGATAAACAGATGTCCACTATCACAGACTGATCAGTTTAAGGAAGAAATCTGTGGGTACTTGAATCACCCCAGTTTTCGTTCTACAGTAAAGAGTAAATCTACCATAATAAATCTGTGTGCAGATGACATTGTATTTTGTAGATCAGATGCTTTAACTATAGACTTCCAGTGCCTGCTGCAGAAGGCCCTTAATAGGGCTTATCTGTACTCTGACAAAGGTAGGTTAGTTGAGTGGCTTTTTGTCAATTTCTTTTAATTACACTTTACTGAAACCACTTGCACTAATATAGTATGAGCATTTGGTACACTGCTGTTTCCTTTTTTTTTCATTTTCCCCTCTGTTGTGTGAGCATGGAGTTTATATGTGTGTATGTGTATATATATATATATGTATATGTGTATATATATATATATATATATATATATATATGGGTCTACTTTCATATATATATATATATATATATATATATATAGGTTATATATATGTATATATATATATATATATATATATATATATATATATATATATATATATATATATATATATATATATAAAGTTGTGGGGTATGGGGGGGGTTGATCCCCTCACATGAATTGTGCAGTAAGGGTGTTGCTCCATGCAAAAAAAACACGTTTTTTTCTTTTTATGTATTTTTCAGTTTATTTTTCAGGATATTCAATAATTACTGACCTGTGACTCTTTGCAGAATGAGTCAATGGAACATAGAGAAAGTCTGAAATACAGTATATAACTGGTTTAAAAGTAATCATTTGACATTAAAAACTTTTAAAATTGCTGTCTTGAGATCAAGAACGCAGTTTTCCCAAGTCAGACACTACAATTGTCTTGGCCCAATATCCGTTTTACCTTTAACTCATTACAGCCAAGTGACACTTCAGAAATTTCTGCAGTTACATCCTGCTGATGCCTGAAAAGCTCAGATATTGCTTTGCTCATATTTGTATTAATAATTCCAAAACCACACTACATACAGAACATTATAGATTTCATCTTAAAGATTATACAGTGACAAGCACAACTATATTGCTGTTTAACCTCTAGTGCAAGTCAAGACACATTCCCCCGGATTCACAAATCTGCTGTGCAGGACTAACATAGTCCTGCATGGAAACACCTGTGTAGGAGCAGGACGGCAACGCACCATGCATAATAATGAAGGCATGCTGCCCGAGCTTCTAGGCTTACACGGAGCGTGTACATGTGCAAGGGGCGTGTCTGAGAGCAGAGCTCTCAGAATAAACATGCCCCTGCAATGTAGAACAATAGAAAGTGGTAAGAAATGAGCGAGATTGCTCATAGGTGTCCTTATATCCCCACCAACAGTCCCCCATGTGTACAACAGCAACAGGACAAATAAATTAAAAGAAGAAACCCTTTTATTTTTTAAAAAAACCCGATTAAAGCTAACCGTAGGTGAGTGGGTGTGCCCATCGCTTAGCTACGGTTAATGCAGCTTAAATGGCTGAAGAGGATAACAAGGAAGATATATGCAAATGAAGCAGTATAGCAATAGTGTAGTGGGCAGAGAACTCGCCTTATGAGCAGGCATTCCTGGTTCGAGTCCCACTGCAGCACATTCCATTTTCCATGTGAAATCTGTATATGAACATTTTTTGCTGTATAACCTATGAAATAACATTTAAATATGAACTGGAGTACTGCATTAAATGCACATGTGAAGTGTCAGTGTCATCATGAATAAGGCACTAGCAAGCATGATTAAGCACAAATAAGATACTAGCAAGCATGATTAAGCACAAATAAGGCACTAGTAAGCATGATTAAGCACAAATAAGCAGCAGTAAGCATATATAAGCATTAGTAAGCATGTTTATGTGCATTTGCACGGGGGTAAGCATTGCCTACACAGATTAAGCAAAGTTAAAGCTAATTAAGTGTAAGAAACTGTAACCAGAAGTAAGTACTGCTGAGCTCCACGCAAACTCACTTACAACTGCTTTAAGGTGCCTTAACCACTCTATCCAACAGCCCGTGTTCTGCTCAGCAACAAAATAAACAGCCTCTGCAAGGCTCGAACCCAGGACCCTGCACACCATAGACAAAGTGATTTACCACTAAGCCATGACAGGTATACATAAATCTAATGTTTTCAGAAACATGTCATCCAGCCCAGTCATGCAACAGTACAAAGATGTAACCAACATCTAGATGTATGTGTGTGTGTGTGTGTGTGTGTGTGTGTGTGTGTGTGTGTGTGTGTGTGTGTGTGTGTGTGTGTGTGTGTGTGTGTGTGTGTAAATATATTAATGTCTAAACAGATACAACATATTGATATATGTAGATATTTATATATATTTCTTACTATATATACATATATATATTATTATATATGAACATATATACATGCAAATGCCTACATCCACACATATGTGTCTACACCTATATGTCTACATATACACAGCATGTTACATATGTGTGCGCAGATATATATATATATATATATATATATATATATATATATATATGTATATATATATATATATGTATATATATATATATATATATATATATATATATATATATATATATATATATATATATATATATATATATATATATATATATGGATCTACTGCTTTTCATCGAATACCACGTATTCAAAAAAGAGCAGTGGACCACTCAGTTACGCAAAAGTGCACTTATTTGAAAGTGCACGTTTGTGAACTCAGCTTCAACGAGCGGATCGCACCACAGTGGAGGACAGCAGGAAAACATGCTATATCCTCCACTGTGGTGCAGAAGTTATGGACCTTAGGGTTAGGGCACGGGTCATGGTAAGGGGATAGCTAGTAGGGCTATCCCCTTACCATGACCCTCGCCCCTAACCCTAAGGTCTGTAACTACTGCACTAAAGTCAGTAGTAGCCCGTTCGCTGAAGCAGATTTCGCAAAAGTGCACTTTTGATTAAGTACACTTTCGCGTAACCCAGGGTCTACTGTGTGAGTTCGAAGAAGTGTATTTTCGAACTTATACAGTAGACCTGTATATATAGCATTGGCAAATTAACAAAAACACAGATGTCCACATGCACCGTTAATGGGGCAGAGAGGCTCCACACAATGTATGTCTTATACAAATAGGCCTTCCCCCACAGCCAAACACGTCTACCCTGCAATACACTACCAGTTGTTGCAGATCCCATTACCAGGACCTGATACGACATGGGCATAAGATGTTAACAATACTACATCCCACCTATATGATGTCAGGCTGGTATTGGTAGCATTTCTTGCAGTACAGTCTGTTACGTTAGGAAATGTAAAATGTGTAAGCCATCAGCATCCCCAGGATACAGATACAGATACACAGACACAGATATGCAGATACAGATATACATACATAGATATAGATATACATCTGACTACACATACACACGCAGAGATATGTACATAAGATACATATGTAGAAGGTGCACACAATATGAAACAGCCACTATGCCTACAGTTAACACCTGAATGACTGGACACTGTATGGGCCACCCATACAAATGACAATCGCTGCCTGCAACATCTACCCACAGAGAGGTCATAGGAAAAACACCACACACAGGTTTGCAGAAATGGAAAACCTTTAATTGTGTACTATTAAAGTTCTATTTGCCATTTCATATAGCTGTTCAGACGCTGACATCCATATAAACAGAGTAGTGCAATTGTGAAACAGTTCTACTAATACAGTGGTCTGGAAAGGTTCACGACTTTTGACGTCCAGGCCAAGCCCTTCAAGTTGTACAATCATGAAGACAGACTGGGCCACAGGATACCAAACAATCAACAGTGTGTAATGCAGGTGTATAGTTCAGCAGCCTCTATTTACACTCTGTACAAAATCACTAGGTGGTAAAGACGTCGTGTGACCAAATGGGTTGTAACTGTTACATAACAAGACATAGCACTGACACCATCACAAGCACACTGACAAATAGAACATCTGTATGGCAGGTGGCAGTAGGTTTGCATTAACCCAATTGATGTAAATATAGGTAAAGTATACGGTACTGTACATCCAGATACCTTAAGGCAGCTCACCCCTGATACCCCCACATTTTGTAACAGCCTAGGTCATTTATGGTGCTCCCCACTTAGACTCAATAATACAGGCCCATATACCACTGTTACATACATTGGCCTCTGGAGTGCATAAGGGCACACATGTATCGTGCTGGTGACGCCCACACATGTATGGCCCCAGCCCCACCGTATGTGTGGGGGATACAACAGCAGTGGATTGATGGCAGCAATGGCAGTGTGATATACTCACAGCCCACTACAGAACAACCCCCAACAGCATGACATATGTGCAAAGCTTGGTATGTAGATGGAGGACAGAGGTTGGAACACAGGCACATATGAGGAACACTGTTACCATACACTAAGCAAGTTGCTGGTGTTCCAGGATAGTCTGCAACATACCCTTAGTCAGGGAAATGAGGTTAGAAACATAAATGGATGTAGCGATGCACTGATAGCACTCAACACACACACTGCCAGTGAAATATCTGACACAGGACCTGTGTGGTGGACAGACAAAACATGATAGGCACACCTCTGGCCAGCAAGAGGATAGGCCCACAGTTGTGAGCTATGCAGACAGACTGCATTCCAAGGTAAACTAGTATGTACACACACACACACCCTGTAACACCAGTACTATACAAATCATAACACAACTCTACTCACACTCTTGTCTGTAGTTCCTGAACCTCCTACAAATATGTGGCTGCCCTGAATGTGCCGGTTCTCCTGTAAGAGGTATTGCTACCTGCTGTTTGTAACACTGATGCCCACAAGCAGGAAGGATGTCTATCACACAAGAAAGGTAAAGGGAGCATGCCCACATGATGTAGGGATTTATAATGGGTGGTTGCCATGACAGTGGTAACTGGAAGTACTACACATGTGTAATCATATATATATATATATATATATATATATATATATACATATATATATATATATATATATATATATATATATATATATATATATATATATATATGGCTATCTGGATAATTATATGTACATATAGTTCCACCATATGTCCTGGACATGGAGTGTAGCCCTACCCCAGCCTCTATAGTCCCAAAGTCGTAGTGCAAGGGGATGTCAGGTATGTATAGCAGGTATATTAGTAGACTATTGCCACTGTCATTGGGATTGTCTTCAGAGACATGGTGTGTGTGGGAGGTCACATATGCTTATAACATGTGTGCCATTGGCTACTGACAGATATCCTAACGACATCATAGTATAGTACTGCTGCTAGCACGTGCGCCTGTGAACTGCAGCAGAGATATTGGCCAATACATGTGGACATTCTGACACACTCTGTATAGTCCAGAGGTATATACATAACCCCTTAGTGCAAAACGTGTACCATGTAGATGGGTATAACACACAACGACTGGTATACATTTGCCAACATAGGTTATGCATTCACACACCTCTGTCTGGCCTGACAAATAATAACCACTGGTACAGGGGTGCCATGGCCACATACTACCCACTAAATATTGACGTACATCTGTACAGCATCCCACTGCTCTGTCTGACATACATGACTGTTAAGGGAGACCCGGCAGCAGTACATCTGGCAAGTATCTGCACATGACATCCCACTGAGTAAGTACACTAAGCTGCTGGGCATGTAACAATGCACTGTGCAGGCTACAGGCAGACTGGCTCAACACTGGCCTACATCTCATATGGGGGAATGCACATGTACATGCATATATAGCAGGCTCTACAGGCATGTCACAGCACAGGGTAAGATGCACCTGTGTGAAAGTGCATGAACACAACCGATGTGAACACAGCCACAGCCACATATGTCAAGCTAGCATAATATTACAGTATATGGACTATCTGTTCAACACCATCCTCATATATGCCGCTCACAGACTGACCCTACATATACTGGGCTGCTGCACAGTTTGGTCTGATGGCTGTCTGTGGTATGGGACATGTGTGTGTATGGCTGTACAAACATGTACGCCAGTACGGTACCATACAGTGGAGCAGCATGTAACATCAGATAGGATGGGAACTAGAACAATGACATCTACCACAGTCTGTACACAGGCTAAAGTACATATTAACAATGCACACACTGCCGACATTCACCATAAGTATACAGACTTCAGTACTGTACAAACATCCACAGAATGTCCAGGTTATGTCATGAAATATAACCTCTACTGTACATAACGTGTAGCAGTCTGATATCTCCCTGACTTATCAGATATGATGGCACTAATTATGGTGTACAGCACATATGCACCTCTTCATGCACAACATATGTACAAAGCTTGACAGAGTTGTGGCTGGAAGCACATACACAGGGCCTATATTGACATGTTGCTGTGATAACCTCATAGATTTACTGTTTTAACAGGGATTGTTGCAACATATGTCCTATGAGGGATATGTGTCAGTAACTGTCATGGCTTTCACCATCTTCAGACTGCAATCCTCACACTACCTTCTGCAGTCCACAGATAGATGCTCCGTGGGTAACATATGAAACCACAGGCACAACACACTGCCCAGTCTGCAGATGGGCATTCCTGATAAACATGGAACTGTCATGGCAGATATTGAGGTATGTAGGACAGCCATATCCACACATACACAGTTAAACCAACATTACTCCAAATGCAGTATAGCAGCACTTCTGTAGTCAGGTCAGGCACATCCCCTTCCTCTGTGTTGCCCTGTTTCCACAGTGTTTGTTGTTAGAGGTAACTCCCCAATCCATCTGTGATGCTGTTTGCCAAACAACAGATCTAGTTCCTGCTCACAGTGAATGAAAAGGGCCAACACCAACATGATGTTCCTAGATATTGGAGTGTGTTTCCATGCAATTGGCTATGGGAATGTTACCACTGCTGTTCCACATACAATCAGCTAGGGGAGGGCTGTAATTCATGCAGAGGCCATCGGCTGATTATGAGCATCACTTAAAATACACATGCTGCTGCCTAAGCAAAGCAGGAGTAGATCTCCACATCTACCAGAGAGGGAGTGGGAGATGCAGACAGAGGCAAAGATAAGTCAGGGAGGGGTGGGAGAGCCAAACTAAAGCATGTTTGTGTCACACACCTGCCAGTACAGGGTATCAAACCCCTGTTGACTGTGTAGTGCTATCACAGTCCTATGCAGGTATTGGATGCACCACATGGGTTACCTGTTGTGGAGCCCTCAGAACATATATGTGATGGTGAGTGACATCTGCAACAGGGATACAGCAGCTATATGGTAGGTGACGTACACGTGCCTGTCTCCATGAACAGGTGCCAGCATCAACACAGCCACACTCTCGCAGGGACGCACACACATTGACACAATTGGCAGGGCCAGGATTACAGCTCATCAGTAGTGGGATTGCCACAACACATCACTATGCAGATATCACATGCACCACACGGGTCATAAGGGGGTTGTATAGGCAAAGTGTATGGGGAGGTGTCTGACATCAGACAGCATGCTTCAGTATGCCCATGGGGGTTGTAGGGAGTGTGGATGTGAACATACACACACCATACAACACACACAAACACACAGGGTGCCAGTACTGACATGCATGGGTGCATTGCTTCATGGGTGTGTAGTGGTCGACTGTGCCAGACAGCTATACAAGGCTAGGTGATGGGTATACCTTGGCATCAGGCCACATGAAAATGGTCTGCATTGTGTCTCAGGGCTGTAGTTTCTGCATTTGCCCACACAGGTGTGTATTGTATTCACCATCCAGTCACCTGGGTGACTATTGTGTGTGGCCAATGCTGTGCATCACTTGCCATGTATGTGTTCCTTAGTCCATGACATGGATAGTGTCTGGGATGTGCACACATCCCACATGCGTGTACAGTGACATGTGGAACAGTACCTAGGGTGTCTGGCCCATGTTGTGAACACAGATTATCATCAGATGTGCCAGTCTTGCCCACCGGTGGCAGTAACTGGTAATGGGCAGCAGGTTTACCCTGCACCTACATTGAGAGCATGCTAACAGCATTCCCTGGTGTCAGTGGCATCTGTCCATACAGGGCATGTTGTCAGGCATGGTATGTCCTTTGTGGGTCACATGTGATGGCACCACAGGTGTTGCAGGTGTCTAGTGGAGAACATGGGGAAGGTGCACTGTCTGCATGTACATGCCTATTGGACAGATGGACAGGGTGCCATGCCCTCTGTAGCCCACTGCAATCACTCCATAGTTACTATCAGTGGCCAATATGCAGTCTAGTACCCACATATTGGCTGTTGCCTAGCTATGTGTGTGTGTGTGTGTGTGTGTGTGTGTGTGTGTGTGTGTGTGTGTGTGTGTGAGACATGGGTTGAGAGTGTGCTGTGGGTAATACTGGAGTTGCTAACTGTGATTGCCTGGCCTTGATGTCACATGTATGGGTATGAATTTGCACCCCAACCTCTCAGATATTTCACATTTGTTATCCCTGTACGGTGGACACTGTGATATATAGTAGGGCCACCATTTCAGAAGAATGCAAAACCCACTCCACATTGGCCACAGGTGTCACACACTCACAACCACTTCCACACAGGATACGAGTTACAAACACACACACACACACACACACACACACACACACACACACACACATACATGCATCCAATACTACCAGTCTGCCCTCAACTCCTCCCAACACAACACCAAACAGTTCTGGACCTCCATAAACTCCATCCTCCACCCAGGTAAAATCAATAACCCTACACCTAACATTCCTCACTCCTCATTAAATACTGCTACCTCATTCAACACACACTTCACACAAACCATACTATCACTACCTAGACAACACAACGCCCCTCCCCTACACCCCACACCTTCACCCAGTAATCCCCCCAACTCTTCTCATTTTCTCCCATTCCTACCTCCAACATAAGAAAACTCTTAACTAAACTTAAACCCACAAAATTAGCAGCAGACAACCTCCCAAGTGAATTCCTACAAATTGCAGCTGACACCCCAGCCTACCCAGTATCAGTCTTGATTAACCGATCTCTGTCAGAATGCTACGTCCCTATACTATGCAAAATATCACACATCATTCCCCTCCACAAAGGCGGCCCCTCCACAGAACTAACCAACTACCGCCCATAGCGATTCTATCTCCACTCTCCAAAATACTACAGAGATGCATTCACTCTCAAATCTCAGACTACCTCCTTACTAACAACCTCCTTTCCAATACTCAGCATGGTTTCCGACCAAACCATAGCACCACCACTGCCTTACTCTCTTTTACTAACACTATCCTTCACCATAAAAACAATGGCCATCTCTTCTCTGCTACTTTCCTAGACCTATCTAAAGCATTTGACATGGTCCCACACAAACATCTCATCTCTGTTCTCGATAACCTATCCTTCTCTCAATCAGTCATCAACTGGTTTCAGGGTAACCTGTCTGACCGCCAGCAGTCCATTGCATGGCAAAATGACATATCTCCCCAACTACCTGTCTCTATTGGTGTTTCCCAAGGAACCATCCTTGGACCCCTACTCTTCTCTATTTTCACCAATAATCTAGCCTCTGCCACCAAACATGGCACACTCATACAATATGCAGATGACTCAACCATCATCTGCTCAGCCCAGTCCCTACCCAAACTGCAAAAGTTCACACAGGAAGCCTTTTCCTCTATTGAAACTTGGTTATCCGATGCCCAGTTAATACTCAATCCAAACAAAACTAAACTCCTCATCTTCCAACCCACCAAACATACTTAAAACAACTCTCACTTTAACATCACAGCAAAAGACAACACCACTATCCACCCAACAGATCACACCAAATTACTAGGAGTTGAAATAGACAACAATCTCAAATTTGACATTCACTTATCCATGACCATAAAAAAAAGTCCACAAAAAAACTAGGAGCCTTATACAGAAATAAGTGACTCCTCACCAAAGCAGCTAGGATTTCAGTTGCAAATTCGCACCTTATCTCCACCCTACTTTATGCCTCTCCAAAATATACCGACCTAAGGTAATGCGATCTAAATAAACTCTAGACCTGCTACAACAAAATTGCCAAATTCGCCACTGGAGCCCCCTACCGCAGTCACGACTGAGGCTGGCTAGAATTCCCTCACCTCCTTCAATGGTATTAACTCGCACTCCCCACAAACTAATAAACAATCCTCTAAGGGTCCCATCCCTCCAGAATCTATTCCAACCCTATATCACCACCAGACCACTACGATCCACAACAAAAATCAATTGCAGGTTACTAGAGCCAATAACGCTGCTGGAGAAGCACTATAGCCAAATTATTGACCCCCCCCCCCCCACAATAACCTCTGTACCATCATACACCCACTTCAAAGCTTTACTTAAAGTGCGCCTAAAAACATGCTGGCTATGCCCTTGCAGCTCTCCCCTCTAACTTCTCCCGTTCCATCTACCCTCTTCCACCCCACAAACTACCTTTGATTACAGCAAGCTCTGATACTTCCATGCCTATCTACTTATTATACGGCAGTAACTTCTTATTGTAACAATTGTTAATATCTGCTATGACTTTGCAGATGGAACAGATGATAGTTATCTACTGAAGGTACTATGTTCTTCATCTTTAACTATGTAATATTTTAATTGCTAGGGTTCTTCATCTGTAACTATGCCTGTAATATTTTAATTGTGGAGTTTTTCTCATCGGGCCTCCGCTGAAAATGGACCTGCGTCCAGTCGGACTTTCCCGGTCGACAAATGTAAATAAATAAATATTAATAAATAAAATGTCTGGGAGTAGAACCCCTACCTAACTAGTTTATTACACTACAGCGCTACACAGTTATAGTATGCGCCACGGAGATTACTGGAGTACTCCTTCCCCAAAGGTGTATATCACATTGGATGACATCAGCAGGATTGCCAAAGTAGGACATTCGAAATGTACTGAGTGTGACTAGCCTAAAATGCACTGCTCCCTACACAGACAGTGACACACACTCAAAACATCCACAACCAATATGTGTGGGTATAGAACCCCTAACAGAGGTCTGTATCACACTACAGCATGGAGCTGTTATAGGACACACCATGGGGATTACTGGAGAACTCCTTCCCCAAAGGTGTATTTCACAATGAATGACATCAGCAGGATTGCCAAAGTAGGCCATTTCAAATGTACTTAATGTGACTAGCCTATAATGCATCACTCCATACACAGACTTCGAAACACACACAAAACATCTAGAACTGCCATGGGTGGGGATGGAACCCTACCACAGTTGTAAATCCCATTACAGCAGTACGCAGTTGTGGCACATGCTACGGAGATTACTGGGCTATAACTTTCCCAGGGGTGTTTTTCTAGGTGGGTGACATCAGTTGCCTTGCCAAAGTTGAGCATATGAATTGTAAGGAGTGTGAGTACCCTAAAAAGCATTGCTCTCTACACAGACAGAGTAAGACACACACACACACACACACACACACACACACACACACACACACACACACACACACACACACACATATACATGCGCACACTTGCCACGTCTGAGATTAGAACACCTACCTAACTAGTTTATCACACTACAGAAGTATGCAGGTACAGGATGCGCTACAGAGATTACTGGGCTACAACCTTCCCAGAGGTGTATTTCTAGGTGGGTGACATCAGCAGCCTTGCCATAGTTAAGTATATGAATTGCAGGGAGTGTGAGTACCCTAAAAAGCATTGCTGTCTACGCAGTCAGAGACAGACAGACACACACACAAACACGCACACAGACACACACACACACACACATACACAAACACAGTTGCCAAGTCTGGGGTTAGAACTCCTACCTAACTAGTTTATCACACTACAGCAGTATGCAGTTACAGGGCATGCTATGGAGATTATTGGGCTGCAACTCTCCCAAAGGTGTATTTCACATTGGATGACCTCAGCAGGCTTGTCATAGTAGGGCTATGGGGAGTGCAGTGTGTGTGCATGGGCCATAGCCCATTCATCTAGGGGTTGACAAGCCACATGCGGGCACACACATGATTATATTTCACAGGTACGTGTATACAGCTGCTAGATGGCTACATCCTTTTGCAGTCATGTTGCACAGCTGGCATGTGCACCACATAGTCTGTACTGCTGAAAGATACTGGTGGCTAGTATCTGCAGTGAGTGACATCTGCACCGTATGTGTTTGGGGCCCTTTGGCTGTGTGCTGGGTGGGACAATCCTGGGTGGCTCCTTGTCACAGTCACCCTCTTCCACACATCTATGTATGTCTACCTTTGGCTTATTATAGTGTGTTGTCCTGACATATATGTCTGTATTCCTATCCACTGTGTGTGCAAGACATGAGTGGTGCATACTGACAAGTGTCTGCACTGCGATTGCCAGATATATCTGGTCCACTGATGTTTGCAGACATGGCCTTCATGTGTTTGTGTGTGAGCATGCCCAGTATGACCTTTCAGCATGTTGTTGACTGACATTGCCTTCATTTCTCTGTGTGTGAGCATGCCCAGTATGGCCATCTGTATTGAATGTGTGGATTGGGTCCAGGTAGTTTGTGCTGCAGTGCTGACCTTTGTGTTGTACACCGACAGGTAGTATGCTGTCTCTGCAGGGCATCCATCGATCATTTGGCTTTGACTGTTACTACATTTCTGCATAGCAGGGGGGGCACACCTGACTGTTTCTACGTTTTTACACAGGAGTGGTGGGGCACACCTGACTGTTACAACATTTCTACGTAGGATGGGGGGCACACCTGACTATTACTACATTTCTACATAGGATTGGGGGGGCACACCTGACTGTTATTACATTACTATGTAGGATGGGGAGACACCTAACTGTTTCAACATTTCTACACAGGATTGGGGGGACACACCTGACTGTTATTACGTCACTACATCGGATGGGGGGGGACACCTGACACTTGTACACATTTGCTATGACTGTACTGGTATTTCAGGTACTCCATTTCATTCTGTATTCTAACCTATCATGCTGCCTAGAGGCATATCAGTGTACTACAGGTCTTAGGTATGATTGACCTCCATATTAGTGTCTGACTTCCTAGCCTTCAGAACTAACATCCCACTGCATGACCTACTGTAGTCTGTCTGTGTAGGCTTGGGGGGGGTTAACCATAGCCAACATTCAGGGGCCATAGCACAGGCTCTGTTTGTGTTTGTTTACACCTGTCCTGCTGGCTAGGACTGTTGTTTGGTATGTGAACTGCCCTGACTGGCATGTTCGAGTCATATGGACACACTTGTTGCCCAGCACATCTCCTGCAGTGGGTTTTGTCAACCTGTGTAGTACTGGGTACTGTGGTGAGTCCAGTATGTGTTACAGATGTCATGGTGCCACTATGGGTGTCTCCTGTCTGCTGCCATCACATTCAGCCACCCAATTCCCTTGCATGCTCATATCCATACCATAGATGCAGGTAACGACACATTCTACTCCATTTGGAAATTGGTAGGTTGATTGACTTACCTTGAGGGTGTGCCAGACTTGCAGATGGTGCTGGAAGGCTGCCAATATCGGATGCACATAGTACACTCCCTATACATGGTTGAGCACAGGTAGTGTCATGTTTGGCATCCCTTTTACTGTATGTGCGAGTCAGAGAGAGGTGTTATTCCCTGGGTCCCTACTGTGTCAGTATATGTGCTATGCGTTGTCTCTTTGATGTGGCCTTGGCATACTGGGTATGCCTCCATCTGCCTACTGGGGCAGGCTCTGGTTGTTCCTCCTCCAAGTCACTCAGTGCTTGTACAGGCCTTGGCACTGGTGGTGGGCTGTGTGGCCCTACCCCATGCTGTTCCTGCTGCAGCTGTTTCCCCAGGATCATATTGTATAGCATGGCACATACCATAACAATCTGGGTACATGTAGCTGGTGAGTACTGCAAGGCTCCACCGGATGTGTCCAGACACCGGAACCGTGACCTGAGCATCCCAAACACACACTCTATTATTTGTCTGGTCTGTGCATGTGCCTCATTATGGCATTCTTGTTCAGGTGTGTGTGCATTTCTGATGGGTGTCATCAGCCATGGCTCCAGTGTGTAACCAGCATCCCCCACTAGGTGACTGTAGGGGATGTCTCCATTGGCAAATCTCTGGTACAGCTGCATCAGATGCCATATGTGGGAATTATCATAGCTTCCAGGGCAGCCAGCACACACACATTCCTTATAATTCCCTGGACTTCACAGACAACCTGGCAGTTGGAGGAGATTCCCCTGCGGTTGATGTAGGTCCTACCCTGATCAGCAGGTGGTGCTTTGATGCATATGTGCGTGCAGTCTATAGCACCCACTACCTCAGGGTATTCTGCTATTTGGTGGAAGAGATGCATATTGCTGGCCAACATCTCCCAGGTGCTGAGGAAATATACGTGCTCACTGGCATGTGCTGAAATGGTATCCAGGAACTGGTGGAACACTCTGGATGCTGATGCCTGTGAGATCCCCATGATATCCCCAGTTGTGCTTTGGGAGGTACCTGTGGCAAGTATTCCTAGGCCTACACATACCTTGGTATCCAGTGGGATGGGGTTCCCTCAGTCAGTTTGTTGTGTCAGGTGTGGCCGGCACAGCTCACCAGTTTGCTGTAGGAGGTCTCTGTCCACCATATAGTGCTCCACTATCTCCATCTCATGTAGCCCCTGGTAGGTTACCCTGGGTCTGTACACTCTTCTCCGTCTCCTCACTGTGGGTTGATCGGCAGCATTCACATCCTCACCACACTCAGCCTCTTGTACATGTTGTTCTGTGTTGCCTGCTGCAGCCCTTCTCATTTTGTAGGTTTGTTTGTTAAAATTTCCCCGCTTATATACATCGCTGGTGTAGAGTGTGGGAAATACCAGTGGGATAGGTGTTTGTATAGTTTATAGTAGTGTTCTGGGCTAGGCTGGTCTGCTGCCTGTGTAATTGGCTGGTTCTGATACATTTCACCTGCCAGCTATGCTAGTTCTCCTTGATTATCTTCCTACTGCTGTTTTCCCTTCCCATTGCCTTCCCGATTAAGCCCAGGGCTGCGCCGTGCAAACAGAGTGCTCAAATGTACACATTGCTGCTATTTCCTGTTTAACTTCTTTTTTCCTCCTGTAAAACCTGGTGTGCGGCGTGCACACCCGCTTAGGCAATGTAAAGAGTGCTAGGCAGGTTTAGACACACCTCCCTAGCTGAGCTGTGCTAAGCTAGGAGCAAACCCAAGCCACAGAGCTCCAGTCTGCTTACAGTATGCCTGACACACACCCCCATGATGCCACCTACCTCATAGTCTTGCACCCAGCTATTCATACTCTTACCCTGACTCACATGCTGGGGAAAACTGGGATTCACTATCCTTCCCCTCATTTGCATAGGATTGCCTGCTAATGCATAGTTTCATGCTTCACACTAAGTCTCCCCCCTTAGCAACCACTACTCACTGGCCAGGTTGTCTTCTGCCTGCCATTGACGTGCATGGCAGAATACTGATTTTAGTTGGAATGCTTATTTTAGGTTTATTTTCTTATTTTCCCCCGATCCCATTTGCTCGCCACTGCCCTATGCTTACACATCCGAGATCGGCTAAAAAAAATAAAAGTTGATTTTTTTTTATTTTTTGTATTGTTTGCAATGCCAATGGCCTTACACTTGGCCATTGGCATGCTTACTACATGATATGCAGCCTTTATTTGGAGCTGTCATAGCTCCGTTTTAGATTTTGCAGAAATGTACTCGGTTACTAACCAAGTACATTTCTGCTGATTGCACTAGTCCTGCACGGACAGTCGCAAGCTTCTTGGATCACAAAATGACCTAATTTACATGAATTTCTCTTGGAAATGGGGTGATTTGCATACAAGGCCTTCGTCTGTGCAGGATTAGTGCAGGGGCTCTCGTGCACGCCCCTGCGGGCTGTACCAGGATCGCATGGTAGACATATTGCCTGCTTGAGCTCCTGCACCAATGTTTTTCATGCAGTCATTACATTTGGGTTATCTGCTTGCAGTAGCCCTCAGTTGGCCTGATTAACAAAGTCTTGGGTCCTGCGTCGGATGCTGTCCCTTCTTCCATGACATCAGGTCGTCAGGGGTATAAAATATGCAGCCAACGCCATTACATCAGTCTCTCTTGCTGTGCTGTGCCTGAAGCAGAAGCAGTTCGCAAGTGCCAGTTGGCCGACTCCTGAAATTTTCATTTTTGAGTTTCAGAACCGAAGTCTTCAACTAAAGCTAAGTACCCCGTTGAGGAAACTTTTTATTGCTCCTTACTGATGTCAGTAAAAGTTAATAATTGCATTACTTGTGGAAAGCAAATACCTCACAAAAATTTTCATTCATACTGTATTCCTTGCCTGGGCCCTGACCACGACGTACCTTGCTGTCGGTTTTGTGCTTTATTTAATCAGCACACTATACGTCATCGGTATATTTTCATCTCTAAATATTCCGGTTCTCAGTTTAATTATCCAGAAATGTCGTCGGTTAGCCATCCGACTACTGGGATTCTGAAAAAACAAAGATAAAGACAGAGACAGGCCGCCTAGGTCCAAAGCTGCTAACGACACTTCTCCTAAGCCAGTCACCAGTTCGCCGGTACTCAGTGAGGTGCTTTTGCAGCCCCTGATACCCGCTACTTCTGATTTGCAGGCCTCTACTGAGACCCATTCGGAGTCTGGTATGCCGCGAGATGCTTCAACTGTGGAACCTGTGGATGTCTCTACCTTGGATGGGTCTGGAGCCGCTGTGCAGGCACCGGCTTCTGAGGGTGTATTCAGGCCTACGGACTTGCATATTAAACGAACGCTTCCTTCTTCATTTAGGCCTAAATCTCAAACTATGCCTAAGAAACTGATGCCCAGGCTGCATGCTCAGGCCTCTATGCCTAAAAAACAAATGATAAGAATGGCTGAAGATCTTATAACTTTAATCAGGGGAAGCCAACCTCCCCTTCTAAGAGGCCTAGGACTGAAGTTGTTTATGAATCTTCTGACCAGGATTCTGATTTTTCTGATTCTTCTGATGACCTGGATTTGTCCTTGCCTACTTATGAGGATTCTGATGCAGAGGACTCTATTCCCTTTGCTTCCCCCCAGAGGATTTTTCTTTTGGTGAAATCTTACATATTTTAAGGGAGCATTTCCACTGGGAAAGCCAGGATTTTTCTGATTCAAAAAAGAGGCTTAGGGATTTCTTATTCCTTCCTAAACATAGGCCTCTAGCTATACCTCCTGTACTAGACATTGTTGATGATGCCTTTTTGAAATCTAGTTTGGCCCATGATTCTTTGCCTCCTGCTCCTAGAAAACCTGACAGATATTACAGGGTTCCTGATTCACACAAGTTTATTTTTAAAAATCCTATTGCGGATCCAGAGACTATTTCACAGGCACCCAAGGGCATTAGGGCTTCTACTGCTAAAAATCCTACTCCTTCTGATAGAGACTCCAGGGCACTGGATAGATGGGGTAAGAAGGTTTACACTTCTGCAACCTTGGCCATTAGGGCTTTAAACTGCCAGTTTCATATGTTAAAGTATCAACAACATGTTATTGGGTTGCTTAAACAGAAAATTATGTTGATTCCTGACCGTGCTGAAAATAAAGAATTACAGGATTTAATGCATTCTGCTGAACAGGTTGGTAAACATACTTTGCAATGTGGATTTGATTCATTATTTTTTATTTTTATTTTACATTTGTTGACCGGGCTGGTCCAACTGGATTTATGTCCATTTTCAATGGAGGCCCGGGGAGAAAAGCTCCAAGTGAAATACATTAAACATTGAGCATTAATCATTAAAAGCATTTAACATTAAGAAAAGTTACACATGTAGTTCAGAGAAAAAAAAAATAATATTTTTTACAGTGTCTGCAATAAGCAAAATTAGAACATCACGGGGAAAATTCGAATTTAGTAGTACGTTTTTGAAAATATTTGAAGCAGGATAAATGAGAGTTCTAGGAGCAGAATGCTAGCTAGTCAGGGTTAGAGCAGGGGCAGAGCCAGTGAGTTAAGGGGTGAGTTTCGAGTTGGGATTTGAAGCTGGGAGGAGTGGAGAGAGCAGTGAGGTTAGAAGGAAGGGAGTTCCAGGCTTTTCCAATTGTGTTGGAGAACAAGGAATCGCCTGCTAAGTTGCTGGATTTACAGGTAGATATTAGAAGTTTGTTAGAGGAACACAGACTTTTGAGATTACAATAAGGGCTAATGAGAGTAGTGAGTATAGGGTGCTGGTAAGGTTTGTAGAGGATTTTATGGGCTAAAGAGAGCTGGTGAAATAAGATGATATTTTGCAGTTCTAGCCATCCCAGTTGTTTTAAGTTTAGGCAGTGGTGAGTTCTAAAAGTAGAGCCAGAGGCAAATCTGGCAATACTGTTGTAGGCAACAGTTAGTTTGGAGAGGTTAGTTTTGGACAGATATGTATAGATGGGGGAGGCGTACAGTAGGGTAGAAATCAAATGGGTAAGTGCTATGGAAGTTCTGGCTAGTGGTATAAGAAATGGTTTAATTTTAAACAAGGAGCCAAGTTTTCTGTTGACTAGTTTTATTGTGCTGTTAATGTGAGAGTCAAAGCATAGTTTGTTGTCTATGTACTCCGAGGAGCTTGGTGGAGGGGTCAGGAGATATGTAGGTGCCATTACTAGAGAAGACAGAGAAGTTGAGTGGACAGAATTTTCGAGTGGGGGCGACAAGTAATAGTTTGGTGTTCTTGGGGTTTAAGATTAGGCATCTGTTTAAGAACCATTTTTCAACATTTTGGAAAGTCTGTTGGGTGATAGAGTGCAATTCAGAGGGGGTGTGGCAGAACAAATCAAAGTAGAATCATCAGCATATTGTATACAGGTAGCAGAGGACAGACTGGTATGTAGATCATTGATGAAGATTGTGAACAGAAGAGGCCCAGTATTGATCCTTGGGGGACTCCAAGGGTAATAGGTAGGAGGTTGGATAAGCTGTTTCCCAGTGCACTGCCTGTTGTCTGTTACGAAGATATGATTTGAACCATTTTATTGCACCAAAGTCAAGAGCAAAAGTTTTAAGTAAGTTTAATAGTATCTGGTGGTTGACCATATCAAAAGCTTTGGATAGGTCAATAAAGAGAGCAGAGGTTAGTATGTTATTGTTCCAGTTTTTGTTGATACAGTCAGTAAAGGAAAGAAGGGCTGAGGTGGTGCTGTGGTAAGGCCTGAAGCCATGTTGACAGACAGCTAGAAGGTTGTGGTTTAACAGGTGTTTAAGAAGTTGTTTTTGGATGCATTTCTCCATGATTTTAGCTAAGGGGGAGAGTAAGGCTATGGGACGGCAGTTTGAGAGTTCTGTAGAGGTCCCTCCTTTATGCAGGGGAATGATATGTGAAATTTACCAAAGTGAAGGAATGCAGCCTTCAACAATGGTTCTGTTAATTAGAATGGAAATGGGATAGGCTAAGGGACTGGCTGCAATTTTTAGAAATTGAGCTGGTAAAAGGTCAGCAGAAGGTGAGGAGGTTTTAAGTTTGTGGAGAAGAGAACGAAATAAGTGAAGTGAGTACAGGTTGCAGTTGAAAGGTGGGAATGGAAGTGTTAGTAGAGGGGGACTGAGAGGAGATATTTGGGGCTAGTTGGTTAGCTAGAGACTGGACAGTTTCAGTGAAGAAGGTATTGAAGGCATCAGCAGTTTGTTTGGGGTTGTTTTTAGAAGTGCCTAGGGGGTGTGGGGTGTCATTGTGGCCAGTCTTTAGGAGAGAGTTTATGCCTGCCCAGAACTTTTGCGGATTATGTTGGTTGGCTTGTTGTAGATGGCAGTAGTAGTTTCACTTTTGCGGATTATGTTGGTTGGCTTGTTGTAGATGGCAGTAGTAGTTTCACTTTTGCGGATTATGTTGGTTGGCTTGTTGTAGATGGCAGTAGTAGTTTCACTTTTGCGGATTATGTTGGTTGGCTTGTTGTAGATGGCAGTAGTAGTTTCACTTTTGTGGATTATGTTGGTTGGCGTGTTGTAGATGGCAGTAGTAGTTTCACTTTTGCGGATTATGTTGGTTGGCTTGTTGTAGATGGCAGTAGTAGTTTCACTTTTGCGGATTATGTTGGTTGGCGCGTTGTAGATGGCAGTAGTAGTTTCACTTTTGCGGATTATATTGGTTGGCTTGTTGTAGATGGCAGTAGTAGTTTCACTTTTGCGGATTATGTTGGTTGGTAGCGTTGTAGATGGCAGTAGTAGTTTCACTTTTGCGGATTATATTGGTTGGCTTGTTGTAGATGGCAGTAGTAGTTTCACTTTTGCGGATTATATTGGTTGGCTTGTTGTAGATGGCAGTAGTAGTTTCACTTTTGCGGATTATGTTGGTTGGCGCGTTGTAGATGGCAGTAGTAGTTTCACTTTTGCGGATTATGTTGGTTGGCTTGTTGTAGATGGCAGTAGTAGTTTCACTTTTGCGGATTATGTTGGTTGGCGTGTTGTAGATGGCAGTAGTAGTTTCACTTTTGCGGATTATGTTGGTTGGCGTGTTGTAGATGGCAGTAGTAGTTTCACTTTTGCGGATTATGTTGGTTGGCTTGTTGTAGATGGCAGTAGTAGTTTCACTTTTGTGGATTATGTTGGTTGGCGCGTTGTAGATGGCAGTAGTAGTTTCACTTTTGCGGATTATGTTGGTTGGCGCGTTGTAGATGGCAGTAGTAGTTTCACTTTTGCGGATTATGTTGGTTGGCGCGTTGTAGATGGCAGTAGTAGTTTCACTTTTGCGGATTATGTTGGTTGGCTTGTTGTAGATGGCAGTAGTAGTTTCTTTTATCCAGTAGTACAGCTATTTTAGTGGAGTTTCTTGTATGTCTAAAGTTAAGTTGGTCAGAGGAATATTTTGTGCTATGAAATTTGGTCCAGAGTTTATTTTTAGGAGAATTTTATTCCTTGTATCTTTTGAGAGCCAAGGGGCAGGTTTTGATTTAATTCTAATAGATCTTAAGGGAGCGTGAGAGTCTAAGATAGGCCTCTTGCAGGGCTGCTTTTACTGGGTCTGTGCTCAGAAGGCATGCTTGGCTTAAGGAGTAATCTTTGCCTGATCATGTTAAAGCTAAACTGTTGGATGCTTCCTTAAATCAGGACTGCCTGTTTGGCAACAAAGCTGAGGAAGATAAAGCTAAATCTATGCAAACTGTTAAAGATTTCTTGCAAGTTCAGCCTCCTAGATTTAGTAGGCATTGGCCCTCTAAGAATTGGTCCTTTCCAGCCCCTTCTAGGTCTTCTCAAACCAAACGTAGAAACAGCAGAAACCCCAGATTTCAGTCCCAGGGGACACACAAGACTAAACAGTGGGGGATATCCCCACCCAAATCTGGGAGTAGTAAGACTCCCCCCCCTATGGAAAACTGTCTCAGTGACTTGTTTTTAAAACTTCCAAGCACCTCCCAACTGAATGCTCCTTTAGGCAGAAAGATTGGTCTACAGGCCAAAAACTGGGAACTCATTACCCAGGACAAATAAGTTTTAAATATAGTTTCCGTAGGATACAGATTTCACTTCCACACATTGCCAACACCAAGCGGGTGGCCAGATCTACCCCCAAATCAGTGGGCAGAGGCCCCAAATCAAGTTCTCTCTCTCTTAAGCATGGAGGTTATTCAGTTGGTACCAGAAGAGGAAAAGGGACAAGGTTTCTATTTGAGACTTTTCCTGGTACCCAGAAAAGGCAATACATGGTGTCCTGTCCTGGACCTTTGTACTCTAAACACCTTTCTGGTGAATCCAAAATTCAAAATGATGACTCTTCACCATCTGCTTCCTATGCTAGGCAAAGATGCATGGTTGGCAACACTAGACTTAAAAGAAGCATACCTGCACATTCCAATCAGGGAGTCTTGCAGAAGATACCTACGCTTCAAAGCAGGCTACATGCACTATCAGTTCTCTGCACTGCCCTTTTGCTTATCAACTGCCCCCAGGGTATTCACAAAGTGCCTAGCTCCAGTCATTGCATTTTGCAGGCAAAGAAATATTCAAAGATACCCATACCTGGATGATTGTCTAATTCAGGCAGAAAGCCAGGACATACTTTTGAATCATCTGGCCTTTGTTCAAAGAGTGCTGACTTGTCTGGGGTTCACCATAAACAAAAAGAAGTCACATCTGATACCCTGTCTACAAATTATAATCCTGGTAGCAAGCTTGAATACAACTTCCCAATACTGCAAGCCTTGGGGTTCATGGCCTCCTGCATTCTTCTAATTCCATATGCAAGGCTGCATGTGAGGAAACTACAATGGTATCTCAAAAGCTTATGGTGTCAACATTCACAGGATCTAGAAGCAATGATTCCTATCATACCTTGCCTATACCTAGAGTTCCTTTGGTGGGGAGAGGCCTGCCACCAAAACAGGGGACTACCATTCACTCTACCCCCTGCCGCCCAAACCTTAACAAAAGACGCATCAGACTATGCATGGGGGGCTCACCTGGCAGGGAAGTGCATTCAGGGCAAATGAAACCTAAGTCAAATGCACCTGCACATAAATCAAAAGGAAATGTTAGTGATACAGAATGCTCTGACAGCCTTCAAGGACCACATTCTTCCAGGACAACTAATGGTAAAGACGGACAACACCACTGTCATGTGGTACATAAACAAGCAGGGCGGTACACATTCTTACCCCCTCTGCAGACTAGCCATGGCATTGCGGAACACAGCCTTGAGCTACCAAGTGAATCTACAAGCTCAGTTCCTGCCAGGAAAACTAAATACACTGGCAGACGGACTAAGCAGAAACCCCATGGACCCACACAAGTGGAAACTGGAACCAAGGATTTTCAACATGTTGACAAGCAAGTGGGGGAGCCCAGATATAGACCTGTTTGCTCCCCCCAGAACCATCAATTGGACAAATTTTGCACAAGGATTCCCCACAAGCTAGCTTGGAAAGTAGATGCTCTATCCTTCAGCTGGAAAAACCTATCAGTTTATGCCTTTCATCCTCTGCCTCTGCTCTCCAAGGTACTATTAAAGATCAAAGAGGGCAAGCCAAGGACGATTTTAATTGCACCAGATTGACCACGCCTACACTGGTACCCCCTCTTGCGCAGTATCATGCTTGGCCCCATGGCACCTGCCACCTGCCTCAGACTCCTTCCCTGTTGTCTCAGTAGGAGAACCAGATTCTGCACCCTCAGCTGCAAACCCTGAACCTAGCAGACGAGCTAATTACCTAATCTCTCCTTTACCCCATCCCTCAGTAAATCAGTTATGGATATCATTTTAGAGGTAAGGAGGCCTAGTACTAGAAAATCTTATGCTGCAAATTGGAAAAGATTTTGTGCCTGGAATCAATCTCAAAGGATGAGTGCAGCAGTGCCCAGTTTACCTCAGATTCTACAATACTTGACTGAGATGCTTCATAAGGGCTTGTCCTTTTCCACCATCAAAATTCATGCCTCAGCCATTTCAGCTCATTATAGCACAGAGCTTCCCCTCTTCTCTCACCCACTGCTCAAGCAGTTCCTCAGAGGGGCCAAAAATTTAAAGCCACCCAGGAGAGCTCCAAATCCAGCCTGGGACCTTAACTTTGTCTTTGAGAAACTCGCTCTTCCTCCTTTCGAGCCAGCTGCTACTGCAGATTTAAAATTCCTTTCCTGGAAAACAGCTTTCCTTTTAGCAATCACTTCTGCAAGAAGGGTATCTGAATTACAGGCCCTTATGGCAGTGGAGCCTTTCATCATCTTTCATGCGGACAGGGTGTCCCTCAGAACCAATCCCTCCTTCATGCCCAAGGTGGTATCCAGTGTGGCTCTTAATCAGTCCTTTCATTTGCCTACCTTCTTTCCTAACTCACAGAACAAAGGGGAACGGATACAGCACTCCTTAGATGTGCACAGACAACATAGATTTTACTTGGACAGGACTAAACCTCAAAGGAAATCTGAACAACTGCTGGTGGCATTTGCTGCAGGGACAGAGGGGAAAGCTATTTCAAAGCAAACCATTTCAAAATGGATAGGCCACTGCATTCATTTCTGCTATAAGCACCCTGGAAAACCTATCCCACAGGGCATCAGACCCCATTTAACCAGGGCTGCATCTACCTCCACAGCCTTTCTCAGGGGCATTCCTACCAGGGACATCCTAGAAGCTACTACCTGGAGTTCTGTACATACTTTCACCAAGCATTATAATTTGCCAATTTTCTCTAAATTCAGAGCTGGCTTTGCCACTGCAGTCTTGCAGGGTCTTATAGCTGGTCCTAATTCTATTTAAATTCCTCCTCCCAACCTTAGCTTTGGGAATCTACCCAAATGTAATGACTGCAACAGTGAAACATGAAGAACATAGTACAGTTATGTATACTTACCATAAATGTAGATGTTCGACTGCATTCACTGTTGCAGTCCTGGTTACCCTCCCTCCAGCCTCCTTTCGTCTTTTGGTTATACTTCTACTCTCCTTTACTATGCTCAAAAAGCTTTTTGGTGTATTGGCTTTGTTGGAGGTATATCCTTGTCATTATAGATTTAATTCCTTCCCATTAGGGGGCATCTGACATCTGGGGCAAGAAAAACTGATGTAATGGCGTCGGCTGCATGTTTTATACCCCTGACAACCTGACGTCATGGAAGAAGGGACAGCATCCGATGCAGGACCCAAGACTTTGTTAATCAGGCCGACTGAGGGCTACTGCAAGCAGATAACCCAAATGTAATGAATGCAACAGTGAACACACTCGAACATCTACATTTATGGTAAGTGTACACAACTGTACTATCTTGCACTCCGAGCAAGCTTTTGAGAATCTGGGGGATTAACTGTTGTTCATATAATATGTATTTATATTGTCATAAATTTCATATTTTTCTAAATATTTTGGCAAACAAATAGCAAAGTCAGAGCTGCTTTGTTTGATATGAAAGCTCTCTGCTGGGTGAACAAAATGCTGCTGACGGTATGTGTTTGCTGAGATATTGCAAGCTGCTTACAAAATATTGCAAATTAATATTACAAATTTAATAGTAACTGTGTTTACTGTGACTTATAAAATCCAGTTTAAGACTAAGAACCTAAAGTAAATGCTACCACTGTAAAAAAACAGTTTGTGCTGAAGCTTTACCATTTACACTTCTTTAGTGTAACCCCTGTGGTTCCAGAGACATGAACATTTGTTTGAAATGTGAGGACATAATTTGATTCTATCGATAAGCTTAGGCTCTGCCCATTGGAACTTACAGTGCAAACATCTTGAGCTCCATTGGAGGGAATGAGTTGAGCACAAATGGTCAGGGCCCAGAACAAGGCCTGCTGTACTATTTTCAGTCACAGTTAAAGTTTTACAGCCACAATTAGGGTATTTTGTACTGTGGAGCACTACACATACCTCAGAATGCAGACAGCAGACACAATGCACATTAACACATAGTACCTGCAGATTTATTAACCTTGCTCCCAAATATTAACAGCACTGTACTTACCTTAGTAGAGCTATCGCTTATCCCCAGATCTCCTCTCCCTGTTCTCTGCCTTTGCCTTTAAAATGCTGAAAAACATATACTGCCCCTCATTTTGAACCAAATTAAAAATTAAACGTCCCCCTGCTGTCTAACAACCCAGAATAATGGCACCATTTCTCTTAAAACAAAAAAATTCTTAAAAAGGAATTGGAAAAAAAAACCTTTTCCCAACTTGTACCTGACTCTTGGAATTATATCCTGTTAAAACTGGTAGAAGTGATAGAATGTCTTGACTTGAGACCGATGTTAAAAAAAAAAAAAAATGTTCCTATACCAGTAGTTACTCTAACAGTGGGAGTAGTTACTCTAACAGTGGCAGTAGTTACGTAGCTACATTGTATCATTTTTCATCGTGCTTCCTTTCAGCAAAACAAATAATGTCTTACATAACCTCTGCTATGAATATGCACGTTACTTTCTTTCCTTAAATTTGTTTTCCAAGGTTGAGCAGTAATCCACCATGACGTGTTCCTGCCTCAGCCTAGAGAGTAACATGACAAAAGGTACACCATGGTGACGTTACTTGCACAAGTATTACGTGAACCACTCACCAGCTCATGCCTCGTAACTCTAAATTACCAAATAGAATTTGTATAAGTGAAGAGTATAGTAGTCAGTTTTCAGTTGTGAATTTGCGATCTATATTAAATTATATTTAACAATTCATTTGTTTTCATCTCTGCGACTCCAGTAGCATTTTGGTGGATTACTGGTTGAGTTTTGTGCTACTATCTACTACTTTTGTGAAGTTTTCAGTTATTACAGTAATGAATTGTAGTACATGCAAAGACTATATTAATCTGAATGTCTTCACGCCTTCACTGTTAATGTAGGGCAAGTGAGACCTAGTGTAGGAGGGCCAAGAGGCAACAGGTTGTTGGCAGGGGGAGAATGAGTGTGGGAAAATATGGAGTCTGGAGTAACTAGAAATGGTGGGATCAGCTTGTGTGGTAAAAATCATACCTTTAGATTAAAACATCAAATAAATACTTGCAAACCCTCTGTATGTTTTAAGTTGTTGCCTAGTTTTTAAAACGTTGACATTGTGCTAATTTTATTGGTGTTTTTTGATTTTTTTCTAGTCTGTATAATGAAGGAAGCCTCTGGCTGAAGTTGGAATAGAGTCCTAGGCATTGGGCCTATGTACTGAGAAACTGTGGTAGCTGCATTATTTTTTTAATAGAGTGAGTTTGTAAAGAGAGGACATGAAAGTGGAGTGTTCTAGTTAAACATTTATATAATGGTGAACCTTGCAAAACTTCTGTTCTTTGTTGCCTAGTAGCAAATTAGCTTTATTTAATACTGTATGATGCTGAGACCTGGGTGAGAGTGAAATAAACTGGTATATTTTGTTGGTAGTTGTATAGTGGTTAGGTTCTTTTTAGATGATGAAGCTATGATACAGAGTGTGACCCCTTGCACTGGCCCAGTAATCAAGGAGCCTCAATCCTCATCACTAACACCAGTGAGGAACGTGCACATGGGGAGAATGAACAGTACAGACACAGTAAAGTACAATTTCCCTTAAGAGCACACAGAGATCACAGTCAGCCTGGGGCTGGTTTCTCCCTCTCTCCAGATCCCCAATAAGACTCCCCACTGGCACAGCTATAGAGTAGGGTCCTTAGCCAGGGTTCCAAGCCAAGTCCTCCCAGCACTCTGTCTGTCCAACCAGTGCTTCATGTCCCTGCCCAAGTAGCTGACACACACACACACACACACACACACACACACACACACACACACACACACACACACACTTTGAGATTTGATTTGTACACAAACACACACACTTTGAGATTTGATTTGTACACAAACACACACCTGGGGAAGGCTGGCACAGGTTTACTAGCTATGCCCTTTCTACCCAGACCATAAGATATTTAGCACTGCCACCAGAATCCCTACATTTCAGCTACTATAAGGCCCTTCCCAAAGGGTAACCAATTCCACTATGTAATGTTGCTGTTATCCAAATGGTAAGTGTGTCCAAGGCTAAGGCTATCTAGGAGTGGCCTATACAGTGTCACAAAATACATGCAAGTACTCTAAGAGCTTAAATATCTGTACACAAAATCAGCCACCATTAATAGGTTTAAATATATGTAATAATAAATAAAAGCACAAGACAATACTCATTAACTCAGCATAGTGGTAATAGAGAGTTCACAATAACACAGCAGGACAGTCTCACATAAAAACAGAAAACATCTAACTAATCTTGCTATATGCATATCTATCTCTAAGAGAAACTGTGTTCTAAATAACTTACAGTGCAAGGCAAAGGGCTGGTGATGTTGTCAGATCCAGAATAAAATAGAAAATACACTCTTTCTCTCTGAGATAGTTTTTAAATTGATAATACACATTATTGCTGAATCAGCTCAGATTACATCCTTCTTGTCACCTCTGCCTAGTTTCCCAGGCTGGCAGGAATTTAAATTTTTAACATGTCTCTGTTAAAAATACTTATCTCTCAGAAGCTGGCAATTCCCTCTTAGGAACTTGTCTGAACTGGAAGTCATAAAACAATTACCTTGGAAACCTGTAATTACCTCTGTTTCCAGACAATAGAAAGAAGCCCCTAGCCTCGACATCCCGTCTGTTAGCTTGAGATAAACTGACTTTATAACGCACCGTAAAACTTACTTATCAACTTATTTTCTTAGAGTTTTGCAAGTTAACTCTGTATATCCCAGTTTCTACTATGAAACACACATGTACATAGGCATGTAGTTTATATACATTTCTGCTCTTTTCCAGCAGGGTGCACTGTGGTTACCGTCTTGAAGTTCAGTACAGAACATATAGTTTTTTTACATTTTTTTAAGGCAAGTATGTAAATCATATTACTATTCACAAATCACATAGAATTATTTACAAAATTCTATCTGACTGGGCTTGCAGTATCACACAGAGCTTATATTCTAGTTGTGGCAGTCAAATTCCTTTGCCAGTGGCTTCTCTTTATGCTGAGGACAGGCCATAGGTTTTTCTTTCCTCAAAATTTTTTTGACTCTGGCTTTTATGTTGTATCTTTAAATGTTCACTTTTGATGTAATGGTTGTCCTACTTGATTTAAAGCTATGGTTCTTTCAAGGAGGTTTTGCAGATAGTCTGAGAATAGCAAGATGAAAGAACAAAACCTTGGGATACATCTTTAAGTAGTGTAGCATAAAGGCACCTGACCACAGTTTAACAAAAAATGACCAGTATGAGAGAAAAGTCTCTCTCCATTTGTGAGATTTGGTACTTGACCCAAGTGAAAGAACTAATGTTTCAAGAAGTTTTAGTTCACTAACTCAAAAAAAAGTCACTCTGGAAGGATGAAAATCATGGCAAAAATTAGTAGGTGCAGAACTCAGCAGGATTAAAGCACTCTCATCAAACTAAACAAACATCTCGGAGGACAAGTAAAGTCTACCAAAACCAAATGTGAGGTGAATTTGGCCTCCCAGGACAAGAACAACCACAAGGCATTCTTTATCTATGTCCGCATCCTCAAAGGCAATACACACTTGTGTGCAGAGCTCATTGTAAATGCAGCCATCTATACTGAGAAAGAAGATATAGCAAAACTACTGACCAATAAATTAACTCCAACTTTACCCCTTTACTCCAACTGTACCCCTCTCTCCCCCTCAACCTTCCCTTAGAAAATTCCATCAAATCCAACTCCCCCTGCTATCACTAGGGAACAGATCTTTAATGCTCTCTCTAAGGCCAACAACACAGCATTAATGGCTCAGACAATATCCCAGGATGCCTTCTATTTAGCATGAAACATGACCTATCAGGGCCTCTGGAATTGCTATTTAACTATAGCCTCCAAACAAGCTTTGTGCCTCATGAATGGAGAACAGCAACAGTCATCCTTCTGCACAAAGGTGAGCCATCTACAGACCCCAGAAGCTACAGACTTATAAGTCTCACTAGTCTTATATGTAAAACCATGGAAAGAATTATCACGGAGATAATCAACAGAGAATGTAGGAAACCTCCAGACACTGGACCCATCATAGTTTGGTATCGTCAAGGGCAGATCATGCCTACTCAAACTGGTGGATTTCTTTGAGAAGGTCACTAAAGCAATGGATGATGGCAAAATGGTTCACACTGCCTTCTTTGACCTGGCCAGCACATATGCCACAATACTTCACTCAGGCATTGTTGATACACTCATGAGGCTAGGTACAAACTCATATGTCACCCAGTAGATAGCCAACTGACTCACAGACAGGACCCAGGAAGATAGAATTGGGGAGTCCACC